>NW_028277176.1:8482500-8810277 GCF_051122295.1 Plectrocnemia conspersa
ATTCACTAAAAAAAAACCTTGGCGTGACAAACAAACTAGTATACGTATCCGGGTGGCGTCCATGTACGGTAGCAAATTCCTTGATTTCTCATTTCAGATGAATTACTGATTTCCTATCACACATTTATACGTATTTTATGGAAGAAGAAAAGATTTAAGTCATTTAATCAATATGATGTTGATGTTCAATATTGAAATATATTATAAATCAATCATATTTTGGTGATTAACGTTACTCCACAGCAATTATGATGAAGAGGAAGAGGCGCATTGAGATTGACCATAGTTTCATTGGGTGAAGTGTCAGTAGACACAAGAGGGTCATCGTCATGCGAATGCGATGAAATAAAAGAAATGCGAATACGGAATTTTCTATGAATTTTAGATACATATTTAATCAACCGCGAAGGATAATGTAATAAGAAAGAAAAACGACGGTTACAGAAGCACAAAAATAATGACATAGGAAGCAAAAGAGCACGTGAAACATCATGTTTATGTGTTCACGCATATGATAAGTAAAATATGCTAAATGTATAACATAGTTCGTTCAAAGTGCGTTACAGTTTAATGTTCAGTTTTTTTATGTTCTCACGTGTGATAGTTCTAAAAGTACGTGTGTGGATCGTATGCACACTGATAAGAAGAATATTCGAAATATTGCTAAAAACTTCCTACTACTATGTGAAAAAATCATAAATATAATTTGTTTTGAAATGGTCACATTATTGTCTCACAAGAAACTTGGGAGACAGTTTCGCAAATGCAAAAAGCACAAGGGGCATTTTCCAACGGTCAAGACCACAAAAAGGTCACGTGATTTCTCAAAACATGACCGTCGGACTGCACAACATGAAACTCAAGGCTGCATAGGTACATGACTTAATATCGAAGTGTGCATTATCTTATTAAAAATAAATTACGTTATCTAAGCGACTAATTAGACAGATAGCAATGAGGCTTTGGAGTAGATAACGAGATTCGCGTCGCGTTTTTTCTTTCAAAATAATAAGTCAATATTATCAAGTTCAAGTGCAGATTAAATCTAGATTACCATAAATATTCAAGTGCATCAAATTACCTCAATCGCAAACATTGAATGTTATTGCGCAAGACTATTGATCCATTAAAGCTACTTTCATACTGAAAAAAATATAAATGATTGCATAAGTAAAACTCAATGATTTACATACAGCTGACATTGACAACCTCTGACGAAAGCAATTGAAAGTTCAACATAAACAGTAACCCAACGAACGCAAACAGCCACAAGACGAAAACAAAACTAACTAATTGCATTCGCATTTTAATCACCATCAAAGGTATCAAAGTACTAATTAGGCAAAAAATCTAATTACAGTAGTTCTTCACGGTATATAATCATACAATAAATTATGGAGTTAAAACGCATCAACTCTCGTCCTCGACACGTTAAATTCCGATACTCGTCTGAATAACAATTAACCCACGCTGATATCAGCGGAAACATGCGCTGATTGAGAATTGAGTTGCTACGAAGGATTATCAACTTTGGAGTGAAGATTGAGAATATTAAATAACTAACAATTAATGATAACTAAGTTATCGTTACGTTCAATTAAATTATAATTATTTTTAAAATTAAAATTTAATACATATGCAAGTAATTGGCGTTTAATTAGAACTCATACCATAATTGATTGAACAGTCACTTGATCAGAGCTGGCTTAGAGAAAAAACCACCATATCGTACTTCTTACTTGTCGATTATTACAAAACAAGTCAACGAGTTTTTGTCGCAATACTAAATATCCGTATAAGTAGACAGCCCTTATCTTGTAAGTATTTACTATAGATATTCGTAATCATGCTAAAGCAAATATTTTCTTAGTACCAAAAGTTATTAAAAAAAATTATGAACAAGATGTACAGGTAAAATATTCCAAGGTTTCTCAAACTACGAAAATATACTACGCTACGAGTATTTAAAACTCTAAATTAAAAACGATAAGAACATGTTTTCGCTGAGCGGCCAAATATATTTATTTTGAAGTGCATGTTTTATAATCAAAGAACCTTAGTTTATCGCTGCTTGAACTTATTTATTAATTGGTAGATTATAAGGAAAAATGGTTTTTGATTGGTCGCAAAAACTATTATTTAGAAAATAGTGCACAGTCTACTTGTTATGTACGTATATATTTATTTATTTATTAAAATTATAACCATCGTGACCTGACAGGCAAACCTAATGCGTCACGATAGTCAAAAGTACTAATACATCATAATACATACAAATATAAATAAAAATAACGTTATGTATATTAACAGTATATCTTTGTTGTGATCATAATATAAAATAATTAAAATATAATCTTTGTAGTAACATATTGTCTAATTTTATAAAATACAACAATATTATTCTTATGTCATATTCGATTAGGCAAATTAAAAAAATACTCCTTTCATGTAAAAACCGTTGATTACGATACAATATTGATATTATTAATAATGTTTTGTTAACAAGTTATTATTTTCACTAGCTTCGTTCACAATACATTAATAAATATTTATTTTTATTGTTTTAACCGGCAATGGTGTCAGTAATTTAGTACGTTTTGTTTAAGTGATTTAAGATGCTCTTTGATAATATATACAACATAATGCTATTTCATAAAAAAATCAAGTTTGTATCGTCTACATTCTAGAGCCATTTTTTAAGTTGATAAGCAGAATAAAATTGAAATAAAAGTCAAACATCTAATTGTATCATATTACTATGTAATCTAGTCGAGTGTGCCATAAATATATGATATTTATGATAAGAATGATCTTAGGACATGGAATTATATTCATTTAATGGTTGAACTTCAAAAATTAACTTTCATATGGCTTGCCAACTACGTTGACTAAACACGTTTCTTCCGCGTATCTTTCACATAGAAAAGTAACAATATTGTAATAATTGCGAAGTACGCAGCGACACGCAACCGTCAGTTTCTAGAAGTATGCGCGTTTTCACATGAGTCAAGATTTAAGTTTCTAAAACAAACGAAATTGTATGAACGTTATATAAATAGCAAACAATGATTATTTTTGAAGGATAATTAAATGCGCGCTGAAGACTTATCATCAAGTGTTAATGGGGCGATGAAGTACGCTGACCTATCAAGCGTTATAAATAAAATCGTATGATCACTTCGACGTCACTAAGCAGAGATACCCCTCTGGTTTGGTATGTCCCGAAAAATAAACTAGAAGAATAGGGACAATCATAATGACATATGTACCTACAAGAAAATAAGAAGCTAATCAAGAAGAACAGTTCTCTGAACTATAATAAATAATACAAAAAAAAAGTTTTTACATCACTCGACGCTCATCGTATTTAAACTAATAAAGTATTAACGACAAGTAATTGATCAGTTAACGTTATAACCGTGCAACCTGTTTAACTTTTAACAGCTGACAGCCTGACCGCTGTATTTAAATATAAGTACTCTTCAATCGCCTCGTACATTATAAATGATAATGCAATGTGTTTTTTTCTGTCATAGGGTCAAACTACAACGTGACCGTGATACATTATTTTTTATAGGTACAATTGATCAGATAGTAATAAGTCGAATATTGGAACTACAAGAAACTAGTACGTAAATAAATATAGCGATCTTTGATGTGTTATCTTAGCGCTTTGTGTTTTTTTTAAAACAAGATTTTAATCGTTTCACACATTGCATACATATAATATTCAAAATATGTTTGCTAATAACGAGTCGAGTATTATTTAATTTAAAGTATAAAGAAAATTATAAACTAAATTTAAAATATCTAAATTAAGGTTATTAAAATTAATTAAAGAGGTTTTAGAATTTTAGCAAACATTACGTTATCGTAATCAGCAGTCTAATTTTAAATATGGCACATAACATTATTATTTACAATGTAAAAAATAAATTTAATCTAATTTATAGCGTAAAAATTAATTTATACATCAATTGCGCGGTTTTCTAGTGAATAGAAACAATGCTACTACGACTACCTAAAATAATAACACATTATTTTTTGCGATGTGTGCGTCCGCGTGACCATTGGCGATTGTATCTCATGACCTTTTGACATAAAATTGACCATGAGAGAAGCATTAACCTCTCAATTAAAATTATGTCACTTTGACCGTTATTATGACTATCGTCGATTTTTATTTATTTATTACAAATCCGACCATTATGACTAGTCAGGTATCCATAATGCGTCATGATGACCTTTATAGAAAATATATATATTTAACGTTTCATCAGCTCAAACATGTTAACACTTTAACAGAGATGTGCACCATCCTGCACAAATTGTTCCAGCTCCTCATCGCTATCAACGAAACCATCATTAAGGCTCGGCTAAGTGGAGGGTGCCCTGGCTGCTGCGTAAAAAATATGGGACGCAATCTCTACTCTCTAGAGCAGTCAACAGTCATGGCCAGGGCTGTGGAGTCGTTTAAAATTTTACCGACTCGGACTTTATCTTATGATCCGACTTATGGTCTTCACAGTTTGAATAAGATTATTTTTGCCAGCATATAATTGACAGCAATAAAAATAATGTCAACGATTTTCAAATTATAAAAAAATCGTTAAGTTAAAAAAGGACACGTCTACCTAATTCACATTTATTGACTCATAATGATATATAATATTTTAAAATTTAAGTACAAAACTAAATTTAATAAAAAAATATACACAATATACGTTAAGTAAAATAAAATATTTATATAAAATAAAGCGATACATTAAAATAAATAAAAAGAACAAATTTAATTATGTAAAGTATACTCGCAAGGGAAAAAGCTTGTTTCGTTGGTTTTATTTTTCCAGGTTGACTAAATCTAATCTCAATGTTTTAATAATACCTAATCTAAATTTAATCTTTTCCATCCGTGATTTAAACTGAATTGGATCTTAAAAAAGAATTGCTCTTGATTATTGCTCATACGAATATTGGTCACAAAGCAACTTGTTCACACAAAAATTGGTCACAAGGCGATTGCCCATACGAATATTTCTCGCACAGAACATCACTCACAAGGTTTAAGGAAATGTAAGTTTTTTAATTTCGAGAACAGTGAATACCCCATGAATAACTCTCATCGAATTTGCAACAAGAGATGAACGAAGCGGGAATAACGACAGAGCAGCGGCGGATAGCACGACTGGCTTGATGTGTTGACATCTGACAATGTTGCGAGCCCAACCAAACAAGTTGGCTCTAAAACACGTTGATAATGACCGTTTATTATTATGCTGACAAGCTGTCAACATAAAACTGACCTTAAGGTTAAAATACAGATCATATAATATAAATACTTGCTATTATTTATAAATACTGACACTATACAATAATATTATTGCCAACTGAAAAAAATTATTCTGACCATCTAATATTTATATTCTGACCGATGTATTCTGGCATTTTAATATAAATTATTAGATCTTTTCTGACACGTATACGCGCTCATAATCTCTAGTGCTAGCAGGCAGCAATAATAACCATAGTTTAGAATATCTATACAATTAAGACAAATCCACTTGCTCTATAATTTACATGAATGATTGAGTTTAGTTCGAAAAATATTTGTATTGTTTAATACTTGATGGAAGGCACAATATTATGTATACACTTATCACACAGCATTTTTAAGTCATGAAATATTCAATAAAATGAAAAAAACAAGTAAAAATTGAACCATAAGTTCTTGAAATAATGACATATATACATACATAAGAGAACCATAATAATATATAAAATATATTAAAAAAACTTCAAAAACCTTATCAAATATAATTTTAATAAGTTTGTTTCTTTACCTGATACGTTTAGTCCAATTTCTGACCATTTTTTTAAGGATAGTTTCAATCACTTTTTTATTCTCATGTCGTAAAAAGTATTTGAAAACTATCACGAATACTATAATAGTAAAAATATGTGCAAAAACATAATAAATACTACAATCAGGATACTTAAAGTACGACATACAAACAAACAGGAGGCTCACGATACATTAAATGCCGATATCTAATAAATCAATGCTATAGAAAAATTTCATTATAAGGAAATCAATATCAAGCAATTTCTATTATAAAATAGTTTCATCATATCAACATTGCAATGGTCATGACAATTGTTTTAAGCCGAATATATCGACACATGTATTTATCATACATACATGTGTCGATATATTCGGTTAAACATACACCTATTAAACTACTTTTCGCATATGAATACGATATATTATGACTATAATGTAAGATACTAAATCTGGCATATACATTTTGGAATATTATACAGCAAGATGTAATGTAGTGCAACTAAATAAATCTAAAATTAATTAAAAAATATTTTTAAATGAAAAACTTAAAATATCACACTACGAAGTATTCGGTAAAAACAAGACTGTCTAATTAGCGACCAAGGGGCCAAAGGTGGCCCATGAAAGAATATTTCCGGTACACCAAGAAAATCAGATTTTTACTTTAAATAGTTGATAAGGTTGTCATTTTTTATTATTAGTAATTAAGTATCATTTTTGACTTTGTGTTACTTGTACAACGCTGTGGTAGAAGAATAAATTTTTTTAGAGATAAATAATTATACTTTTAAAGAGATAAAAAATATGTACAAAATATGGTGTGGATTTAGACATTGGAGGAGACGCAAATGCTAAAGATGATTTCGATCCCTTAATTCCTTTCCCCTGGAAACTAATACTCAAAAAGAGGATGACAGAGAGCAGGAATCAAACAAACCGTATCCTGTAAGACATAATTCGTCTAAAAGAAATATAATATTAGGGCAAGAGAGTATGAACAAGCAGTCTTCACAAAATTTACAGGTATAAATACAAGAATCGATATTTCATTGGCATATAAAATATTTAGTATTTATTTTAATCCAATTGTGAACGAAAACAATCTATATGAAAAGTAAAAGATCGATCTGTTAAATTAATCTGTGGAAGAATTTAAAGATTTCAAGCTTGCAATTATTATGGTTTTCACTGTGTAACAAGTTTGAGACTGTATTAGTCTAAAAATACAAATTGAAATCAAGAGTTAGTCCAGATCCAGCTTTTGATCATGTTCACAAATTACTTCCATTACTAGGTATTTAAACCAAGAAGTAGATACTTTTCCCTATATGAAAGTACGGTAGGCTTTCAAAAGTAGTACTACTCTGAAACAATATATGCCTATGAAACCAATAAAAATGGGCTTCAAAGTATGGGTTATATGCTATGCCGTCACCAGATACATGTTAATTTTGAAATATATCAGGGGAAGTAAAACGCATGCGGTGACGCAGTGCGTAGTCTTAGACAAAGTGTAGTTTCAAATTTATCTACACTTTTTCCTCATTTGGGGAAATTATTTTTTGATACTGGTTATTTTTGACTGAATTTTTACATTTATTTCCCTTTTATTCAACTTATTACAAAAAAAATATTTGCTTGTGGTACAATTATTCAAAGATGCAAGCATTTTCCAATACACATACTTCTAGATGACAAAGATTTTGGTGATTCAGATCTTGTCACCTGCAAATCGATATCTGTTATTAAATGGAAGGACCACAGGGTCAAAACCAGTTTGCCTGGCGCTAAATATACAAAACACGTCGCAAAGAACAACCATGAACAGACGTAATAAATAAAAGAGAGAAAGAAAGTATATTAAGCTCCCAGGCCATAGGCGACTATAACATGTATATGGGAGGAGCTGATCACTTTACCAACTCCTTTCATCATTTGATGTATCATGGAAATTTCACCATTAGTGTATGAAAATATTATATGACTTACTAAATAGCTGTGAAAAAAGCAAAAAGTTTATGTGAAATACCAACATCAATCACACTTGACATTTAGAAGCACATAATTTATTTAATACGGTTTTCTTTATGATTTTCAAAACAAATTAATTTTAAATTAAATTTGTATTATGTATTATAATTACAAGACTTTAATTTCAGCTGAATTGGACGTGTCATTTTACATAACAATTGAGATTTCACACGCAATTTTTCCCAAATAGTTTTTTATTGCTAGAATATCCACCATGTTGTTTAAATTAAAGAAATTAAAATGAAAAAAGTATCTGTACAATCTGCAAGTTTTAAATGCACGAGGTATGTATTTACACCGCATTCGTATTACAACTGTAGTTAATTATTATTAGTTATTACACACGCATTCGTTTCTCATACCAGTTTGCGACCGACAATTTAGCAACAATTTTCTAATGTAAACCTGACATGGCGACGGCCGACATCTTTTCTCGCGCATGCGCATCGCGCACGAAGCAAAATTATGTTTTTAAATAATTATTAATTTAAATCAACGAATGCTGCTCGATTTGGTCCAAACGGTGAAAAATGTACGCATATTTTTTTCAGCGGTTTAGAATCGACCTGTAAGACGATATGCGCATTATTTTACAAGCGTCTCGAATTTTCTAATTCAAATGACACGGCATCGAATGCGCAGGCGAATTTTCACGCTCGAAACGTTATATAATTTGAACGTTCGCGCGTACTGCGAAAAGCTGTATGAAAATACATCGGTTGAAGCGATCTTGTGACATTTTATGTCAAGCGATAGTGGAGTTCCACCATTATCGCCGACGTGTCAGATAAAAAGGCGTGCGCTTACCGTTACTTTGCGGTTATGTCGACAGTCGGCGTAGCTTCGGCTCGGAATCAAAACTGGACTTTGCCGAAGATCATACTTTGGGGAGAAACGACGGAGATCGACCGAAACGGCCGCCGAAACGTATCACTGTGCAACAACACTGCGGCGAACGAAACTCCCGGCAACGATGACGGCGGCTTCTTCTTCTTCTACCATAACATTGGATCATGGGCGCTCTAACTGTTGCTACAACCAAAATTACAAACAATTTCTTATTTCAGTATACTATATATCTATATTTTTTTATACATACCTATTTTTATATAAATATCTAATAATTCATTAATAAATAAAATCTAATAACAAATAAATTGTAATAATACTGCTTAATACACATCTTCTTATCACAAATGCCCACGAAATGTTTTGTAGAATAAATTAAAATAACAAGAAAGGCATTCGTCAATCTAATAGGTTTATTAATAAACGATATCACAATTTTTGTGAATTTTTTACATCCCCTATGTCACATAATGTCATTAAGCCATACTCCTGTTTGTTTC
This sequence comes from Plectrocnemia conspersa, assembly GCF_051122295.1. NCBI lineage: Eukaryota > Metazoa > Arthropoda > Insecta > Trichoptera > Polycentropodidae > Plectrocnemia > Plectrocnemia conspersa. The sequence goes on from NW_028277176.1 coordinate 8,491,723, forward strand.
TTATTTTTATATTATTATTGTACTTATTTTGTTATTTATCTTGCTTTCAACATAAATCTATATTTTTAAATTGCACTTTTTATGCTAGAAAACCAGGCTTTGAACTGAAACTAAACCGGAAACCGGAAAAAACGTCATTTTGCCAAAACGAAAACCGGAGCTTAACCGAAAAAATCGGTTCGGATTATATTTAAACACGCGCGTTAACTTAATTTTGGAAGAAAAATAAAAATACATATCTCTATTTATACAAAATTGCAATGGAAGTTTTAAGAGCTCCAGCAACACAAGTATTTGTTGAAAGGACTTTCTACGGTTTAAAAGTATAAGTTTATTCTACGAGACAATAGAAATAGTTTAAATGAAATTACATTGGAATATATTTTAATAATTAGAGATTACTTTTTTTAATTAAAAATAAATATATATATAAGAACCCGGTATACTTCTACCGTGAATATACGAATTTGTTTAGCTTACATATGTTTCGTTTAATAAATTATATTAAGATCATGAATTATAAATTTCAAATTATTATACCTTTAATTAATTATAATCATTAATATTCATATTGTATTGTTGTGGTAATTTATGTGGTGTGTTGATTAAAAAAGTTTGAATAAAACGTTCTAAATTATGGTAAAAATATTTTTTATAACAAATACAAACATTTAAAATTTGAAAAATCAACCATTCAAAACTGGATCTAAAACCAGAATAAACATTACTTTTTGCTGGAACAAGAACCGGAATCAAACTAATATTTTTTTAAAAAAAACGAAATGAAAAAAGAACGGTTGCCCTGCAAAAATCAATGAATAAGAATATTTTTCAATCATCTTTAAGATCTTTTTCTGCCAGTGTAATAAATTTCTTATAAAAAAAGATTTTTGCATGCAAAATTGTTTTATAAAAGTCACTCTGCTAACTTTTATACTGTGGTACATAATTGTAAATTAAATTTTTGGAAAAAATAATAAAATATTTAAAATCATTAGATTATTTTATTATATTAAAAAAATACGCAATTTTTTTATTTATTCCCTATTAATAATCATTAATATTAAACAATATTACATATATTATTTTCCTGTTTTACTTTTAGCATGGCCGTATTTACCTTAGTTAAGACTATTTAATAAAAATAAAGCTTCTGTCACCGCGACAACTGGGAGTGTATCGACGAAGTGTTGTTTTTTCTGTAATAACAATCGCCAAACATGGGGTTGTTCGGTAAATCGCAAGGAAGCAATCCGAAAGAATTGGTAAGTACTTCAATACATAACCAAAATCGATATTACGCGCTTGTAAACAAACGCCCATTTGACTCACATTTTAATTTTGTTTACTGTTATGTCAGTGTGAGACACATTTTTAATTACAGTCACATACCTATTTGCGCAATTAAATTTTATAGGTAAACGAGTGGTCTCATAAATTAAGGAAGGAAACGAGTCAACTCGAACGACAGATAAGAGGTAAAGTGATTTGCGTTTCTTATCGCAAATACTGATATTAAAAATTTAAGTTTACTATTTAGTTAAGTTAACTATTTAACGTTCATTAGCCATTCAGCGTGAAGAAGATAAAATCAAAAAGTCCTTGAAGGAGGCAGCTAGCAAAAATGATAAGCAGGTGTGCAATATTTTGGCAAAGGAAATTATCAGGTCAAGGAAAGCCATTAACAAAATATACACAAGTAAAGCCCATATCAACTCGGTTCAAATGCAAATGAAAAATCAACTTGGTAAAGCTTAATCAGCATATGTTTTGTGCAAAAGCTTATATATTTATTAATAAAACAATATTTTTATTTTAGCTACATTGAGAATTGCTGGATCCTTACAAAAATCTACAGAAGTATTTATTACATTATTAAATTTATAAGTTTTATTTGCTTATTTGACTTATGTTTTACAATAGGTAATGCAAGCTATGCAGTCTTTAGTACGACTACCCGAAATAGCAGCAGTAATGAGAGATATGTCCAAAGAGATGATGAAAGCTGGAATAATTGAAGAGATGGTCGACGACACAATGTCGAGCTTGGAAGATGAAGAAGAAATGGAGGAAGAAGCACAAACTGAAATTGATAAAGTATTTTATATAATAAAGATTATATTCGTGTTTCGTGCTAAGTGTTTCAAATTCGATAACACTTAGAGAATTATAAGACAAAATCCTTCTAAGGTGTCAATAAATAATATTATTAAATCCCATCTAATAATTTGAAAACTTGTTTAAAAAAAATGTTGAAGAGAGTTATAAGTTATGACTATTGCTCCCTTAACTAATTTTTGTTGTAGTTGAATACACAAGATATTCTCTATGAGCTGAAGTAACTCATTATTAGAGAACTTTCAATACCTAATATATACCTAGCTCGATTTTAATTACTCATCAATATTCATCCGTGATATTAAGAAAATCTACGTAAACCTAATATGTGATGACCGATCGAAATTATTATTATATAATAATCACTAATTCTGATCTCTTAGACGCGATAGAAATTTAAAAAACACTAAGGTCCATATGGGATTCGAACCTAAGCCTTTCAGGTCAATAGTTAGAGACTTATACCTCTCGTCTAATATGCTGGTTATTATTAAATTATAACTAATCTGAAAAGTTTTACAAATATTGTAAAAAATTTAATTTTTATTTGTTTTCAAATCACGTAACTACATATGTTTAAAATAAATATTTTTTTTATTTACTAAAACTTTTTATAGGTGTTATGGGAACTCACGCAAGGAAAATTAGGAGAAGCTCCTGCGCCTCCAGCTTCAGTAGAAACGCCGACAACAAGTCACGAGGAAGAAGACAAAGAAGTGGAAGACGACTTGGACGAGATGAAGTCGCGCTTGGAGGCACTGCGTTCTTAAAATGTTTTTTAATTCAAGACACGATCGATAGCTTATTTGTACTAATTTTATACTTTGCACGTTTTATGATTAACGTCTTGTGATTAACATTTATACTTTATGTTTTTATAATAATATACTTTTTCGATGTATTGAAATTTAAAATTAACTCTTGCCTTATTAAAAACAATATTCATGATTGATCGTTTTGGAAGATTTGAAGTGTAAAATGTTTCATTTTAAACATTACATATGTGCAGGGTCTTTGAATATTCATCCCCTAATTTATTTAATAATTTAAGTTTCAAACACTACCTTGTATAGTATGTTTGATTAAGTATACAAAAAGAGAGCACCTTTAAAATATACAAATATGATTAAATGTGTTCTTAAAGTGCAATTTAAAGTATTATTCGTAAGCATCTTGAAATAATCTGTTAGTGTTATAGGAAATGGTAAAAAGTTATAATTATTACCGAAAAGATGAATGATCTCAAGACCACGATGTATAAACTATTTCAGTATCTACTTCTATCGATTTGAAAAGAAATTTACTTAATGAATAAAGCTAGAGAGATTATGTTGGTTTAGGCAAGCTTAGTTTATAAATTGGTATTTCCAGTAGTTGCTAAAGAAGATAATTGAAAAGATTTTCCTAATGTTTTGTGTGAAATAAAACCATTGGTATGCAAACCGATGAGTATATTTTTTAATAATTTTTAGGTAATTCATTAATGTGCACTATATATTTTGTTGTTGTTACTTAGATATGTATTATTTATTACTATACAGAAATATGTATACATATTTATGAAATGAGTTTTTTCATATTCGCCATATGTATGCAGATAAATTAAAAAATAAACTTTCAAGACTATAATGACATTATTAATGCTATGTTGTAATTGATTGCATTGTAAAATAAATAATATTTTTACACAATCTTTGTTTTTTTTATTAATTTAATCTTGAATCTTAAATGGGCTTAGTAAAATTGTCGTAATATCAAATTCACTTTAAATATGTTACGATAGCTTAAGCTATCTATACTTAAATATACAATCCAGTCATTTTCATCAAAGAGAAGAGCTAATAAAATGTTTGTAAGTAGAGATGTATATATTAACATCCTAGGCCAGTGATGGCGAACCTATGACACGCGTGGCTAAGTTGACAAGCTAAAATATTTTGGGTGACAAACATCATTTACGGAGGGTCCTCGCTCGTAAGCAGATAACGCGCACTATGCTTATTTCGCTCGTGCTCCAGTCGCATCTCGCATGCATCCTTGCATGTAGAGTGCAAGCGAAGGGATTGGGTGCGATACCTAGGACCTAGGGCATAATAACAGGTCATACTAATAAATATGAAATTGAAAAAATATTAATAAAAAACATAAGTTTGTAGATCATTTAAATAAAACAGGGCTGTGGAGTCAGAGTCGTGGTTTTTATGTCGCATTGAAGAGATCGGAATTGGTGATTATTATATAATAATAATTTCGATCGGTCATCACAGATTAGGTTTACCTAGATTTTCCTAATCTCACGGATGAATATAATAATCTTGTGATTTTTAGATATCACTTTGACAGAATATTATATAAAATTCCAACATTTAGATTTAAGTAGTTCTTTTCGTGGGATCCTCACAAATAGGGATTGCAATAATACCGGAATTTTCAATACCAATATTGATATTATTAATATTATTTTAATACGAGTACCACTCGCATGATTCACCATATTTATTGATTAGCAAAACTAAAGAATACCTCGACAACTATGGTTTCGATATAATAAATATTTTAATTAAAACACTCATTAAATATAAAAAAAAATATTTTTGAAAATACGAGCGCCAAATCTATTTTTCTTTTGAAACAATAAATCTAGGACAATATCATCTTTGATATAATATCGTCTTTAATCGACCGCTTCTGGATGCCCCCTAAATTAAGAAATAAATATAATATTTATCAAGCTTGATGTAAAAAAACACCCTTCAATACATTTAAATTATTATTATGCTTATTTTAATGATATCGTCTAGTACAACCTATCTTTAGTTGGTAACAATATTGTATAATTTTCCATACAAAAACATACATTTTGCGCAAATTTTTCATGCACGTTTTTTTATTTAAATATAATTATGAAGACTTACTTATTGCTAATATTTAACACCTATGTTTAGTGAAGCATATTCCGTGGACTAGTTGGGTAAAAATATGTCTGAATGGAGATAAAAATTTACAAATAGTAGAAAGAATTTAGTGTATGTAATACCTGCTTTTGTTTTCATTTCGCCAGCCATCCCTATCATAGAAAAGGTCCAACAGGTCGCTGCAGTATTGTAACTTCTCTGTTACATAACATAATTACTGGGAACTGCTAGGTACCAGTAGACTTGCTTGAGATGTATTATATGAGCAAATGTATACCTTTTATGTTGAAGAAAAGCTTTCGACAATGTTTGTCGCAAAGTTCTTCGGAAACTGAATAACAGTTTCTCGAATGGTCTTTTTATCTTCTTAAATAGTTATTTGAGTGTATGTGACCTAAGGTACTTATCGCTCATTTGGAAGAACTGAGCGAATTTTATTGGACTGCAACGTCTAATTTGGTTCCGCTGTTCTTACATGTGGCAGTTGAGAACTCTAAATATTTATTATAATATATGCTGTTTGCTGATGATCTAGTGTTTCAAAATACTCGCACAAATGCATATTCGACCGACAATCGGCTATTCATCAGCAACGCTGTTTAATATTTTAATTTTTCATATCTTGTCTCATTATTCCAAGGCAGAAACGAAGTGGTTGTTCTGTATGTTCTAATGTCACAACATAAGTGTCAGAAATTCAACGTCCCTTCCAGTACTTGATCCTCTCATCAATGCCAATGTTTTGGGGCGGAAACAGCATCTTTATTTTATAACAGTAAGAGTCGAAATTGAGACATTTAGCAATGTTGTCATCTTCTGGTTCTTGTTCGGCGGAGATATTTAGGACTGATCCTTATCTTTAGTAAAGTAAGATTCACGTTTTTTTAGAAATATTAATGGACGTCTGCTCAGATATGCTTAATTTTGTTTGCTAATGCTAACGAGAAAAACTTTGATTCTTAATAAATTCAAAGGACACAAATCTATTATCAATCTAGTTTTATGGCCCTTTTAGTGAATATTTAACAACTAATTTCGACGCAACTATGTGTGGCGGTCCTGAAAACTTCTTGTTAGAGAGGATTCAGGGAAAATTCTTAATATATGAAGGGAAGTAAAGATATATCGATCAGTTAAATATCCATATTAGGATTCTAGTGCCTTTTTGTTAGGACAACAGGGGCGCAATTTATTGTAGTGTATTCATTGAAGCACTTTTTTAAAGTTGTTGAGTAGTGTCAATAATCCTTCAATGTTTGGTAGTGTCCTATAGTCACAATTACATATTTTATTCCTAATTCTTTGACTTTTTGCTTATCCCTTTTACACATTACCAGTCAACGCTGAAGATGTTTTTCAACAGGTTCTAAGGGACTCATTTCAATTCCAGGGTAGTTGAAATTTTTTGTTTAGCCGATTTAAGATATTTTGGATAGTGATATAAATAATTAATTTGTTTACTTAATACTGGTCCGATTGAATTTGTGAATCCAATAAAATTCGCTCAGTGACCTTCATTTAAATCATGGTTTTCAAGACTTAATGAAATGTTTGTTGCATATTTCGTCATCTTGTTTTAATTATTAAGTAAGAACCTGGCAAAGAAATATATATATAATCATTACTCTTTTTATACTTATATCATATACATATTTTCATACATTTATTAAAATACAAATGATTGGTTTAATCTATGTTAAAGTGTACGATTCTCAGAAAATAATTTGTTATTTATTATTGTAAAATATCAACATTTCACGAATCAATAAAATAATGAGAAAATTAAAAAGTGTATGGGTTATATCAAATTTGTCATAAAACCTAAACACAGGGAATTCTAGACAGAGGATCATATATTTACATATATAATTCACCGTATCATAAAAATAAATTTTAAAACACAAAATCAAATAGAACTATTTTATTCAAAATATTTTGTTTACGTATATTTCTCATAGTCTAAAATTTCAAATATGAACAATCTCAGTGTGACATGATTTAACGCATAAATCTATTAATAACATACACACAGCATGTGTAATCAGTACGGAAACTCAATTCAAACAAAAAGTTGTAATATAAAAGTAAAATTTAATGAATGAAATTCAACATGAATGACAAAATGACACAATCTTACGTATTCTAAAAATGTGGCAGTCAATGAATATAAAATTAAATTACATATAGTACAGTTGTCAAAAAAAGATCCTACTATAAACATTTATATCTTCATTAACATTCTAATTTCACAGATGACGAAAAACTGTATTTTAAAATATATTTAATTACTATCTTAATTATTACTATTAATAAGTGCTCAACTATTTGTCATATAAAATAATAAATCATGGTCAAATCTAATACCAGAACGGACGAACACAATTTTTACAATAATGTGCATAATTTTGTCAAATATATTTACAATAACTATTTTAAAGTTGTCGCACTTATGATTAAAAGAAAAATACTAAAAAATACCTTCATATATAACTAATTAATTAAACTCAACTTTACATTATTGAGCACCATTTGTGCTCTACTCTACCAGGTACGACATCAGAATCCATGGGCATTTGTTCATCGTTTTGTATTCCCTCGCCCTCTACCACTATTTCGCTCGGCGATGTGATCAAATCGTTCTGTATGATTACCTGAGCCTAAAACCATATTAAGAACATTAATATAATAGATTGAAGATTGATCAATACTATATAAAATAATTTTTAAATACCTGAGTGCGCCTACCAATGATGGGCGTGCTACTCGAAATCTTATCTCTGATACTTTTTAAGGGTGTAGTGATCATTCCGATTATTCTTTGTCTTTTCGACGGACGATCTATTAAATCATTTTCTGAATTTTCTGGCGAGAGTACGAGTGCCGGAGACTCTATTTCAGAAGATCTGCGTTTACGGCTGACTGATTGGTTATCTGGAGACCATCGCGTCGAAGATTCTGATAATATCGTGTTAACATCTGCAAGATATTTTAATGAATATCAATATAAAATAAAAAAATAATGTAAAAATATTGTTGTATTTCATAAAACAAAAAATTTCAATCGCAATTTAATTCATACTGTTCCACACATTTCTATTATTAATGCAATAATGATTACTTACGTATCTCTGAGCCGATCGTTGCATTGGCACTGCTTACAGTGGTGGACATGTGCTCCTTTGCTGCTCTCTGTCTCTGAACGGTGAGATTTCTTAGGCTGATCTCACGGAGCGGTTTATAGCTCCTTCGCCCCTTCATTGATCTATGAAAATTATTTATTTAGCATTTAATTTTACTTTTAATCACTCCGATAAAAATACCTTAAGTGTTCCGTATAATTCAGCGGAACAGCTTCTTCTTGCGAAGTCTCTTTGCAAGAATCGGCGAGTGATCCATCTTCGCTAGTGTCCAAAATTGGGGAATGATCACGGCTCGACGATGTGATATCGCCAACTACTTCAGTATCCTGTGTCGAATTATTTCCTAAAAAAAATTAAATCGGACTTAATATACCTGCAGGATTAAAATAAAGGTATGTAATTTAAAAACGGATCTTAAGAAATATATTTACATACCAGTATAGTTTGCCATGGTGGAATACTGATCCAAAATCCTAGCACTACGTCTGTATGATGAATCTTTAACGAGTGATTTAGAACTATTTGATTCAGATTTTGAAGGTGAGGCTTCATTTGTGGATGGCAATCCGATATCTTGAGCTAAAACATAACAGTTAAAAACATAATATAATAACTAAAAACACCACCAAACAGTACTGCAAAATAAAAGTACATTTTTCAATACCAGAATCTGCATCTTTAACTACGCATTCGGACACAACTTCGCTTCCAGGCGATTCTTTGCTCGGAGTGAGTGAGAATGCTTCTTTCATTTGGACAATTTTCTCCTTCATCTAAAAAACAAAATGATATAGATGTGCCAATCAATAGATTGAGAAAGAGACAGAAAAAGACATACAGGTATCGATTGATCTGATAGTTGAGTATCTTGGGATGAAGGACGTTCTAAGCTTTCAGCAGGCGACGAGGAAACTTCGGTGCCTGTGTCAGCTTTCGAGATTAATTGAGGTGTTTCTGGTGTGGGAACAACTTTAGCCTAAACCCGAAGATTAAAGATTCAACACTATGTAGAGGAATAGAGTAGATATTTAAAACAAAACATACCTGAGATCGTCTAGTAACGCTACGTCCAACTGGTGAAAAGTCTGGCGATGAAGAATCGAAATTGCATTCGTCGGAAGTCTCATCATAAATCAATTCAGGGAAGAGCTCATCATTGTCGGGCTCCGAATTAGGAACCAAGGCTTCTTCTTCTATCACTTCTGGATGACTATCGTCGCTTATCAGTGGACTTCCGTTGGCATTAGAAGTACCGTTGGAGTTCAAAGCAACGTCCGACACACCGTTAGCGACAGATTTGTCTTTATTCTTGTTTAGCTTATCTTTCTTTGGTTTCCCGTTAACGGCTGTTTTGGCTTGGCTAGTTTCACCTTTGCTTTCGACAATCTGTTGATATAATAAATATGTCACATTACAATAATTAAAACAGTAATATATAAAAATCTACATACTTTCTTCTCGACGTTTTCAGTAGCTTCTTGCGGCACAGGCGTTGTTTGCCTGGAGGTTTTACCCGATTTCTTTTTTGTATTGTCCATTTTATCCTGAAAATAAAATAAATAAATAAAATATCGCAAAACTGTAACGATAAATTAGAGCATTATTACCAATGGTTCAAGAGAGACGCTGCAAGGCTGAATCTTTTGGCTCATAATTAATCTGCAATGGTGAAAAGCAAGATTTCATATTGCAAATAATATATGAAGTATGTTTCACACACAATGCCAAGTGATATTGTATTACAAAAACGCAAGCGAGCCTTGCAGCCTGTATCACATTTCAAGAAGTTTGATTGTAACATTTATGAAAATGCTTACATATTTTTTTTAATATGTCTGCGAACAACTCTTATTGATGATTTAGCGAATATGACATATTTGTTAAAATTGACGCAATTTACACTGTAAAGCATTTACGCAAAGAATGCACAACTGATTAAATATATTAATGTGAACCGTACGAACATGTATGGAACGTAAATATATGCAAGTATTTTCATAAATTAACCTTATTAGATGTAATAGTATATATCTCACATTCGATATACGAAGAAAAGTATTCTTATCAAATATATATTACATCAATCACTATATGTAAATTATTCCAAGTGCATTAAAATATCTTATATACTCGAAAATACAGTTGCAGAACCCAACATCGCAATCTTATAAAAATATAACGATTCTAGATACAAATATGTATAGTCAATAAAAATAATATTTTCAAAGGGTTTTGTGAAGCTTGTGGATGACGTTTTTTATATTTGAGTGCCAGAAAATTGCAGTCGAAACAGTAAATGTGTATTTTTACCTATTCTATTTTTTTAGAATTATTAGATTATATCAGATTTTTACCTGTTTTATCTACTCAACCATGCAGATTTTATAATCGCGGGCTACCTGCGGTTAAAAGAATTCAAATTTTCAATGAACGTCCATAACTTTTCATAACAATTTTAAAGCTAAAATATTTTTTACTATAAAAAATATGTGGGTTTTTTATATCATTTTGGGACACATCTGTATTTAAAAAAACAACACTATTTCTCTTAAAATTAAATCACACTATTAATATCAGCTTAAAAAGTTCAGTATATATATAACAAGAAAATAATGTTAAATCAATATTTAGATTATGTTTAAGTTTACGAAAATCTTTTATTATTAACTGTCAAAAATAATATATAAACTGTTCCGAATTATATTTTTTTTAAATGAGTCATAAACTCACATCTTTTGAAGGAATATTGATTAATTAATAAGGAAACAATTCATGCAATCTGGCAATGCAGTCACTACGATATAATATTGTTATTATTCCCTCTCCGCGAAATACATATAAAGCATTTCTGTGTATCACTATATTTTTCTTTGTAAGCTTATATTTTTTGATAAAATGTTTTTGCACTAATCGCAATGGTTTAGGTGAAGCAGATGGACACAATTTTGTCAGTGGTTGGGAATTTCCGGTGATAGTATTTTTTTGATAATTACTGTTGACATTGCAAATGGGTTAATCGACACTTTTCATGTGATGCATTGTAGATACAAGGTTAGATACAAAAAAGTGAGAATATTCGTTTATTTGTAGCAGAATAACAGTTTGTCACATTATAACAATAACAAAGTATCTTACATTTGAAGAAATATTAAGAATAAAGTTATTGCATTATAAAAAAAATATGTGCACACACCAAAATTGATGAAATATTAAAGAGCTTAACCTGTTGGATGTTAAACAACGATATATCGTTGTTCGTTATTATGTAAAATAAATGCTGTTGATGTCATGATGCCCGTAAAAGTAAATTAATTTGTGAACTTGTTATCCCGTTCGTCTGACAATGTCATGAAACAGTTTTTGAATGAATTTGATTATAAGGTATAGGAAGAACCGAGGAATATGTGAAAAAGAAGAATTTTTAAAAACATCGTAACAATCAAAGAGTTAAAAATGATCTTTTAAAAAAAAACCACCGAAATCAAAGCAAAGCATATTTAACCCTTTTAATGCTTTACATATGCGAAACTGCCAAATGTTTTTATAGAAAAAATTATCTTTTAACATTTAAAAAAAAAATGATTATATATATATATTTACTAAAAATTAAAAAAAATCCATGTGCTCTCTATAATGTGTATAATAATAAAAGGGCATAATATCCATATTTTACAAAATTAGAACAACAATAAAATAAACAATATTTATTAAAGAAAAATAAATAAAATCAAGTTTGAAGTATACAACATCTCTTAACACATTTTATATATTTAGAAAATTTAGTATAATCTATTGTTAGTTGATGAAAGAAAAAATAGCCATTTTATCATTTTACAAAGAAAGATATTTTTTTAAATATGTCTAAATTTTGCAAAACATTGTATATCTAAAATAATTTATTTAAATAATATAATTATACAAGCATACTAATTATATGTTACTGGTTTATAATCATTTTCATGTTTACAATTTGATAAAAAATACAAATATAAAATAAAGCATTGTGGGTTATAATTTAAGGAAATAATATAATACTACTGGCGAAGTAATGAATATAATTTGTAAAAATATGAAACATCTGTTCTGGGTAAAATATCCTATTGGGGACTAGGGCCGAAAAATCGCCCCGCTTCAGTTTTTGCATAAGCAGCGTGGGCCGACTTTTTGGATTAAAAGGATTAAGAACAATCGATCGAATCAAATTAAGTTGGATGATTGCCCGTGTCTCATTCATACTAAGCTAGTTGAAAACTGCATATGATATGGAGCAATAAAATATGCAAGAGCCATTTATTCAATCATCATTGTAACACTAAAATTGCACGAGTACTCTCATGGATTGAACCAACTGAATGAAGAAGAGTGTGAGAGTGAAATGTTAATATTACTATAAAAATATTTACAAAAAGCGATACTTTTATTCTACTTTTAAATATTTACATTAGAAATTATTTAGGGCATATTTACATACAACTTTGACTGTCTATTATTATAGCTTTCTTGATGCATTATATTCTCCAGCATAGCTTCATTCACGCGTGACAATGTTCAGTGAAAATATTTCTACAGTACACAGTACATAACGCCCATTTGCATATCATAAATAACGCATGGAGCATCGGAAAATGAAGCTCTACAATGCTAAAACACAAGTCTGCAAACAGCACTCCAAATATAACTTGAATGAAATCTCACCACTGAAATTATAATTAGCACTACCAACACGACGCGTCGCCAAAGTCAGTTTGACTAAATCGGTGCTAGGTTAATAATGAGAGAGGAGTGAGAAATTTTCGAAACTGACTGTTGTTAAGATGCTGCCATCGCGCTCTGCGAAGCGGATTGGAGTCAAATCGGTACTGATGGACGTAATGAAACAATTGAAGAAAACCCGTCGAGCAGGAGCACAGCGGCGGACCGCATACTTGTGATAAGGCGCGCCGAGCAAGTTCAATCATCCACGAACCAGGGGCGCTCAACCGTGTCTCGCGGCAAATGCGGCGAACCGAATCCGAATTGTGACGCTCGTCACACGCAATGGTCAGTCATTCTGATGGACTGGCGACAGAGGGGCGGATCAAAAATTTCCGGGTATTGTACATTTGCTTAAGAGTGGAAATGCACGTTCACGTACACGATAGAATAACCAGGGGTAGAAAACTTTTCATGCTAGAAGGTCGCATTCAGTTAGCTGTAACTTAATCAGATCAAGTCATGCTTATAAAGTTGACAGTCGTTTGTATCATGGCTGAGAGATCAGAATTAGTAATTAATTACAATATAATTTCAATTTCAATAGATCACATGGTTAAATAAATAAAAAAATATACGTTTATTAATGTACGCTGACGATACAGCTATTTCAAGTAGAGCTTACTCTGCCACCACCTTTCGTGAATGAAAAGTATAATGAGGTTAATTAGAAAAGAATCGTTAAATATCTGGGCTTACTTCAAGCTTCAATTTAATACACATTTTGGAACTTCGCTCTAAAGGACTTGCCGCCATCGTGGTCAATAGACGATATTTAATAAAAAAAAAATCTATAAACAATTAATTAGACCCATTTTGGAGTAACACCAGTAATACTATTTTTTTCTAAATTACAAGTCATTCAAAACTAAGCTATAAAAATAAGATATATTATACATTTTTATACTAATTTAAAAAAAATGTATATTAGCCTCTGAAAATCAACCATTAAAAACACTCATTTTCATACCAGAAAATATTATGAAAATATCTTGCGAAACCACATTAACCTACTAATTTTGTGTATCGATAACTACGATATAAGCAACCTTAATTTTTAACAAGCTCAAAATGGCGAAGCACATTGATTTAAAAGCTAAAGACAACAAATCAATAATTCCAGTTCTCCAATGTAATGTACTCAAATTATTATTATTTCCCTTAAATTATAACAAATGTTTTGTTTTATATTCTTATTTTTTTTTATCAAATTGTAGCTAATAACTAATTGTAAAGATTAAAATGGTTATAAACCAGTAATGTATATTAATAAGTATTTAAAAAAATGCCGATGCTTTTGGTCACAATTTTAAAGTATTTTAAAAGGCCTATATATTTTTTTTTATTAATTCGCGATATAATTCAAATAGGCGATGAAGTTATATCAAAGTTTAATTGGAGAAAGCAAATCAAAAAGGATCTATTTTGCAACTGTATATTAAATTGACGATAAGTATTTTAATTATTTATATTATATAAAATGTGTTCCACGAACTGATAAAAATGTATGTCGTACATCTAATGTGTCATGGAGTATCATAAAACACGAGTATCAATCGAAGAGCAGAGAAAGATAAAGATATACTTCTTTATTTACGGATTATGTCGAACGAAACGAATAAATTATCAGAGTGAAGCGCGTTAGATAAAATATATCTCAAATATTTATTTCAATCGATGACTCATTCGATTATATCGTATATTAAAAATAAACCAAACATTGTAAACGATGAAGCAGCAAAGGAATCTGCATTATTTTCTTTAAATCATTTTCCAAATAAATAAAAAAACGATTAATATATTTTATAAATATTGTAAATTTTTTAACTGCACTGTATATATTACCAATAAATTAGTTTTAAATTAATCTGTGACGTCGCACGTCGTAATTTTAATAACGGTTAAAACTATTTTTTATACAAAAAGTTGGTTACTTCTGCATGCGACCGATCGCGCGTGTATACATGTGTAGGATTTACAACTTGACCTTCAATTCGTGAGTAAAAGATTTACGAAACGCATTTGGTAAAACTTCCTGTTATGTAATTTTTTTATTCACGACTAGTAACAAGTTAAAGTACAGATTGGTTGTAAAATTATTACAAAAATTCCTTCCTCATCAACTGGACAAAACCGCAATTGGCACAAATCGGATTGGTATTCGTATTTCTATAACAATAGTAATCTAAATTATTTTAATTTGAGGAACAATCTTGAACAGCATTTGAAAACTATATAAACCAATTTTCATGTATTCAATATTAAAAACAAATACTAAAGAGGGTCAGTTAGTCAAGCATGAATTTTTTGATATTTCTAATAAAATATTTTTTTACGATACTAACTAGTTTATTTAGCAGCGAAACGACAATATTTGAGAAAATAAATCTGTATATAAATAAAAACATTTTTTTATAAATTATCTTATTTTTTTGTTAATTAAAATTCAAAAAAATACAATATGTATTCAATTTTTTTCTTCAAAAAGTGCAATAGACGATATCTTTAAAAATCAATAAAAATATAAACACAAAATTAATTTAAAAAAATATAAAAACAAAAAATACAATATCTATTTAAGAATTCGGATTAAAAAAGCTCAATATCTTTAAAAATAAATGAAAAGATATAAATGGTCTACAGTAATTTGTCAATGTTAACTAAGGGTCGTCCAACTTTTTAAGTACCTGCGAAATGTTAATAATGTAGGACACAATCAAGTTTCAAAGCCCCCCCCCCCCCCCCCCACGATCTGAGCCTGCGACAGGTGGGATGTTGAAATGCATGTTTTAAGCAAGGTCTTAAAGAGTAACTATGCAAAATTTGGTTTAAATTGGTCAAAATGCACACATTTAATACATTTAATATTAGAAATATATACATTTAAGTTTTATATTTCACAGTTGAATAGTTCATCATTTTAAATAGTAACATCTAGAATCGACATGACCTAAATGATTTTAGACTTGTTTTCGTTTGATGTTAACTTATGCATATTTCTGAAAATAGTACCATTTTTTCTAAACTTGTTTTATTTTGAGAAAAACAATATATAATATAATAATTCTTCTTCTAACTACATATATATTTTATTTGTCTGTGTTTTAAATTATTTTTCTTGTGATACGTCTGCGTTTGAAGAAAGATACAGCTTTATGATTAAAAAAAATATAAAGCATAGCAAAGAAACCATAAAAATAACAAGGTTGATATTAATAACACTTCATATAATAATAAAAAAAGAGAGTTGATAAAGAGTTAATAAACTGACATTATTTAATGAAGAGGATGGAGAACAAACTGGCAAAATGCATATTGCTAAAAATATTATGATAAAGAATGAACGCTAGCCTCCAATAAGATAAGTAAAAGTGCATACGTCAGGACTGTATATACGACTAAAAATAATATTATCTCAGACAAATAATTTTTTATACAGCAACTATAATTCTTTGTCTTATAGATAACATGCCCAATTCAGGCACCAATCAACAATCTCTTCTCCCAGAGCTAACTACAGTCCAATCGTAAACGTTCTTACAAATACAGTACCTCTTTCCATGATCGTTTGTAGTAGATTATATTTTTCTAAAATATATTAGCTTCTTACATCCGTCTTTTTTAAATAGAACTCTTTCTGTACTCATTTATCGAAATACAGTGTTGTTTATTATTCATTTAGTTCTAGAAAATTGCAGCATTATTTGATAGCATCATTATTATAATGCTTCTACACTATTTAATTTGTGTTTAAAACGAAAATGTTTATATTCAATTATGAATATGAGTGATTTTCGAAAACATTGGGTTTTACATTCAATGAACACGAGGAATCAGAAACTATTGATGAAAAAGACAATTGTAAAACGAGGAGTTGAGTAATTATCGATGCTTTCCACAGACTTATTAAAAGTGAGAGAGAATGAAATAAGTAACGTGACTTATATATGTAAATATGTACGTGGCTCTAAACAAGTACATTATTTATCAAATATTGGATAAACTCTGATGATCGGCCAAGTACACATAAAGATATACATATGCAGAAGAAGTAATTGAATCATATTTTAAATTACTTTATCATTGATCACAGAATGGACTAAGTTGTAACTGATCTACTGGTATTCATTAAATAGTTGATTTATCCTCTCAAAATGAATACTCAAATAGATGTGAATACTTTGAATCATTCAACCATAATGATTATGAAATATATCTATCTCTGGACATATTCCATCTGGCAATAGGAGTACTGTCATTAATCTTTGGAAGTTCTAAGGCATCCATGTCATGCCCAATATAATTTATATTTTTTGAAACCTTTTTGAGTGACTTGATGATAAAATTTACACTATTTTATTTCTTTAATTACTTAGGAACACTTCTATTAATATATCATGGTAAATAGATGTAGTAATTTCTAACCATTTTACATAGAATTGGCAAATTATTAAAATTCGTCGTAAAACTGTTAATCCATCGATGGATCTTGGAAACAATTTTTTGACCAGTCTGTGCCAGCCACTCGTACCAGTCTATTGTCAAAACCTAGGCGTGTGAATTATTATTCATGGTTCTCAATCTAAAAAGTATTGTTTTTAAATTTACGCATATATTTTCATTAAATAAATTAAATAACTGTTTTTAACTACAGCCAACTGTGCTAATAGAAAAAAATATAAAAGCAATAGTAGTGATGATGAAGAGTTATTCTTTTACAATTATAATGTGGCTGATGATAACTTATTTGACAAGAAAACATTTGCATCATTATGAAAATGATATTTCCGTTGGTGAATATAATCAAGAAACTGGCAAATATTTCCGATAGTGTAAGTGATAACACCTAGTGAGATTGTGTATATGAATTTAAATCGTAAGCATTTATTTATTGACGGTGATGAACCTGAAAGAAACGCTCATGGATTATTTTAATCCAATTGGGTAAATGTAAGTGGTAGCGATTACATTCTGAAACAATGACCGAAAATATCAGAAGCTACTTACTTGTGGATAATATACTTCTCCAAAAATGATAACTAGTTCAATTATGTCTAATAGAAGAGGGCTTCCACAAGCAATAAAAAAAGCAAGGAAGAAATTGTAAACTATAGAATAGATGAATGAACAAATAATAGTTGTAAAGTATTTGCATGGAGGAACAAAAATTCGTCACAATGTGCACTAGGCGTGGCTCATCAAATATGTATGTACTATTTTCATATAGTAAACTCCTATATTATGTAAAAAAAAAGCATTATCTAATAAAAAGAGGTTGAAAATCATATCTTTCATATGGAAGATTGCTTCGAGAAAAATCATACGTAGGGCAAATATAACTAAAGTTTGTAAATATGGAAGTATATGTAATATAAATACATTTAGTGTTTCATATAATATATCAAAGTAATAATAAAAACAATAAATTCCGTGTGATTAAAAATATGTTGAGAATCATAAGTGTGGTATGAATTACAATAGTGAACAAAAAGTGAATTAACTAAATACTATTTACAACGATACAGTGAAATATTGTTTCTTTTGTCATTGCACTTTTGGATGTTTTATTTTTTAGGTAGTGGTCCAACATATTGAACGAGTATAGGGTGTAATATGAATAATAGGTAAGAAGGTTAATTTTTGTGATTAAATAAAGACGTTTTTTTTAATACGTTTGTGGTCAGAAGTACGGGGTACTAAGCTCACTTTCATTAGGAATTTCAACAAGAACATCTACCACTTCGCTCCCAACTTGGAGCAAAAGATAGTTCAGCCAAACTCGCATTAAGCAACTACTCCGAGTATCCTTAGAAAAGCTAGAAAGCAGTTTCTTTCCACTTTCACATATGATAAGAATATATTTTCACTATACAAACTTTCACCCTTAAACTTTTTCTTAAATAATGAATAACAATTAAAGTTTCTGTTTACTGATAATTTTCACCATAGTAATAATAAGAAAATATCCTCAAATAAAGGAATGTCAAGAATCTATTTTAAATTTTTTCGATTATGAGGGAGTATTTGATCACTCTGAGACTCTAAATTATAGATCTCAATTTAAGAATGCTGTGAACTAGCGCCCAAAATATACGAATAACTGACGGATCTTACTTACTTATGGATATTAGCAAAAGATATAGATGGTAATGCAAATCAAGGACACAAACGTTAAACGTTCGTTGCATTTGAGGGGATGAAACTCATGCACTTTCTAAGCTCTAGAAGACTATTATTGGACGCTATGGAGACTATGTAGAAAAATATGTCCTTTTATACATTTCTCGTTGAATAAATTAAAAAAATATTGTTTTCATTTGACTAAACAAATGTCATATATATGATAAACATAAACTGGAGAGAACCTCTCAGTAACAATACATACATTGAGTTCATAACTAACAATAGGTTCTTGGAGTTCATAAAAAATAACCTTATTCATATAACACAATGAACACAAAACCTCATATCTCACATTCGCAGCTACATCAGTGAATAATGAATATAAAACCGCGTTCGACGTCGCAAATAGCTTTATTATAAACACGTCCTTGTAATATAATATAACCTCTTAATCTTTATGAACTGAAATAATACACAAAATTGATCTCAATCATACAAAACACCGACAAATTAACGCAGATATCAATCCGAACACTTAACATAGTAAAAAAATTGAACATTTATGATCCTTTTAACGGTTTTTTATTCTTCCGGCGCGAGCGCGGGCGCGGGCGCTGAACGCATAATTGACCTATGTTTTTTGTTTGTTTTCTTCGCTCAGTGAATTTTCGATAGCTGCCAAACATGTCGGTGCGCTTAAGACGGAGTTAAAAATTGAAATGTAGTTTTACCGTGAATGCGAACCCTCGTAGAGCGGTTAAACGAAATCAAACGCCGGCCAAATCCGCAGCCGCAGATAGTGGGCGGCGAGTACTATGCGTCGGGAGAACTGACCATAGACAAGCGCCGCTCGCTCGCTCGCGCGCTAGCTCGTTGTTTATGACTGAATTATTTTCATAATGGAAATAACAGTGGTAATAGTCGTCCATATCCGTTAAAATAAATATTTCTTATGTTTTACGAATATTATTTTATAGTTTATTCAATTAATTTATTATTATAAATTAAGTATAAATTGAACAAGGCCGTATATTACTTGTTAAAAATGTTGGCGCCACGCTCAAAAACCAATAATTATGAACTCTACGCTGCTTTTGTCCCTAAGATGTTCACACAGCAACAATTCGATTCGACTTTTTCGCGTATACGGTTTTATTACTTGAGGATGGATTAAGCAACTTATTTAAACCTGCTAGCACTAGTTGCGCCACTCATTAAGAAACAACATACTCTCATGCGAATGGCTAAGATTTCTAACAACTGGCAGAAACTACAAAGATCTCAAGTTTACAACTGTAATATCACCACAGGCTCTCGGCTGCATTTACAAAATACTTCATAATTATTATCTAAATGTATGAAAAAAATATTATTTGTATAAAAAACTATATTAAAAAATTATTATATAACATATAGACATTATTATCGGTAATGTACGTTCATTACTCCTCAAACTGTGACAAATAATTAGCCATTGAGTGTGGTAACTATTCTTGCCATGGTACGTTGCTAAGTAACTGTCGATTACAATCTATATGAGATTGAAGTTGTTGGTGCTGTTGCTGAAGCTGAACACTTGGACTGGGAGATGTTTTGGTAAATACACAAAATAACACTGATAGACGTTTATTTGCGATTATTACTCGTTGTTTGTAGAATAAACACACTCACAGAGATAAAAACAAGTTTTAAATTTGAACGTATTTATGTAGCAAAACGTTGTTGGCCGTTTGTGTAGTCATTAGGGCCAAAAATAACAGAGACTTCATAATCATTGGTTTCTGAGCGTGACCTCGATAACCTTAACAAGTACAGATCACATTAAGAATGTTATTTAAAATACTTTATATGATATATTGCCAGAAACTTATACGCGGATAAAATTTATTTCGGCAATTGTTATTAATTTTTGTGTAAATGTATATATTAACTATTTAAGCGCAACTATACCCTATTTAAACCGCTTCTCACCTATACGGCTCTTTTACGGCCTAAATTTTTTAATGTTTATTTGGTCTCTATATTTTTTAGTATAAAATTAAGGAAAAAGCGTACTAGTGAAAATTAAGGCACTTAAATAAATCCATACTGTATCTTAAACATTGCTTCAGTAATATTTTATTAGTTCACTTGTAAAGTTTTCGTTGTTAAAATCTACTGGAAAGCGTAAAAATCTGTAGAGTTTTAAATGTAACATAATTTTCAATACTTTTAGCAATTAATTTGAAGCAAAAGTTCTTTTAATATTTAAAAATAATTATTTAAAGAAACGAAAACACAATGTGTCAATAATTAGTGAGATGACAAATATATAAACGTTTTTACATTTACTCAAAAACTATAACGGGAAATGTCAACGGGGTAACACCGAACATTTCCCTCAACATAAAAATGACATAATACGTCGATTTTAAGCAAAAGAAAAAGTATTGTATAAAATCAATTTATGAATATTTATGCGTTTTGAATACTAATACAAAAATATTCAAATGCTGAACTTTTGCGAATCGCCAGGTTTTTCTAATGAAAAAACTATTTGTACTAATAAAATGCATGATTATAAGCTTATAGTACTTTTTGATATATAAATATTCTAAGAATAGTTTTGATTACAAAAGTGATTTCAAGCCTTTTAAATTGAATCTAGTTTAAGAGGTACAAAATGTTTTATTGTCTTTAGTTTGATAATATTGTATCGATATACTTTTAGGTAAATTTCACTTAAATAATGAAAAATTTTGCACCTTCTTAAAAATCACGATGGGTCTTAAAACCATCAATTTTGAATGTGATATAACACTTTTTGTTATAATATAACTCCCTTGGTTTCTACAATATAACTTTTGTATACATCTTGACCTGGTCAAGTTAATTAGCCAGCCCGATAATGTTTTGGGATCTAATTGTTTTTTTAAATAATCATAAAAATACCAGAAAATATTTTTTTTACAGATGCGATCAACTTTTTAGTGCAATATAAAAAACTACAATTATAATAGGAAAAGTTAGCATTTCTTAATAAGGAGCTAAGGTTATATAAATAAAATTTTAGATATATTATATTTATAAATGTATATTAACACAAATAAATATATTTAGAAATGAATTTTAACACATTACACAAATAAATATGTAATTTATTTCTTTTTCTTCTTGCTGCGTGTGAGTGCATTAAGCTCTCCTTGCTGCAAAGACGCTTCAGAGTAAATTTGCTTAACTTTCTCCTTACGAATGTTATCACTGAAAAATATATTAAAATAAAGTTTTTTCTATATGTAAGAATATTTTTATGTATTTTATGTACAAACCTTCTGATTTTCTCCTTGATTTTCACGGAGCTGATGTAGGATTTATCTCGTCTAATTTCTCTCATGGCACCCTTCATTTCCTTCTTGTGCTTATAAACCAGTTTTTGATACTCTTGTTTCTCCTTCGACATTACTCGTTTCTTTTTACCAGAAAATCTATAATTAAAAAAATAATTGTATTTAAATTTAATAATATTAAAACTGATAACTGAATTTATTTAAAACTTACACATCTTCAACATCAGGTTCATAGAAACGCAATTGTTTAGGTTTGCTTTCTTCAATTATCAGTTTCAATGATCTATTTTTGAATGTCTCTTCAACGCTACTCTTTATTCGATCGATAAGATCAATAGCTTTTGTGGGGTAATTTGACTTATTAATTTCAACAATTGCAGAATAATGAGGCTCGAAGAGTGGCCTTTGACAGTTTAAATGATCGGCTTGTTTGAATAAAGACTCGAATAGTTTTAAAGAAGTTATTAATGTTCGTACTTTGAAATCTTCACTATTATCATCCAATATTAAATATTTCGCAAGCATATTTTCATTGGAGATCGAACAGTTAACTTTACTCGTAATTTGTAATATGTTCGTTGAAATTGTATTTAATTTAAAAGGTGGTAGAACTTTAATTTTATTATGCGAAGATGGTTGGACACATAAAGACAAAACACCTCTAACGTAATTTACAGCAGCGGGCAAAAACCTTTTAGACAGAGCGGTGTATTCCAGAATTATCGTCACTAAAAATAGCCCTCTGGAAACATCAACGCTGCTCTTAAGCTTTGTGTTTGTCAATATTTGAGATATAAAATAAAAACAGGGAGTTACAACTGGATGTTTTAGATCCGAAGTAGAAAATAAAGCTGACACTAATTTGAAGAATATGATGGTGTCCATAGATGGGAAAACTTTAGGGCGTTGCTTATAATCTCCATATTTCTCTCTTATGACTTCCAACAAACAAGATTTAGCGTTTTCGGGATCCATTTGAGCTAATCGATAATAATGCGATAAGAGCCGATCGAAACATTCAAAAGCATGTTTTATACCATCTTCGTTCGTTAAAGCGTCTTCAGCAAACAAATCGTTTGCATATTGAAGTAGGTATGCAAAGAAAGTTGATAATTTCTTCTTATTTCCTTCTCCTAAACTAGGATGATTACATTTAATGATTCTTTCAACGATGATAAATTGATATATAGGTAATTGCCTCTCTAATAATTCCTAGAACAAAATAAAATAATAAAATAACATACGCGTTAAATATTCTTTGAGTATTAATTGAAAACATACGGCAAGGTCTTCATAGCTTTTAGGCATTTCGTATGTATAAGGTAGCTCTTTGGCTGCTTTTTCCATCATTTCTTTCTTTGCTAATAGATTATTTTTAATTTTATCTGGATCTTGGCAAGTGACTTTTGCTTCAATTTTATCATTGTTTTCGTCAGATATTTTTCTTTTTCTGTTTACAAGAATAGATTTATGTTCATTGTTGGTCGGTTTTGTTTCAGATTCTTCAAATGAAAATGAAACTGATTTTTTTGATTTTTTAATATCTTCCGTGTTTTCTGTCTGTTCTATATCATCGTCAAATTTTGCTTCGGTTGTAGATTCGTTCTCTTCTTCATCATTTGACGATTCTTCAGCTATACGGAGATCATCCAAAGAATCATCACTGTCTTCATCTTCTTCTGCGTCATTATTATCTTCACCGTTTTCCTCATTGTCATTGTCACTTTTAGCATCGTCTTCATTGTCATCCTGGTTAGAATTTTTGTTGGGTTCTTCTATATTTTTATATTGAAGTTATAAACTTTCATTAAGCATTAACTTATAAAAAAATAATACTTACTAGTAATAGGCATTAGTAATTTTCCTTCTTTGTTATATGCAATCACCAACTCTGGATCTGAATCTACTACATATCCATCATCCAAATCATCAGCTGACCTGTTATTAAAATACATTTTTTGAAATAAATTCTACAATCATTGATTATATTAAATAGTATTTATTACCTATGTTTAGATTTGGTTTCTATTTTTCCAATATCTGCAACTCCATGCATTCTTGCTAATCTATCCTTTTCCAATTTTTCAAGTTTATCTTTTTCTATTTTTGCAATTTCATCTTCACTCTTTAACCTATCAGATGGCTAAAAAATAAAAACTCATGTAATAAATTAATTTTTTAAATATTTTAAAATTAAATTTACCGTTCCGCGAGGTTCAAACTTTAATTCTCTCATTGTTTTGTCATAATCTTCATCCTTCTTTTCGTGAGCGATCAATAGCTTATCAATCAATGATAACGGCTCCTTTGCCACGGGTTTTTCTACTTCTTTATTGTAAGTTTTAGATACAACTGGATGTAAATCTTTCCATTCCGTATCTAACTTTTCTGTAAGGTCCAATGTTTCTTCCTTCAATTTTTGTTTTTCTAATTTACGTTTTTTAGATTCAATAATCAGCTGTTCAATTAGATCTTTTCGAGACCTTGCACCATCATTATTTTCACTTCTCGATAAAACACCACCACCAAAATTGGCATCAGAAACGAAGTTTTCTAAAATAATTATATTGATTAGTATTATTAATGGTAGACACATAGCGCAAACTATTGATTAATAATACCTCTGAGATGTCCGAATTTTCCAGAGTTAATTTCTTCGTCTTCATCTTCTGAACGCGGATCGTCAAATTTCTCTATTTCTTCCAAAGTTTGGCCTCTGATAGTAATTTGAATGTTATAATACAGAAATAACGTGAAACTTATTTATTTTAAATAATATACCTATGCGTAAGAACTTCTTCTTCAGCCAAATTATATATACTTTGCTTCCCAGTTTTGGCTTTGTGTTGATGAATTTTTTCAGCAGCGAATCTTGCCATGATTTTCTCTTCCTCAGTAAGAGCCACATTTTTCTCTCCAATTCGTTTATCCAAAAATGTATTGGATTTATTAACAAGTTTCAGCTCATAACCTAACGTATTCTTTCTCTAAAAAACAAAATAAATGGTAAATAAACATATAAAATAAGTAAAATAATATCAATTATACCTTTTTTATAGCCTTAGCACGCGAAACTCCTGGTAATCCTCTATCATTTTTAGTTTTTTTACCCAGAATTTTAAACTTCTCTTTATTTATATGAACTTCAAACGGATTCAATACTTTTTTGAATTTATCTTTTGATTTTTTCGCGTGTAGTTTATCGGCGAGGCCGACAATTTTTTTAGATTTTGATTTCGCCATAGTTCGATTAAAATAGCGCTAGAAACGACACATAACCTAGAAAACTGCTTAGTATAAACACGCACGTTTGCTTTGACACTTGCCACTTGTTTTTAATTTTGGCCATAGCGTCACAAATAGCGACCAGATAAAAATACATATTAGTAAATTATTAAATTCGATACAATGGCATTTTATATATAATTGTTCTAAGCCGTCGCTTCCGCTTCCGACGCGCATAACTTAAATTGAAACATTCTACGCTTAATTTTTTACTTTGTAAATCGTATCGCTTTGTATGAACGGTGTATAATACACGTAAACAAAGAAAATATGTTTAATTATAATTAATAAAAATAAAAATAGAGTAGGCACAATAATTTTCGATTTTCTGCTAATTTATTCTATTGTTGTCAACCAATGAAAAATAAGTATTCAAATATAAAACAAGATGGCCGACATCAAAGTGACAAAGGTTTCAATAATTTTGTGTGCGCGACAAAAATTTTTATTTTACTACGCGACAATAATTTTCAATAATTCATCATTTGCATTGCCCGATTTGACTGAATACAAATACGCGTAAAGTGTTGTCAGTACGATAAAATAAGAATTTACGCAGATTGGGCGTTAGAGTAGCAGGAAGTATATGTTGATTTTTCAAAGAAAATTTTCTTTTCTGATGAGATAAATTTCCTCATTTTCGGGTATATTTATAACTAAAATTGCTGCATATGGGGCAAGGAAAATTATATGCCTTAAAAGTGACTGTTTGGTGCGTATTTTGGTCAGGCGGCGTCATTAAGCCTTACTTTTTTGAAAAAGGCGCATGATAACGATAATTTTTAGTACGAAATGTAATATATTTATTTGGAAGATATGTTGTTCCAATAAGATTCTGCAATTGCCTCACATCGGGTGTAATGCTAGATGTTTTAAGTAAAAAGTTTCCAGGTTGCATTATTTCACTTTTTTATTAACTCCAACTGACCGCTAAGCTTTTTTGGATATATGCTAATAGTCGTGTCTACGTCAACAAACCCGAACGTTTTAGCACCTAAAAACCAACACGCATCAAGCCTAGATACTACCCGTTTAAGAGTGTGGTAATTCCTTGGTAGTTCTCGCACAGGAGCGGGTTTCCCTTTTTAAGTATAGTACATATAATCCATTTGTATCATTCTTCATGGATGTCTTTCTTTTTCCATGTTTGTTTTATTATGTTATGGATGATGTACAGGAAGTTATCTCTGTTATACAAATAAAGTTTTCTTTAGTAGATTTTTATTATACACCACTATAATCATTCAGCAGATAATATTTAGAAGAAAAATTTGACTAGAGATTGAATGAATTTTGGGGCTTAATGCTGTGCGAATTACTGATTAATAAGGACGCCAAGAAGAAAATACTTAATTTATTATTAAATACATTTTGATCAGAGACGTCATTTCTGTTTTTTCAAATCACCAGAATTAAGATCAGCTGCGATTGAATTAATTTAGCAAAATTGAGTGAAGTGGGCCTTTCAACATTTTGTTTCGTTCAACGAACGAATTCTGCAAATTTCAGTCATAGTAGATACGGCCGATAAACATTTTTTTCACAAATGTTTTTTTCGGAGGCGTAAAAGCATTTTTGTTGTTGAGGAGAAGCGTCTCATTGTTTTGTATTTCGAAACAAAATAAATGGGCATAAAATCCATAGATTTTGGAGAGCCACTGGTCACTCGGGTATATTGAGAGAAAAAAACGAGTATTTGTATCGCTCAAGTAATATACAAATTGTTTCATTCTAAGATTTTATCAAATTTTACTCGAAATAGTAAAAATGAATATTCGACCAATTACTCGAATATTTATATAGTTAAAATCGGGCAAATAATTTGAATAATCGATTGAGAACCCTATTCTTCAAAATTAAATTGGGAACCAAATCAGGTCCGGAAGAACGCCTCGTCTTCAACTTCTCAAAGCCTTATTTAGGACCTGAGCGTTCAGTTTCCTGATATACTGAAGACCGAGTACAAAATGATGAACGTGACTGAGCGGAAGGCACAAAAGATTATGGCGGTTGCTCCAGTCTCTCCTTTTTTATATTAACTTTTCGTTAAAAAATATCAGGTTTGAGATAAACAAACATATTTATTCAGACGGTTAACAGCAAAATGGTGTCACTTTTAAAATCAAAAAGTTTACTTATCGTATTTAGGAACCAGCCTGGATATATAATTATATGGTTTATTCTCCAAGGTACATTATATAATATATCTAAAATGTCGGTTCACTTATCTTCTACCAAATAGTTTATACTAATTATATCTAACTCTTCCAAGAGAAAATAACAGAAACATTAAAGTACAATTATATAACGCGATGGGAATAAAAAATATAGCTTATTTATCCTTTCAGCCAATAAACAGCTACTGGGAACGTTAAACAGGCTTAATTAAAATGATAATAATCATTATTCCAATGCCCAATTAAACAACGCCTACTACTAAACAAATAAGTCGTCGCCAGAGAACAATAAGGCAAAATAATGACTGTAAATATTTTGCGGTGTAATCGATTGAAATTAACAACGTTACAAAAACGCTTTACATCCTTTTTGATAGGGTCGCTTTTAGCCATTTAGATGTCGATCGGACTACGGTTGTATACGTGTACATAAGTATGTTTGTATCGGGCCTGTGGCGGACAAACGTAATAAATCTTCTAAAAGGTCACGCTCGGCAACATTGAGGCTAAGGGATGCAAGGAATATCCGTCGAGGTTGACCCACAAATATGTATACTATCGATGGATGTTTTACACTTTTATTCTTGATATAAATAATAAAACTGTGATTTAAATACATAACATACATATATAAACTCATATAGCTGATTAATTAGATGTGTGATAATATATTATAAAAGTTAGAAAGAAGGAAAGTATAATATTAATACTTGAAATGAGCAAAGTACTTCCTAGCTCAGTCTTTGATAAATTAATTTTCTTATTTCAATAAAATTTATTTGTGAGACAAAAAAGAAAAATAATGATATTTTCCATGTGTGGTGAGAAGGCGAGATAAGAGATAGCTCATAAATTTAATTTTGATAAATTATTTAAAACACCACTAAAACAGAAAAATATCCAACAGAGTAAAAAAGATAACAGGCAGTGAAAGATCTTATTCTCTCAACAATTGAGAGAAACAAGACAATATAGTGTAAAGGATGGGACCACACAAATGCCCTCGTTATGACTAAAAAAAAAGTTTTTTTCATAAATAACACGCAAGGATTCTCCAGTGCAAAAACAAGCTAGAACAAAATTTTTGCCTTAAGTTTGGTAAAATCATTTTTATATTTTTGGTAAAATGTTTAATCATGTTGTAAAGTGTATTAAAAATGATTATGAACCAAAAAGAGTAGACATTTAAGTAGAGCAAGTATATTAAAAAAATTTGACTCAGCAGGTGAGTCGCTACTGAAATTAGCAATAGCATAAGCAACATATTTTATTAAGATTTAATAAGGAGCCGAGGGAGACTATGATCGTTGATCTCCCCCTATTTTTTAAATCTATATAAACCAGACAGCTGCTGCAAGAAAATTACTTTACATTGAACTTCTCACTTTGATTCCAGCTTCAAATACATCCAAACAACTGAGTTGAACCATAACTCAAATACAGCCTCTGCCGAAACGTCACAAATTAAAATTCAAAATTCGGAAAAAAGTTACTGCTTCCATTGTCCGTCCGATTTAGTCCAGCCAAGTAATCACCTTAAATATCCAATAGCTTAGCTCGATCTTTGAAATGATTTAAAAATTGTTCAACCACAGTCTAAAAGTGTATTATATTTATGAATTGTGTCATGTTTTTAATAAAAACATCAAGGGTGAATTGTTAGCAATGATTTTAAATATTTTTTAACTCCTTATATTTAAAATATTAAACTAAAAAAATTGAGGTATAATTAGTTGGACAATTAAAATATTTTTGTAACAAGCGACATGGAATGGCTTCGCGGTTGACTTCTTGACTACCCCTGATGTAGATGAATTAGAATTTTTTGCTCGTCGAAAACAAGATAAACAGGCCGAGATAACTCGACGCAAACAAACAATTTCTTAGAAAACTCCCGAATAATTTGCACGAATATTATGTCACGCCTTCTTTGATATATTGTATCCTGTTAACTGTTTTGTTTTTGTCGCTGCAATAAATTTAATCATTCTTAATAATTTGTACTATTGTTTGTATGTTAGATAATTATTGTGGCTTGATGGAAAGCTCTTAAGCAAAAGTATCATTGTCTGCATGAAAAGCTATGATCTCCTTTAAACACAGACGTGGAATCTGGATACGGCAGTCTATTGACACAAAGCGATTTCAATTCGTGTGAAAATTGGAATTCCCAAAACGTTAATTGATTTTACCCAGATTCGTATTAATCAATCCAATACAAATGATGTAAGAATTTGCTAATAAATTATATCGCAAATAGGCGAAATTAATTAACGCAAAATTCTATCAAACCTAACAAAATAAACAAGATGGGCAACGTTGCTATCATTATAGTTAAAGTGAACAGGTTTTTAAAGAGTTGTAGAATATTCTAGTAATTTCAAAACTCAAGTTAACTCTTGGCTGCTTGAGGGTAGCGGCTGGACTGTACCAAAATCTGACGATTCAAGTGGAAAAGCTGCTTGGTAGTCCAAGCCTATAATTCAACACTGACGGAGTTATCAATGCAAATTTATCATTAGCCTTACTAATGTCAGGCTCAAGGTGTGAGCTAAAAAGATTAACGTTGACATATAAATTTAAAACATGTGAATTTTATGCCTCAGAGCTCAGCGCAAGAGTTTTTTTTTGGTTTAGCAAACATGTTTTCTTATAGATATTAAGTTATCAAATAGTTGTTAATTTTAAATTGCCAGTTTTATGCATATGCAACATTTAAGCTTTGATTAGTGGCAAATAAAACATATATTTAGGGACATTTTTGCATTTCAATGATTGATCTATTTAATTTAGCTTTACAATTTTACAATTATAACATATAACAATAGTAGATATATATTCTGAGAGTAGCTGTCTTCAGTTTAATATTTATTTGTATATTAATGTACATATTAACATATGCATTATTATATTGTAAGAATAATTATTACGATATAAACGGTAGTTAACAAAAACTAATTATGTCTTTCTTACCAATGAATTGATAGGGATGGATTAATACTACTTTTTATAAACACAAAAATGATTTTATGTGTGTGATAAAATTATATGATTTATATAATATAATATTTCATATTGATATGATAAATAGTGTAAGAAATACGACTTACACAGATGTATACATGTGTATGTATTTTAATTAGGCATTAATTAATGAAATATTTCTCCAGTCAGCTTATGCATTGTATAAAATAGATAAATTACGATTTGTTATTTTATGAGTGTGAGTGCTATTTGCTAAGTTCACATTATAATTAATTTTTAACATTTAGCTAGAGTAATCATTGGATGCATTTAAAAGAAATTTCATGTCAATAAAAGTAGGTGAAATATGTATGTACAATGTACAGTATTATCCTTGAATAATACTCAATTTGACTTAAAAAATAGTATGTTTTTAATGAATTGGAACAAATATACTAATAATCATATAAGGTTTACAATAAAATATTAATGGTATTAAAGTAAATATAAAGTAAAGTGTAATGCGCTTAAATATGTTATAGTAAAAATTACATAAATATATTTTTAATATAAATTAAATTTAAACAAACCACGAAGAATCCACACGAATATTTTTTTTCAGGTAAAAAGGATTTTGATTCACAAATTTATGTTAACTTTATAAAAAATATGTAAAATATATAAATATGTTTATTTTTAAAAAATCCACTTGATCAGCAGAATTAGTTTATATTGCACGTTTTTTGTATTGACTATCTATCCTCTTATTACTATATATTAATTAAAATAAAATTATTTTAAATGGTATTTAATTTATTACCGTTCTAAAATAGGAAGGTAAGTCATTAAATATATTTTTTGCTTTAAAACTAAGATTAAAAATCGCGTTAATGGGTATGTCAATATATTCGCACTTAAAATAAAAACGTTGGCCTTTGCGGCAAAAGCGATATTTTTCTAAGGGCCATTGTAATAACTCTTCCAAAATAATTTATCTCAGCCGATTACGTACTTGACATAATATTTTCGTTAGAGAAAGATTGATAGTCAGGATGGTATGGACGTTTAATGTGATGAATGAAAAAAATAGGAAAAAAATAATCCACACATCTCTGAAACATTTCTCTAGCAATGACACAAAATATAATGATATATTGTGTATATTAAATAAAAGATAGTAAGAAATAAATATAAATGTTTATTAATAAATAAATAATAAATAATATTTATGGTTTATATGCAAATATTCTGAAAGCAAATTCTACAATAATTTATGTATATATTTACTTGACCTGGTGTTGCACCGAATTAAGATTAAACGCAAATACAATTGTAATTTTTCCGGGAACGCTATTTGTGTTATATTTACATACATTTTTTTACGGTTGTTAAAAAAGTATATAAATAAACATTAATCAACGGCAAAGAAGGAATGGCAAATAAAATAGAAATATAAAAATTGGAACTGTATGGGTGCGATTTAATAGGTAATTATTTAAAATATACATATATGCATTTAAATAAATATTTTGTTACATAAAACTAACCGTTTGTGCATTTATGTGAAGTAATTTATTCGGAAAAAGATTCGTCGCAGAAAGGTGTCTACTGTTCTGACCAATGTTCGCTCGCTTGAACCTAAGCTGTTCAACAGTAATGCACAAACAATATGTTTTATGGGAAAATTATTTTATATATTACTTATTTAAGTTGTTTGATTCGCGTTCGGTACGATAAGCTAGTGGGTAGCGTTTTCAAATATGGCTTCATAGGTCTGGAATCTAAGAGAAGCTACGTACTTTTTGTTATTAGAGAAAACAAAGATATCTCTACAAGAGAGAGCACGGGTCGTATCTATTTTTGTATCATAATACCTTTTAAAGAGCGTTATAATATAATTAATTATCGGCGTAGCGTTTGCTCAATGAAACACAAATAATATATACACCAAAATATTGCAGCCATTACTAATGAAAACCTTGTGATGTCTAATCAAAAAAGTAAGAATCGTATTTTAGTGGTCAACCGGATGTATATTGTGATTGTTTTTTAATAAAACAATTCTATAGCTAATGGTTAGAAATACATGTATTGTAATATCACTTTTCGCCAGTCTTCCAAAGTAGAACACACTCACCATATTATATTTGCTGAACACTACAAACTGTTTTAACACACTGCGAATTCTTTACACACACATATATCCACATTATTATATATATATATATATCATGGCAAACTTTGCATAATTCAACACTATATACACATAGATACATACATAGGTACGTCTAATAAATTTGAACTAGCGCAAGGCTCTATCAGACCCGCGGTTATAAATCTTGCAAATCTCTCTTTGCCTCTCCACATTTCTATTATCTTTCACCTGTACAGAGCACGTGAGTAAATTGCACAGGGTTTGAATAAGAGAGGGTATCTATTAAAAATAACTGTTTGGTTATTCTTTATTCAGTTTTGTTCCTGGCAATTTTGGTCACTATTAGCGCCAAAATTAATCTATTCTAGGATGCTACGTAAAAAATAATGGTTACGCTAAGTAATGTATGTATTGTTATATCAATTTTAAAGTATTGTTTATTATTTATTATAAATGAAATATAAGTTTCCTTAAAATATGGCAATATACAGTTACATATTATCAATATGAAAAAAAATATGTATTTTTTTCACTATTTTCAACGCAAAAACGTCAGTTGAAAATTTCGTAAATTTGGCACATATAAATTGGATTTAAATATTATTTTTCATATAAATGAACTTCAAATCATCGATATTACACTTTTAGTAGGTCAACATTATTACAAAGGTGACCTTCGGGTTTTATGACTTCGGATGACCTCTCATTAAATTAAATCGAATTAGAGATAGATATTTAAAAAATAGACAAATTGTCAACCTTTGATAATTTTTTATTTTGTAATCTGAGGTGCATGACATTTTTTTATTTTTAATCCTTATGGTTTATTATCCATGAAGCGTAACCTTGAATTGTCTGGATGCATCTAGAAATATTTAAAAAAAATACCAGTAGCTATGCGACCACGGTCGTAAACGGGCGAATAAATTTTTTGTTACATTTTTTTCGAATAAGTGTTCTCGTTTAAATTTTTTTTATAATAATATCCGTTTCGATGTTTTTAATTAGCAGTGCATTATAAAGTGATAGTGTAATTCAGTGTATGTGTTAGAATTAAGCAGTGTATAATTCAAATTAGTGTTTATAATTGTGTTGATACATACAATATATTGTTACTATGCAAGGCACTGTTGCACCAGTGTTTTTCCACGGCGTGCAACCGAAGCGACGCGTCCCTTCCCCCGCGGGTTGCCGATTGACGCCGAAAGCGCGAGGCTAATCTAAACAAGAACTTTCTTTTCGAGGACATTCTGAAAATAATAATACCGTAAATGAAGGCAACTATGTTGAATTATTGTATTTTCTAAGCGAATCTGACACATTATTAAAAAAGTAAGAATAGATGTCTGCTCTTGCATTAATATCAATCGAAAAAAAACTTGTAGACAAATTAAAGAAAGACAATATATTATATGTTGCGGTTATTGCTGACTTTTGTAAGAAGGAGCGTCGAATAAAATTAATTTTCAAAAA
Organism: Plectrocnemia conspersa; assembly: GCF_051122295.1. NCBI lineage: Eukaryota > Metazoa > Arthropoda > Insecta > Trichoptera > Polycentropodidae > Plectrocnemia > Plectrocnemia conspersa. The sequence continues at coordinate 8,526,151 of NW_028277176.1, forward strand.
ATTAGTACATAATATGTTTATAAAATAAAGAAAATAAATTTAAAAATATAGTTTTGTTCCCCCCCCCTCAACCGCATGCCCTGTTTCAAAGTCACAGCACGCCACTGATTCCCATATTATCAATATGTAATAAAAACATATTTTTCCCACTATTTTCAACGGAAAAATATATAAATTAGATTTAAATAATATTTTTCATATAAATTGTTAAAAGAAGAGTGGTTTAGTTGATAAACATGTCAAAATTAATGTATTTGTGTCGCCACTGATTCACATATCAATATGAAATAAATTTTTTTTTCACTATTATCAAAGGAAGAACGTCATTTAAAAATGTCGTAAATTTGGCACATATAAATTAGACTTAAATAATATTTTTCATATAAATAAACTTCAAATCATCGAAATTATACTTTTGGAAGGTCAACAACAACAACAACAAATGTGTCCTTCGTGTCACTCTCACATTAAATTAAATCGAATGAGAGATAGATATTTTAAAAATAAACAAACAACTTGCATTAAAATAATTCGAATTAGAGATAAATATTTAAAAAAAAGACAAATTATCAACCTTTGATAAAAAATATTTTTTTTGTAATCTGAGATGCACGACATTTAAATTCTTATGGTTGCATAACCTTTGAACTCGTTTGCACTTGTTTATGCATCTCGAAATATTTAAAAAAAAAATCAGTTGCTACGCGACATCGGTCGCGTAAACTGTTTCGTTACATTTTTCTCGAATAAGTGTTTTTATAATAATATCCCTTTCGATGTTTTTAATTATAAAGTGATAGTGTAATTAAGTGTATGTGTTAGAATTAAGCAGTGTATAATTCAAATTAGTGTTTATATTTGTGTTTATACACACAATATATTATTACTATGCAAGTGCTTCTACGGCTTGCAGCCGACGCGTCCCTACCCCCGCGGGCCTCGCGGGGGAAAGGACGCGGATTGACGGCGAAAGCGCGAGGATATTTGCAATTCTAGGCATATTGCGGTTGACAAGGTAATGTCTTTCTAATTTTATGTGTAACCCTTTGTGCTAGTAACTCGACATCGTATTCCAAGCGTTGCACTCAAAACTTGAAATGCATTTATTGGCTTTGTGTTGGAGCTAATTTTGCCAATTTCAATTTATTAATGGTAAAAAAAGTTCCGGTAAACAAATTTTAGTAATATTCAATTTTCAACTCATGCATATAACTCAATAATTTATTAATTTATTGTAAAAATTTTCATCGGAACATGGCCGGACGGTTGCGGTGTTAAGGCCGGACGGTTGCGACGCGATACTTTACAATTATTGCTTTTAAATGATTTTTTCCTTCAAAGGGTATCTATATTTTTATGATATGGGATAAAACGGGATTATATGCTCTAATTGTGCATAATTCTCACTTAATATTGTGTGTCTGTTATGAAATAAAAACGATTTTAGTATGACGGAAAAAAGAGCAAGATGTAAGCAGAGCTCGCTATCTCGCTCGCACTATTCAAATCAGCGATTGACAACTATCGACATTTTTAGCCGCAACTCAAATAATAATAATAGTCTCTATTTAATTATTTATAAATACATATATTGATTTACTTTTAGAAATTATACATATAATTACGAATGACGATATACAATAATAATAGATGTTTAAGGAAGTGACGATGAATTTTATTATAATCTTAAATATTATGACAATAAATTGGTATGGTACGCCAAGTAAATATTGTTAACCTAATATAATACCTCTGCACCAATAGATCCGTTTACTGTCCAGATACCCAGAGACCCGAAACTATATAATAATATATCGATTTATAAAAGCACTAATCAATTTATTAATAGAGATTATTAGCATAATAGTTTATTATTATTATTTATAAGCTAATAAAAATATTGTTTCTAAAAAAAGTTTATATATGGTCCTCTTTTAAAATTGTGAATCCAAGAATTTTTTTTATAAAATTTTAATTTTAATTTTTAATTTTATTTATTTTATACACTTTCTGGATTGATAGTGCAGCAAGGGCATTTAGTACATCATAGGAAATCAAATTTCTCATATGTATTATATTTAATGCGATTTAACGGCCTGAACAAACGTTCAACATCAGCTTTAGACACGTTCATGCTAAGACTATTTCAACCAATTTTAAATCTTGTTCAAGTTTCAAGTTTTTGAATAATCTTTTAATGTAATCATTTTTAATGATCAATTTAATTATTTTTTAAAAATTGTTTAAATAAATTCCTAAATATTTTGGTATGTCCAAATATGGTTTTTATTTCAAATATCATTAGGGAATAACAGTATTTTCATATTTCCAAGATATCGGGTTTTGTAATCAGAAATTACATTTTTTGTCTTCCACTGAAATCAATGTATAATTGTCAATTGGAGTTTAGTAAGCCTTTTTATTAAATTTGATCTTTTCACTGAGCAATGTTTCAAAATGTTAGTGTAGTGCTTGCTCAGCTGTTATATAAGTGTAATTATTTTATTGAAAAAGATTTAATTATTCGATCTTAGTCATTATTTTTAATATTTTTTCTAAAACCCACAAGATTTTATGTCTATTTTTATCATCCAAATTATAATGCCTAGAAATACTGGGGCGATATTCAAAGCTAGTTATAGATAAAAAGGATATTTTATCAAATCTTACAGTATTATTTATAGTAATCTTCCCGCATTATTGCTTTAAGATTCGATTTAGATTTCCGAAAGATATTTATAATACAGAATTTTTTTTACGAATTGCTTATTTATTCCCTCGCCTGAAAAAAGCTGAAACGCCCCATGGAATTAAGACACATAAAAGTCCATCCAAACTCGCACTTAGCAGAACTACGCCTAGGACTTACCGAGCTAGAAATAGAGTAAGCAGCCGCTTCCCACTTCACGTTAACCCTTACACAACTACAAAATCCGAAATCCAGAGTTCAATCTGATTTTTGGAGGCGACTGCATTTTTCAATACGCAGATAAGGCTAAGGCGTAGCTTACAAATTGTGTAATTAAAATATTGAATTTATAATACAAATAAATTTGCTCTATGAAAAAATTAAACGAGTAATTGTTAAATTAGTACAATACTATATATTTATAATTTTACAATGATATATTCTTATTTAGTTTATCGTTGTTTACACACTTTTTGTTACTTGTCATAACATTTGTTTTTCAACGTTTACATTTTATTTGTTATTCTTACTACACTGTACCGTTGAAGGGATAAAGGATATTGAGGCGAGGTATTATTTGGCGACAGGGTAACATTGGCCCTGTTCGCCTTTAAAACAGGGACATTAGAGCCACTTTCGTAACCTTTTATTCGACCTTTCCTATAATCCTTTGCGCAACTTCCGAAAGTACACAGTTTGAAAATTAAACTCACCATACCATACACGTATGATATGATACTAAGCACACATATTATACCCGAGCATCAATTATGAATGTAAACATTGTGATATGCGTTTACGAATATGTTCAAATTGAGCTATTAATAGATTTTTGAGTAATACGGCTTTAATCACATTTTTGTATATCGTAGAAGTCTTAAATTAAACCATTTTAAAGAAAATATTAATTTATTATATCAAAAATAAATCGCCCTAACTTAAAACTGTAATCAACAAACCAATTGATGAAATATGCGTTAAAATTAAAAACATTAAAAGCATTGAAACCGGGAGACAATTCTATATGAATAATGACGAAATAGCTTAAAAATAAAAATTTAATTTATTCCTGAACAATTTGGTTTCCACGAACATCATTCGAATACGCATCAATTTAATAGACTAACAGAGCACATATCTGTCGATTTTAGTACGAAAAAAATCTGGTCTTTTATTGCTAGATATAGATAAGGCTTTTGATATAGTATGGCATGACGGATTAATATATAAAATTTTAAAATATGGAATTTCCTATTATATTATACACATTTTACGGTCTTAGCTAAAGAATCAATGCTATGTTGTTTCGCTATATAATACCTTTTCTTTACCGCGTAAAATACCAACAGGGAAGTATATTTAGGCCGTTTCTTTTCATTCTATATACTAATGATATTTTAATTTAAAAATATACTAAACTATCAATGTACGCTGACGACACTGCAATCCTAAATAGTTCTTATGGTCTTAAACATATTGCAGTTAAGCTACAAAAATTCCTTGAGATGTATAAGTTTACTAATTATAAACAATGGAAATGGCTATGAACCAGTATGGTGCATTTAATGTGTCTGTATGCTATTGTATGTTTTTGAAATCAACTTTTATAAAAAAAAACTGCTGATAAAGAATATACACAATCCAGATATTCTGTTAGAATTTATTTTTTGTATGCCACCTAATTTCTAATAAATTCCAGGTATTGTCTAAGTACTCCCCAATAGGCATTACCATTAACCACCTGTCAGTTAATATTTATTTGTTTTCATCCAAGAATAGTGGTCTAGCTATTATTGTTATTATTATAAAGTATTTCAAACGTACTTTTAAATGTGAATACCGCTTTTATATTATTTTATGTATTATATATGAGTTTGCTACAGTTTATTACACCTAATATAGTTTATGTTATGTTTCGCGTTAGTTTGCACGTATAAACTAACTAATTATTTAAATTTTGCTGCCCTGGAGCCTTGAATTTGGCCTTGTACACAAGAATATAAAGGAGAGACTTGTCGCAGATATTTAGGTAAATTACAATTCTCGGTTCAAAAGAAATGACAAGATAAGAAGGCCTAAAATAATCACAAGCATAATTTAAGCATCTTATCTTAATCTCGCATTTAAATATTGTTACGTCGAGATTTTCAGCAATTTTCGAATTGAGACAATTATCGCGTAAACGTGTAAAGAGGTATTCGCGACGCGAATCTTAAAATTTTGTTAATTTCACAGTGGAAAACGTTTTCAACTGCTTGCTATAAACACTCGAGATACTTAAAGGTTTAATGCTTAACCCCGAAACGAAAAAGTTATTTTTTAACTCTTTTTTAAACTTGAAAATTTGATAATCTCAAAAAGTGTAAACATCTCAAGCGCAAGAGGATCGATATGAATTACTTTAGAACCGTGGCAGGCGTGACACTCAAAAGACAAATTGAAAAGCGAATACACGAGAGAGGAAAACGCGACGAAAAGATCCGCCGAGATGAAACATCTTAGAGATTATATCTCAAAGACGCTCGTTGATTCTTGAACCACACAAAAAAGTAAACTTCGATGATTAAAATGTTCAATGTTAAATTAGTATATAAATATAGTACGCTAAGAAAGTGATTTCTAAAAATAGAAAATAAATATAATTAAATGCATAAATTTTTAATTCTGTATTTTTTCAAGTTGCAAAACTTGATCATAGACGATAGATATGTTTTAAATTTTTCGACGCGAAATTACAGTCGATAGCCTGTTAATGCGTTACAACGATGTAGACACAATCAACTACTACTAATTAATTAGTGTGACACCATACTGAAATCAATTTGTAAATTAGTGCCATCCATTTTATTAATTATATGTCACTATCTTCAACCTAGCACGGTTTTAATTTTTATCATTTATTACGATACTCATCCGTGAGATTAGAAAAATGTAGGAGAACCTAATATGTAATGATCGATTGATATCAATTAAAAAAATACCCACTAGAACCCATACGGAATTTGTACTTTTAAGTATTAGTTACCGACTCATGCCTCTGGTCTATCGTGATGGTTATCGGTTTATTTGTTTACCACCACATATTGCATGTTGAAACATTCGTTTGTAACATTAAGACAAAATTAATTTCGCAAGTTCAAGATAAATTCTTGATTTTTGATTAGCATTTTTATCTGGCGCGTTATAATCGATTGGTCAGATTTTAAGCAGTCTATATTTATTAATATTATAAACAACACCTTTGAATGGTTTGTTACTATAAATATTCCATGTGTAATAAATATTAATTTTTTACAAACTACTTTTTGCTAAATTTGTTTGTAAAAGTGTTATATTTTTAAGACTTTTATGCTGTTATTGCCGAAGTTAAGTTATCTGCAATTGAGAGTTCCGATTCCATATTAACATTTTAAGGGGTAGAAAATTCATATTTTTAATGCTAACCATACAAATGTACATACATATGTATATACTGGTATAATACATTTAACAAGCGGAAAACAAGCAATTTGAATGGTTTTGTTCGGCGCCGATGAAACTGGTACAGATATAATAATGTAACAATGGCTGTTATATCGGAGGGTTCTTATCTATAATTACCCGTATTTGTATTATATTACATGTAAGAGTATATGAATTAAATTTTTCACAAATTAAATGACACATAATTTTTACCGCTGTAAATTGAAATTATCTTGGAAATATTGATTTCTTAAAATTAAAATTTGTGATATTTTGATTATTCAAGATAAATATTGTAATTAGTGTTCGCAACAATTCCAATGTTTACCTCCGTTAAAGCGTCCCCTGTTATCTTCTATTTTATACAATGCTCCATTCACCATTTTCAGGATCTAAAACAGGAAACGGAAGTCCTCGGAAGATAACGCTTTTAATTGCTGAGTTGTGCTCTTTTGGACGCTACCTAACTTCTTAAATTGCTTTTGTTAAAATGCTTATTGAGGTTGCTTTTTAAATTTAGGATAAAGCTTTCAACAAGAAAGATTAAATGGTGAACACGCTTTTTTTATTTAGTATTATTAAAGATAACAATAGTATATTTTATACGGACACAATTTAATTTTAATTGATAGTTTGATATCAGAAAATTATATTTAATTTATGTATTATTATAGGCACTAAGCTATGCAAATCTTAGATAATCTTTAATAAAGAATGAAATGAAAATGGATCGTGAATCGCTATAAATTTTATGATATAATATATATTATTGTATTCTAAATGAAAACAATTTTATATATGAAATGTCTGGACCCAAACCGAAATTACACTACAATAAAATTAAGGTCACAGTTTGGTTATATGTGCTCTGTATATACTATTACATTAATTAAAATAAATAGATAAATGCACAAAGAACTGTGGTATTTGGCCCCCAAATTGGTTTAATTCTCTTGCACAATTCATTAGTACATATCACTTGATAACTCCTTCAAGTTTAGCTATAAAATATTTTATAATACACCATATAAGAAATATGACTTCTTGCAGGGTAAGAATTTCTAGACTTTATCAACTTCAGAACTCATAAACTACAATTATTTTTAGCAACTTAATAATATACCCTTTGTCACACATATGTATTTTTACAGTATATTGTTATAACTGATTTACAGCAAAGAATTTATATAAAATTGGTTCGGCTAGAATTTCTGATCAATTATTTTTGAATGAAAAATCACAATACATTTGTCTACACTACAGTTTCGTACGCATGACTAGTAAAAAAATCTGGTTTTTATCTATTATGCGTGCTTTTCGTGAAATATAGAGGTACTACTACGATTTGCAAGAATAACCGACCGTTAAACAATTTCCAACCGTACAATGTTTGCATTTGGAAGCGTTTCGCGCGATAGCCGATCGCGCAAAACGCCGGACATATTTCACGCACGGACTTTCAGAGGCTTGTATGTGCATATACTTAAGTGTATACCTATGTATGTATATGTCTACTGATAAATGGGCCTTTACACAAAGAAACGACGTGAATGAATCGAGCCATTAGAATTCAAAATGAAGTAGGTGTCATATATGACATGCGAGGATTTACGGCGGAAAACTCCAGAACAGTTCCCGTGAAAGTATCCTGAGGTATATACATAGGTGTAGATACGCACGTATGTACCGTGATACAAGTATAACAAGATGTCATCTAGGCAGGACTCTCTGATGTTTTCAGAGACGAGCAATCCGGACGTGTCGGACGGGAGAAAGTGTAGATGTGTGTGTGCTTTGGTAATTACTCAAAGTCTGATGTTTGTGCGGCAAATTTGTACACTATTTCTTACGAGTGCGTTTTCATGCTTCACCAGATGAAAAAATAAAGCATAAAGGATATTTATTAGTTTAAATTGAAGCAAATATTTGCCTACGATACTAAATTTTATATATTGTAATATTAAATCAGAATTTTATTTATTAACGATTTAAAGAGTTTCGCGGTTGACGATTCTTTTTTATACACTCTGGTTATTTTAAGAATGTATTACTAGTAGCAAACAGTGAAGCATCTCAGATATTTAACCTATTTATTTTTGTGTACTGGTATAATTAATATATTTTGGTTCAACTAAAATATTTTATTTTTGATATATATTATTATATACAAATAAAGATAAAGGTTATATAACTGTATCTAAATATTTTAAAATTAATACATGAAAATAATTTTAAAGCATTGTGTACTACAACATATATGGTGATGACAAATAATTAATTTATTTAACTATTTGTGTTTAATTAGAGTAGTGAAATATAATTGTTTTATGTTTGTATAATACATATATAAGGTGGAACATATGTATGTAATAAAACATATCTGTGATGATATATTTGTTAATTAAAATAACTTTATAAAAAAGGTTAAATTTGTTTACTTGCTATAAATCACTTATTTAACAGCTCAATATTTATTAGATTTAAGCACAAGTTAGGCTTCATGTTTAGTATTATTATACATTTATTATGAATGTCGAGTATGATAGAAAATGCTGAAAGTTCTAAGCATTATTAGAAACTTTAAAGCTCTATCTAAAATTTATGTGTATTCCGCTTTTCATTTTACCCAATAGTTAAATAAATTTTCGTTAGTGAATTTGCAATATAGTTCAAATTATCATGAAATTTTAAGCAACTTATCATTTTTTTTAATTAAAAAAACATTAGGTATAACTTGCGTAGAAGAAAAATAGTTTCTGATATAGGAATTTATTTTCAGCACATATAAATCTAAATTTAAAATAATATTTTTTTCTTTATATCGTACCTATATTACTTTATTAACGTATTACTAGTAATATATGTGACACAATTTGAGACATTTTGAACTGATTTTAAGTATAAAAGTATATTAAGTTAGTATAGAAATATTTTAAAACTGTCTTAGGTTATTTCATGTAAATCGAAAGCTGATTTATTTCTTTTTGAAATATTTTTTTAAATTATTCTCGCATATTAATTGTTTAAGTAGTTTAATTATATATTTTTCCATTAATTTTTGGATGTATTGAGTGCATTTAACTGATTTTAAATTTTGATTATTTACTTATATATGTATATTTTTTATAGTTTTTATACCAGGGTAAGAGATAGGAAGAAAGGGTTAAAAAGTTATTAAAAAATAAAGATGAGGAGAATATGAATGGTTGCTATGGTTTCCGGTTGGTATAGGAAGACGAGGGTTTACCTGAAATCAGTTGGTCATAAATTACTCGGGACATCCGCTAATGTCACGAAGGTTACCCGTAATTAATGCTTACAAAACTAATGAATCTTCGATTTGGGATAAAATATTTCAACGGATGTATAAATTACGCCCATACATAAGGAAATATGGTTCATTGCTTTGAGGGTTACTTTGATTTAGATAGTGTTTAGATACACATATTTCATGTACATGTGTATGATATTCTTACGAAGAGGTATATAAATATTGGAATGCTTTAGTTTATTAAAAAAAATCAATGCTTATATTTATTATTTTTATTTATTTATATACAATTAAAATAATCTAGTTTCAATGATCAGTATGAAAGTTAAGCAAAGTACATCGTATAAAATACTATTAAAACTGCAATAATACAAACCATTTAGATAAGTAGTAACAGCTTATAAATTCACAAAAGTTTTAATGCATGTAATATTTTATGAAACTAGACATAAACAAATCAGACTCGACATTATGAATAAATAGTAGCTATCAAAACTAGCTAAGCGTATAAAGAAAATGTTATTTTTATCAAGTATGTATTATGTGTATATATTTTTACATATTGAAGGAAATATGGTTAAAGTTTTTAAAAGTTATATTACTTTTCTGTGTGAATTTTAAATTGTATTTTTGATTGGTGTCAAATGTGAAAAAAAGTTTATAGATATAGATAAATACAAAAGTTTACAACAATAATACAACTGAGGTACGCTAAAATATATTTTATAATATATTATAAATATATTTTCTTAATCTGATAATTGAGATCAAAATCTAAATTATCAGAGTTTTTCCATAATAGGCTTAAACACTTTGATTTGTTTCGTAAATTTACATTCAAATTAGGCAAATACTGATAATATCAAAGTGCTATTCACTGCTATATATTGTGTGCACACACAATATGTAAAGTTATTTTTATTAAAAAAATATTAGGTTGCTTAAAAATAAGTTTATTAAATGTTTTGACAGTTTTAAAATTAGAAAGCATGCAAATATTTAAATTTTATAGAAAACTGCATTTCTGTATATTTGTTACTCTATTATTTTGCAGATAAGAAGCATAGATTTGAAATCAGATATGTTATTTTTAAAATTATTTTCATTATAAATAATGATCACTTAATTAACATTTACACATAAAAAGCTTTGCTATTTCAATTTTAATATTTATATATATTTTATTAGTGGATTGAGTGATGTAGTGAAGCAGATTCGAAGAACCCAAAAATTAATAGGTAAATTAGTAAATTTAGGAAATGGCGGTTTAAAAGAACCAGTCGGGGAGAGAAGCTGGAAAATTTATTATATGTAATTCGAAGTTGAGAGTTTCGTCCCGATAAAATCGCAGTTGTATGTCAGCTCCACAAAAACGAGCCTGAAGACATTTCTCGGGGATGAAAAAGTGAAGGAATCACGTTTTTTTGCCAAACGAACTTCTCTTCTCCGCAAGTAGTTGTAACGATATTGGAAATTAGAAATAAGGAATGCCACCAAAATTTTACCGAAATGGTTTAATTCAATTTGTTTTCACTTTACTCTGAGAAGTCGACATGGGTCGAGTGGTGTTGTAAGAGGTAGAAAAGATTTATGTGTTATTTATTTTCAATTAGAATTTTATAAATAGATTACCTAAAAAGTTTTACTAATCTGGAGATTGACGACGCCTTAGATAGGAAGTTTTATGGTATATTTTTTTCTGTTTTATTTACTATAGTATGATCTTAGCTCATTTTATTTGTAAAAGCTAGTGTTAATTTTAATCTTAAAAAAAAATGTTTTTTTATTTACACTTTTTAAAACTCAATTCATGAGAATTAATAAATTAAAAATTATTAAATTTTATAAACTAAAAATATTATGTAAGAAAAACCAAAAATTAAAAAAAACGGTTCTTATTTTATCATTATTCTAGTTTTAATTTTTCGATTGATTAAATAATATTCCTTTAAATGTTACTGGTACAGAAAAGACTATTACTATAATACATACATTAAAATATTAGCAAAAATCCAATTACATCAAAATTAAATACTTTTGTAATAACCAGCTCATCAAATATTTTTTTGCTTAATGATTAGTCATTTTAAATACAGTTATCATAGGTACTAAGTATATTTAAAAATATTTTAAAGAAAAAATACTAAATACAGTAAATATATTCAAAAGCAAATAGTGAAAAATAATGTACCATTGAGCTATTTATTTTATTTAGATTATATGCAAAAAACATATCTTATAACTTTTAGTTGAACCAGAGTTTGAAAAATTATCTTATAAAAATACTTAATAGCTTAGATATTATTTAAAAAATATTGAAGCGTTACTAATGTTTTCGCTTCTTATCTAACATTTCTCTCAAACGCCGAGTTTGATGTACTACACATGTATATTATATAGATGTATACGTATTATATAATGTATTATATAGTTCTGAAAATATGTGGAATTTCCCTACAGTAACCTTCTTCTTTTCGGACGTATAGTATGTTTTCGTAACACTTTTTTTCCGTTTTCAATAACGCCGCGCCGTTACGAGTCCGCCATGTTATTTTTTACCAGGCCCGCCTCCTGACGAAAGATTTCTTTTTTCGAGTATTATTTCTAGTATGCGCTCAGAGAAAAGAAAAGCATTTTCTTTTCGTCCTCGTGTGTAATAGGATTGTACACATTAGGCTAAACGCGGGCGTTATGGGTGGAGGGCAATAAAACAACGAAAGCCTTTATCCCGCAGACATTTATAAAGCACATCTCTCCGAGGGGAGCTTTGTATAATTGAAAAGATAACTGGATTTATATTTTTCGTTTATTCTGGACGTGATTTGGCATATTTTTGCGTTAAATACGCACAATGGTTGACGGGCTGTGGGTCAAGGGGCGTTAGGGCCCCTTCGCACGGACCGATTTTTCCCCGGTGATTTGCATTGGGCGCGGTTACTCTTTGCATAGGATACGGTTACGTTAGAGCCGATAAGAGTGCTTTTAGATCTAGATATGGCTCTAGTTTAGTAACCTATCCGGTTCCGACAAAAAGCCTAGAGGTAGAAGAGTTGATACTTATATAGATAAGAGACCCTTAAGTAAGATTTATCAAATGATTTATTAAAAAATATTTCTGGCAAATATAAATATAACCAGTATTTATTTCCTTTGCTAGGTTCCTATACATATGTTTTTAAATAAGCAACATACTTTCCTTTTATTCAGCGCTTCACTTCAATTTTTAATTATATTACTAGGTTAAAAATAATGTATTTAGTCCTTTCAATCACAAGAAGAAATTATTATTCTATCTTTGCTCTAGATTATTTATTATTAATCTCTTAGTGTCTACTAAAAAAATTATCCTCGGATAACTCAAGCAAAATTTGTGATGAAATCTCGCAAGATGTTGTTCTTGTCACAAAATATTACAAATTTAACTTCTTAATTAAATTACACGATCCGTTAAATATGCCATAAAATTATTAGGTTTGTACAAATTATATAGTTAAAATAAGAAGACGCGTAACTGGATTTTATATATTTTTATTGATATATATGAATTAATAGCTGATCTTTGATCACTAGCTGATTGTGTCGCAATGTGGACAGTAAAGTATCAGCTAAATACATAAAGTATATCCACTGTTTCATAACGTACTTATGCCGATGGGATCAAGGAGAAACAGGCTCCTACGTTCGCTGGATCAGAAGTAGCAGCGGTCCGAAAGTTATATCGTCCGTTGGCGATGATCGGCGTATGTCATTTGACATGTGAGCGGGTTTGTGGTCCATTTGCTTAAAACCAGATCAGCTGACTTTTGGGTCGGTCCAGAAGAATTATATTTCTCGTTGACCATGACAGTTCAATGTAAATGTTTTGCCGAATCCTCGAAAGGAGGCAAAAGCAAGGTCATTCAATTTGCTTCTATACTTTATTTGCGTTAATGCAGTCAGTTTGAAAGTTATCCATTTCATCATTTTTCATTGAGAAAGATATGGAAAGTTTGGGTTTACGCCTCTAATATTGGCTCTAAAGCACATGATAATAATATACGTTTAATACACTTATTATAAGTTGTGCATATATGGTAAAAATTCTAATATAGAACTATATTCAGCTCATAAATAATATCAGATATGTATAAAAAGGAGTAACTACGAGGTATATTTAAAATTCCTCATTAGTATAGTTATATTACTTTTACACAAGGTTTTACTACTGTGCAACAATACACGTTTAAGATTAAGTATAAACTGAGTCATGTGAATGTGGCTTTACTCTCATTTCCCTTGATTTCGCATCAAGCCGCATTTGTAGCGATAAATCGGGGCGCGAATTAAAATTTCGCAGCAATATTGAAATCGTTTCGTTTGGTGATTAATGGTGCAATTATGTGCGCGATATTTTGTTTTCTGCGTGACTTCGCCGCCGAGCTTTCGCTAGTTATGATAATAAATGGAAACGGTCGCAAAAACATATTTTGAAGCTCTTTTGCCGCTCTTTACGGCAATAATTGGAGGGTTTTCCGCCAACATAAATAGTCCGAATGTAATTTAGGGAAATTTTCAATGAAACGGGCTGCTGAACACATACATAATATTTTATATGTATATTTGCAAGGACGGACGCGTCGTTTGTATATCCTTTACAAATAATGAGCGGCATGTATAATAGAAGAATGTAGGACAATAAAAGTATATGTATGTACATATGTACATCTACAACCTTAAACAAATCGTTATAAAGCAAATTTAGTAAAATAATAAATTATTAAATCCTAATGTTTGTTTGTTGCAAATTATAAATTAAACAATAAAATCGTTCTAGTATATGGTACATTAGGACTAGGATACTAAGCGTTAGTTTTTTCTCTAGCTAGATTTTTGAAGATATGTAATTTACAAAGGTGTAGTTTTAATATAGGTTATTATGTTACGTTCTGGGGTGCCACGACTCCTTACAAACTTTTCATAAGTTTATAATTTTCATTTTCAATGAATGTGGTGTAAAACAGTAACTCTTTGCATTAGCGCTAAAAATAGTTACACACTTCCTTTATTTACCTAACCCTTTTTTTGTACAAAATATTCGTTATTTCGCAAATTGAACTTGTTATAATTTGCCTTTGTGCGCCTTGAGAAAACGTATGCTTAGCAAGAGCATTGACATTAAAAAAAAATATGCCAAAGAAAATTTTTCAAAATTATTAGATTTGTTATTAAATTGCTTATTGATGTTACTCACAATGTGCTCAACACTTCTAGCAACTGTTCTCATCCAAAGCATGATAAATTTAAATAAGGCTGCAATAATCAAACACGATTTAATTAATTCCCAAAAAGTAAATGGCTTTTCTTTTAAGTTAATAAATAAGCTACTTGTGAATTTACTTTTTTATTTTAGTGAAAAAATACGATATAATTAAAAATCCGTTTTGAATTTTTCAGTTTTTCTGATCGTTGCTTTTCTGTAAGTTGTAAATATCGTCTCAACTGTTTAGTTTGGTTATGATGACGTATATTTTATTTTTTTAGTACAGATATAATGTACATATAATAGTATATCATCCACTCCACTCTGCTTTAAAAGCACGACATTCAAAAATCACTAGTCTTTTTTTGTTTTAAAAATGACAAGACAAATATTCACGAGTAATAAAATAAGAACAAAATATAGAAAAAAACTGTTAAATTATAGCTGCGTAAAGTCACAGCAAAATGCGAAGCAATAGAAACACCACATACGGACATATCAGCGCAAACTTTACATTTTTAAAAAGTTTAAAATGTATAATTTATTCCCAGCTCGCGGGCCAGATTAAGACAGCCAGCGGGCCGTAGTTTGTCGACCCCTGGTCTAATCTATCAATCTGTAATGAAAAAAAAATTTTTAACATTCAGAGCGCATTTTCATGATTTAAAAATTATACAGTTGCCGTGTCGAAAATACAAAATGTACATCGGAACTTTCTAGGGGTTATCTCACGTTTTTATAACGAAAGCGATACAAAACACCAAACTATACATCTCCAGCACACACATATTCCATTTTGATTCACTAACCCTTTTCGGATAAGCTAACGACCGTCGCTTTAACACACGGCCAGCAGCGTTTTTGTTGATATGCGGATGATGGAAAAAATACATAATTCACGAAAGCGAAGGGAAATGGTCGGCGAGCCTGTTCTCGCGGAGCATATATTTTTGACAGTTTACCCGATGACAAATGTTACCCATAATTTAACCCCCCACCGACGCCATTATTTTTCTAACACTTTTCACCGGAGATGGTCAGCGAATAGGTTTACGATTCCATTCAACTTTCCCCGAAGCGTTTTACAAGAACTAAAAGCAAACTCTGTCGATAATTCAAATAGTTGTCTTCTACAAAAATAAAATTTATTTGTATTTTTATATGTATATGTAATAAATTTACAATTATATTTATTGATGTATATTTCCTACTGCCCGTCGAAGACCTTAATTGACAATTTGAATGATTGCTTCTGTCAAAAATTGATTAAACCTAAAATCAATATTGTGTATTGTAAAACAATTAACTCCTTTGAAATTAAAATAACAATTACTTTGAATTAATTATCAAATAATGTTATATTAAAATAAATTAATAAAATAAGGCATAATTTACGATGATTAATTGAATTTTATTACATACAGGCTTGGCCATAATAATGGGACACCGCAACAAATGTGTTATAGGTTAGAAAATCGTGAAAATATAAATAAAGCCCGATCGAGGTTGCTTAAAGTGTTTATTTTGAGTTAAATTTTGTATTTTATATATCAATTTATATTATCCAGCTCTTTAAAACGATATATTATTCTTCGTCTTTGTCGGTTATACGATCCGCATCGAGTCTTGACCTCCATAATAATTTGTCTCTGTACCTTGTCCTTCGCCAGCATTTTCTAATACTCACATCCTCTTATTTGAATGACTCTCGTAGCATGTTCCAATCTTCCTCAATACAATCCACACATTTCTTTCTTGATCTTCCTCTAGATTGTTTCATTTCTAGGACCCAACGTGTCCTTATTTTGGGCGGTCTATTCCTATCTATTTTTTGTACATGACCCACCTATCATAGTCTTTGGGACTGATTTTTTCTAGCAATAATTACTTGTGTAGTTTTAAAAAATATAAATTTCGTTAGTTTTACTAACTTAATAAGTTTAATTTACATCTTAACTTAGATATTTAAAAGTTTTTTAAAATCTTTTAAATTTTTTCTAATGTTTAAAATGGTTGGTATTGATATTTGTTATGAACACTTCATTGGGGCTAAGTCTGGTGAATAGTATTTTTCAATCTTACTTGAATGGACAATATTTAATTATGGCAAACATAAAAGCACTACTGCCCTTTTAACTCGCATTGAACACAATCCAAGCATGAACTCGTTTTATTCTCGACTTGCTAGAGCAACTACGGTTGTTGGCTCATTAATACGTATCCAATTTCGAATGGATGTGCTTTTATACAAAAACGCCAGCAGTTTGCACACAATTGTATTAAAAACCAGAAGCGTCGTTCGTTAGCTCAAATTGACTTCGCTGTAAAATAATGGCAACAATTTCGACTTTTATTTAAAAAAACGCACGCATTGAAAAGTTGATGAAGTACCAACCTTTCTCAGAATTACTCTCATAACATATATGAAATATGGCGTAAACGAACTATCTAGAAGGGCATACTTACATTTTTGTTCGTGATAAAAAAAAACGATCTCATGTCAGTTTCATGGCTGAATTTTTCCGAAATATAAGAGAAGTATTTTCGGAAGTGGCTGAAAATATATGCCAAAATATGTCGCTAGAATTGAACTCGTCTCGAATGTATTGTTACTGTGGTACTTTAGCAAATGACACGCTCGCTGAATTGCTGTACAGCAGTAATGATAATATATACAGGAGACGCAAATGTAAAAAAAACTCGTTATGAGTAGATGCCTTTTTATAATCAGCGCGATAGCTAAATATTTTACTTAATAAAAATACTATAGGAATGAAATAATTTTGTTTTAAATAAATATTAAATAATATAGTTACTATTTAAAATAATTAAATATTAAATTGTGTAAGCATATTTATATTTAATACATAAATAAATATGTACTAGTTTTTTAATATAATGGGATAGGGGGACAAGTATCTTTGTTGAGCGTAAATGTAACATGGATTAATTTAGTTTCATTAACTCATTAAAAACCAAGTCTGGACTCTTAAGAGATGATCTTGCAGTCACCAGTATTGTAGTGTCATTAGTAAATGTAACAATTATTGTTGAGTTCGTCTGATGTTGATCTAATCTGTGTAACAAGTACAGCAACAGTTCAAGAACGCTGCTTTGAGGCACACCCGATGTTGACACACAAAATTATATTTGGTATAATTTTGTGTCTACTATCTTGATTTTAATTTGCAAGTGAAAAATCTTTCAGCTAAGATTAGATTATTAAAAATACGTTGTGTAAAAGCAGTCTGTTAATTTTGTAAAGTAGTCCAGGGTGACATTTTTTATATCTAAGTGTTATATCTAAGAATACAAATGTGCAGATTTTTTTTATTTTAAAGTCTCTATTCCTTTGTTATTTACTGACAGTTTCTATGTTCATACCGTTTACCGTTTTTTCTCATATAATTTAAAAGCATATCTTAAAATAATATTACAAATTAAATAAATAAAAAAACCGTTTTTAAATAGTGAATCCATATAATTTATCGAACAAAATAAGAGTAGCTGTGTTTACTATATAGCATTTAATTTTTTTTACAAGGGTTAACGCTGGACCGTGTATGTAAAATTCAATTAAAAGTTTAGAATTTGAAGACAATTAAAAATTAAAATTTACTCTCGTGTCATGAACATTAAAATTCAATCGCTTTCATTATTTTTTTAAAATGCGGTGAAACTCTCCACATAGGTCGCGCAAAAAGGGTCCTTTGTCAGAACGGAATTTAATTAAAAGAGACTCGACGACTGTGCACATTGCATTAATATGATTCACGGCTGACTTTCTGCACGATTTTAGTGCAAATAATAATATAAATATAACTTATTTGTTTCCTCAAAGTGCAAAAATTGAAAATGGGTAAGGGGCGTGACGATTTTAAGACGCGCCATTAATCATTGAAAATTCTCTGTGTTAATTATTTAGAAGCCGCGTTGGCAGTTTTGGTCCTTAAGCTACCAACCCTTATATTTCATATTTAATTAAACTATTTGCCTCGGGGGTAACGATTCTATTAATTTGTGGTTCGGCCGCCATGTGTGCCGGTTCAAAATCGCAAACAAATTACAATAAAACAATGAATCTTTCCATCAAGCCTTATTGTTAAAATAAACAAATTATTATAGTAGCTATAAATACAATTAGAAATTTGTCATTTAAAATTTAATTGTCGGTAAACATAACTATGTTATTACATTGTAATATTTTTTTATAATCGTATATTCTATATTTATTAGGTGCGTGAATATAAATTAAAATACTCAAGTTTCATGTGTATGTATGTATAGCAATTTTCCCCATTAGAAATAATGGAAACTTAAGTTGACTCGTTCCAAAAATATTAATATTAAAATGATTAAAATATACATATTAAAATAATTATTTATAATTAATGTTTTCATTAACCTAGTATATAATTATTTGTTTTACAAATTAAATTTCAGTTAACATATACATTTCTAAGCTCGTTTTTTTAACAAAACCATGTGCAAAAAATGATTGCCTAATCAATGAGCCAGTTTTTATTTAACTAAATCCGCAGTGACGGTGATCACAGTCCCTTCGTCTTTTTCCCTATTTTTTTGATAAAGCTCAATAGAGTTTTTCACTTAGAGCTTTATCTATTGGTAATTTATTAATAGATTAGCAAATCAGTCATATAGATATTGTACTTTGTTGTACCTCAATATTTTGGATCATATTTTTTAACACATTTAGGCAAACGGGTTGCTAATATGAGTTTAAAGTTTGTGATATTAATTTAGATAGTACTTTTTTCCTGTCAGGCTATTTAAGATATGCTGAATTTATTAATTTACGTAAGAGATCTTGAATGTTGTAATTATTAATGATATAGTGAATGGCAATAAAACTGTATTTGTTCATAAACGAATAATCTGAGATTCGCAGAATTGTGATATCACATGGTTCAATAAAACACTTCAATATTTAGAATAAGTTAAACCAAATAAAACCTAATGTAATAAAAGTTAAAATATTATAGTTATTTTTATAAATTTCATTAGGAAAAGTTGGGTTTAATTAAATCGTTTAAATTATTTCTAAAGTAAAATATCAAATGGAGGCTTTGTTGGTTGAGTTTCATAAACATAAGTGTAGAATTTTTTTAGGATCTGTATATGAATGTACGTTGTATTTGGCACTATTTTCAATAAATTTTATCTGCATTTTATGTAGGGTGTTGAATATAGCTACAATGTTCAATTATTATTATTTCTCTTCTCCACATGCAATATAGGATATTATTTATTTTATTATCCTTTATCTGCTTATATATTTGTGATGTTGTATGATTAATGTTATTTTTATTTATATTTTTTATTTTTTGCAAGCTATATTTTATACATATTTAAAATACTTTATTATATTATTTTAAACAATACCTTCTTTATCTATGTCTAAAAACTATTATTCTTAAAATCACAGATTTCTTTTGAGTCATTAAATAACAACATTAGAAACTTATATTTTAAATTATGTAAATTAATAATAATTAAAAAATATGAGTTCTACAATATAGTTTTTTTAAATAGTTCTCATAATTTTTTTTATCAGTAATTGAGATTTATAAATGTAAAAATAGAAAACAAAACCTGATATATTTTTTTTACCCAAAAATGTTGATAAACACAAATTGTCCCATCATTGTGATATAATTAATAAACATTATATTTTAGTAATCTACTACATTCAAACAAAAACTGCAGATTCTTTGCAATAACAAACATTTTAACTCAAATTTTCTAGGATCTCTTAATACAATAAACTTAAATTTAAAGAAATATAATATTTCTATTTTAAAAAAACAAATATATTTAAGAAATAGTGTTGGATGAATAGTCTGAAATAATAGGGAAAGTTCGAAAAAATTAACATTTACATTATATGTACATTTTGATTAAAAATTGAATCAAAAATAAATGTACCATTTATATTATTACAAAATTATTCAACCATTTTATTACAAGCTTTTGAAATAGGTGGTAATAATTTAAAAGCATTCAGAAATATGCATATTTATTACAGATGTTAATGCTTTAGAGATATCTCTATTTGAAATCTCAGACTAAAGAAATAAAACATTAAAGGAAAAGCTAGGAAAATTTGTAAAATTAATTAGCAATTCAAATTAGATAAATATATCCTTGTGTAAATTTTAACAATTAGCTAGATTATTGGTTTAGTAGTAAGATATTTATAGATGTTTTGATGCTAGACTAAACGTATATTTTACTTTAACCAAAAATAGCAATTTATAATTAAAACAACATCTTTGCTATCTCCAACTTTTCGAGAAGATACAAAATTATCGACAAAACATACCAAATGCATTAGAACTGTTCATTTTATTTGTTGTCTAAAGCAAAGTCTAATCAAATATTTTATTTAAGTTTCAACTTTTAGGCATTACCTTGATATAACTTTATATAATAATATTATGTATAGGCTTTCTAAGTTTTGTGTTGCTTATTTTGCATAATTTTATTATAATAATATTATTAAAAACATAACGAGCACTTTAGTTAAGTTTTTTTCTTATAAAAGTATAAAATAAAAAGTTTTGTCATTTATGTTATGTTACAATATAATTTAAATGTTAATTTTGTATTAATTCAAGAATCTTTAATAGCGTTCTTAAAGGTTTAAGTTTAGTGTACTTGTTATTTATGATAAAAAAAATTGCATAGAAAAGATAGCAATTCTCTATCAATCAATCAATCAATCGTTTTAAAAAAATCTTGTTAGTGGTAGGTTTTATTTTGGAATTACTATAACTAAATTGTATCCCCCTTTTAATAAAAAAATACAGGTGAACAAAACTATTATATTAAAGACCTTAATTTGTTTATTTTGTCTGGGTTTATATATTTAAACATATTTATTAAAATTTCAAACTAAGCATAATATTGTACAAAAAATTGTGTAAATGCAGAATATAAAACATCATGAAAGATATCTTATCTTATAAAATTGTAGCAACAATAAATATTAATATTTTCACAAATACGAATTTTGAGCTTGGAATTAATGATTGTAGGAAATAATTTAATAATATTATGATATCAAAGAACATACAAGCCATTATTAGGTGCCTATATGAGAAGTGGATTGTTTTGAACCAGCGTAGCACTTAATACTAAAGCGGCTTCATATGTAACAACAATATAAACAGCAAACGATCTCGAGAGCGTTCAAATCGCGAGAACTTACTCAGGTACGGCGCATATTCATTACATTTGATATATGTATAAATATATATATATATATGTATTGTTTCAAGCGGGTTTGTAATATGGGGTTAACAAATATTTGAAACGAAGCAAAGACAATGGGGGAAGAAAAGGTTAGACAACGCCGCTGAAACAATGCGAAGGACAAACAGCAAACTTGCAGATGAAATATAATACACATAACGACAAAATTTATGTAGGCAAAAGACGCTGAAGCACCTCTATGCGAAAGGTTTCAGATTAATTGCCGGTGAGATTCCAGAAATGCCTGACATGCAGCGCTAGGACTTACGGGTCAGCGATTTAGAGGTTATGAAAAGGACAAGCACGAGTAAATGTTGCAGAATCGCAAAAAATTCACCACATAGGGATCGACACATTATTTAATCAATACAGCATATTTCAGCTTTATCAATGAAATTACAGAAGAGACTTTTTGAATTTAATTACCATATAAAATACCCATAAATGAGTATTTGCAGGAATACCTTCGTGCCATAAGATGCGATTTAAAAATAAGTTTTTGTATTACACTTTATATAAACATATGTTTTGATTTTTTATTTTATTTTATAATAATAATTTAAATAAATATTTAACAATATTTATCTATTTAATATATAATGTACATTACTGTTGCCAAAAATCCTATGCATGATTATTATAAATTTTTCATTTATTCTTTATGACAAATATTTTAGAACAGGAGAAATGTTTAAGACACTGTATTATTCTATGCAACGTTTCATTACAAATATAAATTGAATTTATGGACCTGATATATAAACTATATATGTATATATATTATATTTTTATTTCTTATTAAGAAAACACAAGTAACCTGCGGGGCTTAGATTGCCAATCCATTCAATTCTGAAAAATGTCAGAAGCAAAATCGACGTTTAATCGAATACCTCTTACATGACTGCGAATTGTTTAGCTGTGCATTCCGTTGCTGGCGATACTATGGCGATGAACGTAAACGTTTAATCTATTTAGGAAAAAATAGAGAGACCTCTATACATTATCGATTAAACGTTCGAATCAATCCCGAATGCGACAGGGGATGGTCATGATTGAAAAAAAAGATTAGCCAGGGTCACATTTTGCCCCCGGGGTCACACCCCCTTTGATGTGTAAACGGATTAAGTTTATTGTATGCCAATGACGGTCCGCAGATTAGATTCGACCAGCGCTTTGGGTCGAAGGGCTCCAGCGATAAAATTGAAAACTCAAACCTTTTTACGCATCATTTATGTTTTATATGTTTTTATATACATTATTATATAATCTAAAAATACAACGTATTTTTTGATAAATTAAATTGACTACTGATGTAAACAACAATAAATTAAAACCTAAGCTTTAGGTTAGAGTTTGTGTAATTTATATTATTTTATATATTTTTCTTATATTCATTTTCAATTATTTCATATTAATAAAATACATATTTTAATTTGATTTTTATAATAAATTAAAACATCATAAATAAGCTATTAAAACCGGAAATTAACTTAATGCGATATAATTAAAACAGGTGTTAGCATACAAAATAATAATCTTTTTTATGAGAAAATATTTAATTTTATATGGACAGATTGTGAAGTCGCAAATTATAAAAATATATGCATTCAGGAATAATTTAGTTATTCCAATTAATCTTCTGGTCAATAGTCACATAATTGTCGAAAGCCTTCTCAAAATCCGTATGTAAAACGTCTACTTGAATTCTCGCATCTACAAATTTTGTCACCTTTTCAGTGAAAGACAGAAGTTTAATAATAGTGGAACGAGCGGGAGCAAAAATAAAGTCGATAAAAATGTTACTTATTACTAAAAAATGAGTCACGAAAATGAAACAATTTGGCTTTTTTATGTCATCAATCGAGTCCTAATCTGTAATTCACAATCATTTTATTGTTTTCATGTTGCCAAAAGATGATATCTATTGTCGATTATCTCACAATCAGATTTCTACTGTCTGATGTGAATTTGTAATACCCAAATATATATATTTGTGCTTACATGACATTATATATAAAACATATTGAAAATGTCTAAATATCGGTTAATTTTAGGCTTTCTTTATATCAGGACTGTATTAATTTAAATTTATGAAATAATTAAGTGTGATATAGATGTGAAATAAAGTACTATATATAAATGTTTAATATAATTAAAATTTTTGTTGTGTAAATATTGATTATATTAAATACATCATTATTATTTAAAAAAAAGATTACAAAATATTTTTTTTATTAATTTGTACAACCATTGTATATTATCTATTAGTTTTTAAAAGAATCCTATATTAAATGCAATTAAAACTATTATTGGGTATTTTTTTAGAGCAAAATAAGAAGTTTTTATTGGGTTACTCTGTGTATTATACGTTTATAAAAGTGTTTTTTTTTCCTGGCGGATCATCTCGAGCGCTATCCTAAAACGACACAAAAAATAGGGTTTTAATGTAGTGTTTTATTTTTAATGATCGTCGTAAATTTGCATAGAGACATTAATCTGTCGGAGAACGGTCCCGACAGCGTCCATCTAATTAATTCTTGCGGTATACATTTTTAAAGTGCGACCTCCCGTAGTATAAAGCGGCAAAGAGATGGGTCGGAAAATTGTCATTCGGCGCACGTATTCACTGCGTCCCCCTTTTTGTGCCAGGAAATGAATTTCCCGGCCTCTGGTTATCTTCGAGGAGCGGCGCTTAGCACACAATCAACGGGGTTGACCGGAAACATTTTGTGGCCACACACAGTAATGAACGTTGCACGCCGTCGCATACTCAATTATTACTTTGACGGATTGAAAAGTTACTTTATTATCTGTTGGGTATTATTATATGACTCTTGCGCTTTTAATCAGGTTGTGAGGCATTGAAAAAGTAACAGAATACATTTAATAATGTAGAATTACGACACATAATAAATGCGTCATTCATTCACGTTTATTTAAAAAAATTTCGATCATAACCGTTGAAATAAGTAAACATATTAAATATTTGCGACTATTATTTTGTCACAGTTTTGCCACTAGAAATTTCTGCAGGGTATAAAAATAATGCTAGAAAACAAAGTTTTTTTATTATTTATTTATATTGTACAAACATGTTATTGATATTTGCTATATTTTGTAATAAAATAAATAAACTAATAAGCAAAATTTATTGATACTGACTTTACTTGAAAAATATTTTTTTAAGTTCTTTTCAAACGCAAAAGATGGCTCTTAGATTTTTAAATTATTAAATCGTGCGTAATATTATTTTATTAATTTAACCGTAATTTACCAGCTCGAAATCCTAATGTTTATAAAAATGTAAATTTCCAAAAAAAAAAATTATAATGCTGCACAATTGAAGGCAGGTTCATGCCTAATATGCATACATTTTGAAAAGTTTTAATAGAATGGCAAAAATATGTTTACAAATTTTTAAGTAATAAAATAAGACACTCAGATAAGAAGCTTTTCCGAAGGTGTTTGTGCCAGATTGTGAAAATATGCATACTTTCTCGGAAGCTCGAAAATATTTAATGGATCAATATCCGACTTTCTATTACTCGAACCGGCCGGCGGTTTTATCTTTGCTTTGGTGATCTAAAACCCTGCTCCGATAAAAATAAATTGCGTATGGGAATCAGCAGAATGCAAAACTATTCGCGGCTATTTTTCTTTATCGATAATCCAAAAAGGTTTTTTTATATATTATTTTTGTAAAGTAGCAACAACTGTTGACAATTGTCACACGAATATTTTACTCAAATTTTTTAGTAAAACAATTTTAAAATCTCTAAATTGATATTCAACGGGCAGTTAAAGATAAATTATATAGTCACATCAGTCAGACATTGATGTTATTAATTAAATATTAGTAAAATCCAGAACATTAGTCGATAAAAGTTATATTTTATAGAAAAAAAAATATAAAAAATGTTATCCGAGTTTTATTGATGAAATTCGGATAACATTAGGAATTTGTGTGATACATAAGTACAATTAAACATTTTTTAAAGTTGCTTATTGTGCTTATTGGCATATAGATTTTTTTTTTTAGTTTAAAATGACTGTTCTTTACTTACCAAATAAATTATTATATAAATTCTCTACTAAAGAAATGCTCTTGTCTTGTATAAATATGTAATATATTTTTCTTAAGAAACTATATAATTTTATTTATTTATTTTAAACAGGGATATAATATTTCATTATAATCGGATATTATTACACAAAAGTTGTGCAAAAGAATAATACGACAAGTTTGCCGGTGTTTCTTTTTTTAAGATCACGTTCCTCAAAACTTTTTCACTGATTTCCCATAGGTTCAGAGCATACAACCTGATAGAATTGTCCAATAACCATGAGACGAACTTTATACAACTTTCATGAAGCAGCTTTCGAACCTTTGAATTTTGCAAGTTCGATATGTACACATATCACACGTACATATATGTACATAATATGCACTCGGAATCAGAAGCGAACACATACTAAATAACGAATCAGAGATTCTACACGTTACATATGTATAAACAAACATGCTGGATTATAAATATAAACTTTGCGTTAATTTAACATATACAGATTTGCCATCGTACTTTGCAAATCCTCAGCGTGTGGCGCACTCGAAAGGCATCCCAGTGTAATAAAGGGATTTACTTGCAACATTGCAAACGAGTCAGAGGCGAAATTGTATGAAGATAAATTACCAGTGGAATCCCACTATTATGGCTAGATTTACCGTTCGTATTTCGTACTTCATGACGTTCCTGCTGTGTGTTAACTCGAAGAATAGCGTCAACCACAAACGGCGAATGTTATTTAGATAAGAATTTTATGTTTGCATACATCTAGTCTGGTTATTACGAATGCTGGGATTTGAAGTAGGAAATACGAAATATTCATAATACAACTTAAACATAAAATAAAGAGCTAATATGTTTTTAAAATTTAAGCATATAATTGTATAGCTTTCTTGTTAAATAAATTTAATTGAGATGAGTATATAAATTATCTGATTTTTTTAAGCACACTATTATACATAGGATATTATGGATGTGAATTAATAACAATAGATTGAACGAGCACCTTAAAAAATGTATCTTGTAATAGTGGTTAAGAGTTTCGCTAAAAAATTATAGTTATTGGTTTTTGGTGAATTTTTTAAATGTATATAACACAATTTATACGTTTATAGTTTTTCTCAATACAAATTTTTCAAATATTACTCATTTTTTAACATTTTTTTAAATTCTTAGAAATCGTTTAGTTTCATTTTCATACTAATCGTAATGCATATAATAATTGATTTGATTGATACCTACATATACACCCATACCTCGCTTTACGGCCTAGATACGTTCCACGAAACTTGGCCGCAAAGCGAAAAGCCGTATAACGAATCAATTATTCTAATACAAATTCATACAAATTCAATGGAATGTTAAATATCTAACATGGTTTATCATTTAAAATGCATTTTATCTTTTTATTTCATTTAAATCAAAAATACATACATAACAAGTACATACATTTGTACATAAAATAATAACAGACTCCAAAAACCAACAATAATCCATAAACAAAAATGAAACAACTTCATGTTACATAAAATATGTGTATGAATACATACATAATTTTTTTTTTAATGGCTTTAATCTGAAGACGATGAAGAAATGGTAACCCGCAGATCACTGTCGTTCTCATTTTTCGCTGGTAAGGATGGGCCTGGCTTAAAAAAAATTGTCCCACGTTGTTTGTTTTGCCTTTTTGTCTCTTTCGTTTTTCAGTGATTAATAACAGCTAATGGCTGAGTTAATTCCTCGAGAAACTTTAGCGCTACGTTCGACGTCAGGATCGTTTTCAAGGAATATGTAAATTCCTTGTTCGAAGTATGAAAAAGCTTTTGACAATTTATTTGATGTTAGCTGTTTGAATACAACAGGCTCTGTCTCTTCATCAAATGCCAGTTCTGCTTGCAATTGAATGAGTTCCTTATATGAAAGGGGTTCCCTATCAGCTTCAAGTAGATCAAGCACATCACGTTCGTTCAAACCTTCAAAGCCGAGATCATGTGCTAGATCCAAAATGTTTTGCCTAATTTCAGGAAGGCAATTAACTTCTGCATCAGTACTTTTTACACGTTCTGGCCATATTTTTTTCCAAACATGGTTCATTGTTGTTAATTTTAATTCCTTCCATGATTCACTGATGCTGTCA
This sequence comes from Plectrocnemia conspersa, assembly GCF_051122295.1. Classification (NCBI taxonomy): domain Eukaryota; kingdom Metazoa; phylum Arthropoda; class Insecta; order Trichoptera; family Polycentropodidae; genus Plectrocnemia; species Plectrocnemia conspersa. The sequence continues at coordinate 8,554,288 of NW_028277176.1, forward strand.
ACAGAATCCTTGATGTTATAGTTTTTCCAAAATGTTTTAATTGAAGATTTACCATCGGTTTCCCTTATAAGTTCTCGGAAAGTTCGGCGTAGGTAATATGCCTTAAAAGTGGTTATTGCAACCTGATCCATTGGTTGGATCAGAGCTGTTGTATTTTTCGGAAGGTACTCAATCATGACATCTTCAGATAGTTCGGATAAATTAGTAGGATGCCTTGGTGCATTATCCAAAATTAGCAAAGCCTTGTTGCTTAAGTTATTGTCTCGCAAATATTTTTTCACTTCTGTGCAAAAGGGATTTTTGAACCAATCCTCAAAAGTAACTTTAGTCATCCAAGCTTTCTTGTTGGATCTCCATATGACGGGTAATTGATTTTTATTTAGTCCTTTAAATGGCCTTGGATTTTCGGACAAATATATTAAAAGTGGTTTTAGCTTAAAATCACCCGCGGCATTTGCACCAAGTAGCAAAGTTAATCGTTCTTTAGACACCTTATAACCAGGCGCAGATTTTTCGGTTTTTGAAATGTACGTGCAATCAGGCATTCGCTTCCAATAAAGCCCTGTTTCGTCTACGTTAAGCACTTGTTCAGGTTTATGACCACCTCTTTCAATAATTCCCTTTAAAATGTTGGGATATTCCTTAGATGCGGCCTCATCGGCGCTAGCTGCTTCACCTTTCATTTTAAAATTATGCAAATTAAATCTATTTTTAAATTTTTTAAAAAATCGACATCGATAAAAAGTTTTTTTGCCGTTATAGCGAAACATTTTAGGCCGTAAATCGAAAACGTGCCTTAATTGAAGAGGGCCGTTATAGCGAAAGGCCGTATAAAAAGCGGCTGAATATCGAGGTATAGGGTATAAGCAGATTAAAATTTACATTAACAAAAAAAAAAAGTTTTTTGTTACAATTGGTTTTTATTTTTTATTTGCTACTAATAAGTCGATTGTATTATATCATTATAATAAGAGAAAACACTTTATTACAAAAAATTACATAAAACAAACTTTTGACTTATAAAAATAAACACTTGCTTCATTAGGTTCCATACTTTCATATTTTGAAACGAGTGTGAATTTCACATATAATTTGATTATAATATCTTTTGTACAAAAAAAAATGTTGTGCTAAAAAATATTTCAATAAAATGTGGCATTGATTTGACTTATTATTTATATTTTTTTATATACATTAAGAAATTTATTTAGGCGTTTTGGTAAAGCATGATTTAAATATTATGAAATTATTAAAGCAATACTGAAATGTACAGTTATTAGATTATCATAAGAGCTGCGTACGTAATCTCTTCAAGGAGCTTCGAAGCATATTTGGAAAATTTTCAAAAGGATTTTCCGTAGTCTAATATTTTATTATATTCATATCTTTTTAGTTTCCTTTGGCAAAAGTTCAACATAGTAAAAATCACGAATCGCAAGAGACCCAATTGCTCGCATTGCGTCATTTTACGTTAGTCTTGTGTATATCTTATTTTATGTTACTTTCACATAAAATCAATACGGTTTATATTTTAATTTTAAATGTTTTATAAATATATGTATTTCTTAGTACATGCAAAGTTCGTTTTGCTAAAAAATGATAATTATGTGTTTGTTTTTAAACTGGCTGACAATTTTGTCAAGGATACGTGTAATTCAGACAAAGGATCATGGTAAAGGTGTTTTATTGTCTTGAAACGTGATGGAAATTATTAGAAGGCTATAATTAAATTCTGCTGTGTACGCATTTGGGGGAAAATTGTAATATAGAAACGAACCGGCTCTGATTTGAATATTGCTAGTGAAAATTATTCAGCGTGGTGTTTCGGTTTCAAAGACTTGCAATATTTAGGTTTTAAGGTTGGGTCAGCTTGAAATAACAGCATTTTCGTATCTAAAGAAATTGCTATGTACTTAAAAATTAATTATTAATGTGTATTTTTATATATTATATTACATATAAAGTTCTATGCCTACTTTTATTAAGTCATATAGATGTTTAATATATGTGTTTCTTCTACATTATATAGTACCATTAATTTAATCTACACACCATGAGTATACACGTAACCTACTTATTGTTGATGAATGCAATTTTAAAACAAATTTACGTTTATGTTACGTTCTTGTTTGAATTAATTTATAAATAAGCAATACTAATCTTTCGCACGAAATATATCCTCTAAATTTAGGAGCAATTGTTCTTAAATTATAACAATCATCCTTGTACGTTTGCGCCAAAGTTAAATTGGTATACGTGAAATATATAATAAACTTGCGCGAGAGAGCTTTTAATTAAGGGCACGTGTAGCGAGCTGGTGCTTTTGTATTGCACCTATGACTAGGTCAAACAGTGTATTAATTATATATAAATACTCGAGTTTTAATTAAAAATATATTTAAATAGAGCCACATAATACACCTAGTAATTTGAGAATGGCGTAAAAGTCGTCAAAATTACGCTCTCTTGAAACGCTCGACTACTTAGATGAAGCACTTAATGTATAGGCTCAACGTGCCCTTTGTAGGCAATAAAATGTGATTGGTTGTTTCTTTCCCAAGGCATTAATAAAAAGGTACTAGGAAAGATTAGCTTTTTATAGTTAGAGCACATATATACTTGTATATGTATATGCGTAAATATATATTTTATTCAATCCTTTTATATACAATAATGTGACTAATAAATTGTATTAATAACTTTATCATACAATTGAGATGAGTGGCATTAGTTTTTGATATATGTATTATATGCTATTTTAACGTGGCTTTAACTTAAAATAATTTACAGTTTTGATTCCAGTTAATTAAAAAAAATATATTTTTAATTAAATTAATTATAATATTAAAACTGTTTTATAATTTTATATTTTATTATAATTCATTATATATACCGTACATACTTACATTTATGATCTAACACGTCTCAGTATACGACGTAGTTAAGATGAACGTGACTACTGAAGATTCAGGTGAGATTTTATCTGTCTTTGGACTGGTTTAGTTTTGTAAACGATATTTTCTAAGTATACTTATACCTTCGTCGATAAGATTATGCATACAATTCAGAGAATCAGAATACTGATCATTTATATACTTATTTCATTATTAAAATTTGTTTACAGAACCACTAATTGCTAAATTATTTATGTTTAAAAATTATAGTGAGATAAATACATTCAAGTAAAATAATATTTTTATATTTAATAACTTATAAACTATAAACAATAACTAATAATATTAACTCTTATCTTTATACAATTAAAAGAAGTTCATAAAATTTTTTTTTATTATAATTACTGTCATTTTAAATAATAATAATTTTAAATGTCTAAATTCTGAATTGTTGCTACTCTTGCCATATTAATAGGGACGTGGGTTGCCATATTAATAGGGACATCTATGATTTTTTTTCGCTTTTACTATATTCATAAAAAAAATATATCTATGATTTTAGACGTTTTAATTATTATTTATTAATAAGAACATTTAATTAGGAACATTTTAGCACCATATTTGTTATTCATCTGCATTTACCTTTTTATTTAAATCTATTTAACTGATAATTCTTCTCGAGAGTCTATTTGTCTTGTTAGCTATGAATATTGCTCCTGCTCATCCTACATACTTTGAAGACGACACACTGAAAAAATTCGAATCATTAAGATCAAGTTTCTTGCTTCCAGCACTATTCCATTATTCTAGTCCATAAACCAGCAGATCATTTCAAACATCAAAAAACTTTACTCCGAATAAATATTTTAGCGATACTTCGAAGTGACCGAATAAACAAATCTTACCCTCAAAATCTGTTAGAAAATTTTTGTTCACATTGTGGAATGCCTCAAGATTATCGATAAAATCTGCCCCGCGGATAAGGCAATAGTTATCAATCTTACATATAGTATTTTTGACATAAAAACCATTAAATTAGTGAAAGTGCGAATTCTAAAACTATTTGTGCGATGTAAAAAAGGTGTATATAAAAATAAAAATAAAAATTCTCCTGATGATGCCAAAACTATTTTGGCGAAATATATCTAGATTTAGACTCCAAGGACAATAACGCTATCTCAACCATGTAAATATCATCATAATTTTAATATATATTAAGTGTTTATAATATATATATATATATATATATATATATATATATATATATATATATATATATATATATATATATATATATATATATATATATATATATATATATATATATATATATATATATATATATATATATATATATATATATATATAAACACTTGCGTAGCGTCTTTTGTAATTGGGTTGTTTGCAAAAATAAGTTGTGTTTTTAATACTTGAATCACGTTTTGTCACTTTGAAAATTAAATTGAGCGCCGAAGCTAATATGTGAGCTGAGTGAAAATTCTTTCGGGTATAATGGTCCAGGGGTTCCTTTGAGAGATCCTCCACTCATCATTATGTATCGTGCGAAGGGCGCGTTAGTCGAGGTGTCATTTTTGATCTAAGAACTCTGTTTGCCGGCACGTAGTTTTGCGAAACATCAAACGTCACTTTATACACGAGTTAAATTACTGAAATTTTACGACGATTTTTCCAGTCGAGAGACACCGACATATATTAAATTATTATAATTCAATATAAAATAAATTTAATACGACGTGAATAAATCATCTTATGGATAATCCTGTTTTTGGTATTAGCACTTATTATAAGAGTCAGTAATAATAATTTAACAAAGTGCTATATTTAATTTAAAAAATTACAACTTACAGTCAAATATATCTCTGTTTTATCTTTTTAAGATGCATTTTAGCAACATTAAATATATCTGCGTTAAATTTACTTTTTTAAATTAAATGTACTTGTATTTAAAAAAATGTCTCCCTTGGGATTTTGCGGCATGTATTATAGTTACGCCGCAGCTCGTAGTTAAAGTTATTCGCTCGTGTTAAAAAGGAAGTTGAAAATAAAACGTTGAATACAATATGTCGCTTTCCTTACGCAACATCAGATTTATGCCTCTAAGCCTTCATTCGACAAACAAAATATATTCAGTTATAAATTTTCAATACTCGCGGGAACCTCATGCCTATCTAGAACAACCTTTACATATATTGACACCAGAATTATTTATGCTTTTGTCGACCTTCCAAGAAGAGACATTTTTAGCATACATTCAATAAATTAAAAATGACAATGCTTCTGGCAAATATACCTTTTGTAAAATGATCGAATAAATTGACAAATATAGCAAAGGGTTTCAATTATATTGAATCTTATGAATTGTCGAGTAATGCAAAACAAAATACTTAATTATTTATTTAGGTGTTTTATGATTTATTTTTGTAACCGCATTGCATTTAGCAATTATTTAATTTATTAAAATATTTAAAAAAAGTTTATATATAGCACTTATGGATTAAAAATTTATTTAAGATATGTGTTATGAAATTTATTAGTTTATATATATTAGATATGTGTTAAACTTTACTTTGATTTTGACTTTGAATAAATACGCCAAGCGGAACTATTTCGAATAGACAAAAACAACACACGGAAGCCACAGAAAGCATCAGCTTCTACACTAACCTTTCGATCTGGTTCAATTAACCTGAATTCCAAGAGTTCAACATGATATTCGAAACGTCTTGAAAACTATAAAAACGTAGTATGTTCATTATTGCACATATTGTAAAATATGTGCAATAATGGTTTTTGGTACTAAATGTTTTCTCTGGCTGTTAGACACGTTGCTTGTGGAGAATATTACAGTCTGGAGAAGATTTAGGGAGAGGGAGATCTTACTGATAAATAGGTTGAACGGGTCAGAAACGCCACGGGTTTCCCACTATCGGATGCACTTTGATTCTGAATTGGCTCAAGATCCTTAGCATAATGAGAAAAAGGACTTTGTGCCGTAAATAATTAATTGAAACACTAATGTTTGTCTGATTTAGATCATGTGAATCTAATTAAGTTGTATTTGTACTTTGACAATTATATAAATCATTATTTCTTTTTTTTATATAGAATTACACTATTGGCTTATTAAAATCTAAGAGCAGTCTATTCTTTCCATATTCTTTTCAGATCTTCCCTGATACATTTTTTTTTCACTAGCCCATCATAACTTTTTTGCTTTATACAATTTGCCAAATGTCTCTCTTAATAGATTGAATCGTATTATGCACTGTACATCATACTTTCAATTATATTTACAAGGATTATGTTTTTACCTATAGTCAGTTTATATTTCTTCAGTGATTTATCAAAACCGTGAGTGACAAATTGTTTTTTTATTTGTTTTGTACTGTTAAACATATAAAAAAAAAATTAACTAATATTGTTTTATTATTTAATAAATATATAATGTGTATGCATAATACGTCATAGTATAAGTTACACACGAAAGAAGAGTCGATAACAATTTTTGAAGTTCAACCGTAGTCGGTTACTTGAGTGAAAACTTTTCAATATAAGTCTCCGTAACTTGTTAGTATTCGGCTTACGTACAAGCGAAAACTTTCCAACTAAAAGAGGTTAAAACAACCGTGCGTGATACGACAAGATTTCGTATAATTAAAATATATTTTATTATCGCTTTATATGGCTGCGAGGCGTCTGATGAAATATTGATGCGATAAAAGTGAAAAAAGTACAGTTTTTATCTTTTCTTTTTATACATCATACACGAAGCTTTCACCGCTTGAAATATGTACTAAATGAGTTTATAAATATTTAAAGCGAACATTTCAAAGGCGGCAGATGACCGTGCTAAAGTAATAAATAAAAAGGTTGCGTATTGCATGCGCGGTATATAAATGGGAAATTTACTGCACGGAACATTTTCGCTTAAGTGTCTATATCGGGTGCGTTCAACGAATATTCTTAAAAACACTGGTCACTGCTGAAAAATATTTTTTAACAATAATTAATAAATAAATAATTTATTTTGCTTCTATTAAATTATTAAAAAAGGTTAAAAATTAGAATAAAATATGTATATATATGCAGAATTACACAATGACTTTATTATTTTTTAATATCATTGCTACAGATATATTTATTGAAGAGCAATACATTTTTATGGTGGATGCAAACATTAAAATGTTGTGACCATTTAGCCGGCTAAAAATAGATTGTCGCATATACTCGTTAAATCGCAATGAAACAGTTCTAGATCAGCTCAATAGAATAACATTTAAATCCACGTAAAGAAATGCGTATGCATACATGCGATTTCGATTGTTCCAAATCTTACCAATGTACGTGGTGGGGGTACGGTGAGCACACACAAACGTGTATATAACACAGTACCAATACGTAACTATTTATAACTTAGCTCAAATAATTCGCCTTCGTATCGACAACTCTAATAAGAATAACTACCAAGTGACTTTTTATAGGAAATACTAGTATAGCAAAGGAAAAATACATTGTATATATATCAATTGAGTTCATTAGCTAGACTTATTTTAACTATGATAGTTAAAAATAGAGTTTTAATATATTCTATCATATATTTATTACATATAAAAGCTAGAATAAAAAAATATTTTTCATACATAAAAAATAGTTAGTAAAATCTAGGGATAGGTGCTATGTTTTTTTTAAGTAATATTAAGAAAAAATATATTTAAAATTGTTTTTTACATTGGCAAAAATATTTTTTTATTATTATTTTATATTTAATTATATAATACACATTATAGTCTGTTTTTATTAAGTAAGTAATTTTGTTTGCTTTTGATCAGTAATATGATTTGTTGTTTTGTGAATGATTAATTACATTTTTACACGTTCTTAGTACTTGAACCGTCAGTTTTTTAAAAATCAATTGTTTTATTTTTAATCGTTACATTTAAAAGTCATTGACTAAGCTGTCTGTGTACTAATAAACTTTTACTTTACATAGATTAAAATAAATTATAATTATACTCAAATAAAATTGATTGCTAAAATATTTTTGGCATTGGTTTATATAAATAATATCATACTCCTTGGTGGAATTTCGAAATGGATTATCGTAGAGGAAAAGATAATACAGAGAACGATGTAATCAAATGTGGCAAGCGGCCACTGTTTATTTTCCTGAGGCGATTGGAACAGCAGAAACTAAGTGAAATTCTGAATATCAAATTGCACAAAAAGCAGGGTGTCCCAAAAACAGAATTATGATCGGACTATATTTAAAACTAAAATATAAATTGTGATCGATTACGTATTTTTAATTATTATCAGAAATATTAGTACCAATAATTAAAAAATGAATAATTTAGTCACAGGAAAAATTCGATTACACAATATTTTTTCATAAGTTATAAAAGAATTCTCGATAACTAATCGCTTATTATACTTTAAATTTGTATTAGGTTGTAAAACATGATTCATTTTAAAGCAATAAATCAATATTAGGTTTACTGTTTGATGTCCTAATTCGCAAGATTTGTCTTAAGGTCTCGATTAGGGATTCTGTGTCGAGACAACCCGGGAATTTATTCCCGAGAATTCAAAGATTTTTTGCTGTCTCGAGTCCCGGGAATTTAAAAATTAATAACCCGGGACTCGAGACTTTCCGAAGTGCAATTTTACAAAAATATGTAAAGAGCGAATTTGATGTCGAGCTTAATTTATGTCTCGATATGAAGACAAGGTGGAATTCCTTATTACCCATGATCTGGAGATTTTGAAAGTTACGAAGTTGCATTAGAAAATCATTAATTGATCTTGGCATCGGCCAAATTTGGAATGAATCGAACATTCACGTATTGGAAAATATTTGTGAAGTACTCACTCCTATAAAACTGGCAGTTGAAGCTCTATGTCGTCGAGATGCCACTTTATTAACTTCTGAAATTATCGTTAATTTCCTTTTAAAAAAAATATTTGAAATCAACACAACTCTGTCGCACGAACCACCAAAATATTTCAACGACTAGAAATAAAAAATTCAACTTTAAAAAGTAGTTTCAGATATTAGATTCAACTATTAAGCAAACTCCGAATCTAGAGCTTTTATTCAAATCATTGCTTTCAATTAAGCCAACATCTACAGAAAGCAAGAGAGTTTTTTCTACATCTGGAATATTTGCCACAAAAACCAGGAACAGGCTATGTGATTCATCATTAAACGCCTTGGTGTTTTTAAAAACATATTTTTCCTTACAAAAGTAAAGGTTTTAACTTAATATTGATATAAATATTTCGATTAAAAAGTTGTAATAAATTAAATCTAAATAAATATCGAATAAAGTGTTTTTAAATTGTTTCAATAAATTTTTACCTATCGTACCTATAACACAAATAATATAAGTTAATAAAAATAAATTATTTAAAGTTAATAATAATAAGTTAATTAAAGTTATTAATAATAAGTTAATTTTTTAACATTTTTTTATGATTATACGGAAAATAATCAAAGTCTCGAGTCCCGGGAATTCCCGGGACTTTAAAAATTTGGGTCTCGAGTCCCGGGAATCGAAAAAACCCGAGACTTCAGAATCCCTAGTCTCGATGGTCTCAATGTATGTCGTCGCCAACGGAAATATTACTTAATATTTGTATTCAATATTCTGCAGAACTTTTATTTAATACTTTTATAAGCAATAAGTTATTCTTATGTTATTTACTGTTAAAAAAGTTAAAAAATAGTGTCATTGTAAAACGTATGTAGTTTGATTATGGCACTTATAATTTAGGGTCGAGAATGATAATCTTTGGTAAAAAAATGATCTATGTCGAAAACATCTTGATGATAACTTTAAACTACAAAGAAAATTTTTGTATTGTGTATTCAGAATTTAAATGTTAAATCATTTTCCTAAGCTTATCATTCTAAGGTAAATTATTTAAACTTTCGAGAGATAGTATTTGGTTATTTAGAGTTTCAAAGTTATAGATTTCGATTTGGGAATGCTGCAAACTAGTGTCATAGAGGACGCGAATAATTGACGGATCGTCAAAGTAAAATGTGTTCCTCAAAACAAAGCCAAGCATTTTGAAAGATTTATCGCGGACGTCATTTACGCGTAGAACCTCTTCTTGCTCTCAAAAGTTTGATTAAAAGTTTTTACAACCAAAATATTTTCACCGAGACTGTAGGAATAAACCAATGGTGAACGAGATCAAGAAAATGACGTAGTATGTAACTTTACAACACTAAGGCCAGGTGGTCGACGATAGCCCGTATAATCCACTGTCGTTATTGGAAGTAAGGCCCTACGAGTCCAACCCTTATGGGCGGACACCCAGCTTTTGACGGCTGAGTTACCGAGGTCCGACAATTTTTTAAACATAATTTATGAATACATTCTTCTCTGCGTAAATTAATTATACGCAAGCATTCTATACAAATAAAGTATATCGAAACTATGCAAATTTATACATATAGTTTATTAATTGGCAAGGTGAATTTGTCTGCCACTATTATTCCACTTTCAAATTTATCAAAATATAATATATATAAATATGTTTATTTTGTGCTGCTTAGAAACCAATACAGCACTACGTTACTGGTCGTAAAAATAACAGATTTTTTATTTATCCCGCAAATTTAATGACAAATACATCGTAAATGGATTCGCTTCAACGTTTCTTTCTGACGATCTGTTGACCCCCAGGGAAGCTGTCGGTGACATCGTATTTCAGCATACGAACATCATAATCGTATATCGAAGTGTAATTATAATAATTCCACCGCAAAAGCTCCGGCGTGTAAAATTTTACGGCGTACCTCAATCGTGACGCTTAGCGGTCGAAAAAGCTCCGACACGGGCCAAAAGCTTCGCGCGAGTAGAAAACGGGAAAGAGAGAGGGATAGAGATAAAAAGAGAGAGATAGAGAGAGAGAGAGAGAGAGAATCGTGCTTACCGGTGCGCGCAACCCCCGACGTTCGACCGCACGTCATCCACTTTCCCCCGTTATTCCTCTTTGGCCACCGGGTGGGTCAGATCATTGCATTAGCTCTGCCAAAGCAGATAACGTTCAATTCTCGCTCGTTTACACCTCAAACGGCCGCGATTACCGAATTTACAGCGGCTGTTTGCGTGAACCGCTTTAACAAAGAAGCTTTCAATTTTTTTTATGAAATAATTTTATTGTTATTAATTTAGCCTTTTTAAAATATGATGATAAAAATGGAGATAAATAAATTTGATTACATTGATAAGTAGCTAACGTAAAAGCATAAGATATTCGTGTGGAGAACGTGTCACTTCAATGACATATTAACGATTTGCGTTCTGTACTATACGCTTGTTCGTAGTATCCTCGAATATGGCTTTATTGTTTGTAATCCAAATTTCTGAGATATCTCTACATGAGAAAGTACGGGTCGTATTTGTATTTTTATCTTGTGATTTTTGCTAGGAGTATTGCATTTTCAGCGTGGCATCTACTCGATGAACGTTGAATAGGCGTTGACAATGTTTAGTGACTTTCTGCTGCGAGCTTTAAAGTATCCTAGTGAGTCGTGATTGCGTCCCTTATTGCGTTCTGCCAGAACCTCAAAGCTTGAAAACGCTTCTCTTGAATGAGCCATACAGCTTCTCAACGAGCTTGGCAAACACAAGTATGTTTTTGACGATAGTTACGAGAAGCTGAAAAAAATTGTGGGTTGGTGTTTATTTTATGTGTGCATCATATATAAAAAAATCTTAAATAGCTTATTTATTGTTTGTATAATGGTAACCATGATAGTAATATTTGTCTTTAAAATAAAAAAGTAAGAGAATAATAAGTTATAAAATGAATACTTCTTCTTTCATTGTAATAATTTCGATTCAAAGACACCAAAAATATATGCTCACCTCTCTTATCTATTTACTGCTTAGTATTCAGGTGTAAGTCATTGACATATACCACTGATCTATCTTAATCTTATTATAAAATGGATCGCTACACTTAAAGTTTGTACAGTATAGAAGTACTTTTTATTAAAGAGGAATAAATTAAAAAATATTTACATTTTTACAGTTGATTAAGGTAATATTTGTGTACTCATTCTAAGGAGCAATTTTTCAATCTATGTATGTTTGTAAATAAAACAAAAATAACTGTATTGAAAACAGTTTCATTTACGTCTTATTTGCTCTTTTCATTGAATTTTAGTTCTGGAATACTCCTGGTTCAGGTCCAAATATAAATAACGGATGTGGCGCTTCCCTTAATGTATGAATTTATACATACATACATAACCGTTTAGATTATTATATATTATGTATCTCAAAAAAATATTAAATATGTACTTAATTGCGTAGCGTAAGATGAAGCATATGATGTTTATTTAATATCAAACTTTGAGCGAAAATAATATATTTAAATTTAAGCCTTCAAAATATACGTTTATTATAAAAAACGGTATAATTTTAATATAAATAGAATTTAATAAAAAGCACTAGGACCGGGTGAGCTTATTAGATGGATTTCCACAAAGAAATAAAATAATAAACGTAATATTATTACAACGCAAAAAAAGAAGAAAAATATGCAAAAATATTGCCGAGTCGTTCTTTATTTCACAATAAAAAATCTTTATCACCCTCTCGTCTTTTCGCATCTTAAAATACGCAATCAGATATTTTTGTTCTTGCAAAAAAATATAAAATACAATAGGGGGTGAAAATTAAGAAAAATAATGAAGTAAACTGTTATATTTGGAAATATTTCCATTACACGCACTGTCTATAAACAATATTTAAAAATCTCTGCATTTTTTTGCATGTAATTGATTTAATTAGATTTTCCCATGTATCTTGAGTGATACTTATTTTTGTACTAAATAAGAAGCAAATTTATTATTTTTATATTATTTGATACAGATAAGTTAAATCAGTTAAAATCGTTTGCAATCATTTTTTTAGTTTTAGATATTTTTAAACATAGCAATTTAATGGAAAATTGTAACATAAACATCTTTTTAAAAAGCCATAGTGTTGTTAAGGACGATACACCGATTTTTTGTTATTTTATCATATATAAAACCAAGTTATAATATATTTATTTATTGTGATTGTTTTACTGCAGTGTTAAAAAGCACATGCAACTATGAAACGGTCGATAGATAGTCATCTAAAACATTTATTAAATTAAATGCAACTAAAATTGAAGATCAGAATCCGGGTCACAAATTTAGCCCCAGGGAGCACTCTCCTATGGCGTGTTCTCCGGATTAAGGGCATCACGTACAGCTAGGCATGTGTATGTGTCATGTTGCAAGGGAATCTTGTACTTTGTTATATATTATTGTACTTTCCAGGCTTGAATTGTACTCCCTGCCTAATAGCGTAACTTTTTTACCGTATTTTTTGTGCCACTGGCACCCTAATATTTTCAGAAAAAATATATATTCACTGCAAAGAGCTTTATTTCTTACTTACACGCATACATGTATATAATACACAATCTTACAATATAAAGGTAGACTAAAAAACCTAGTCTAAACAAGTTTTTAAATCTCCTGTTACATAAAATTACAATTTTGTGTAATAAGATGGGTATTTGCAATTACTTATGTGTATAATACAGGAAACATGTTTAAAAATAGATGAAATAAAATATCGCGCAGAAATCTAATATCTCACAAGGGTCAGCCCAGATATCAAATGTTTTAGTGAATATGCACCTTGGGATTACATAAAATGCTTAAAATAATTTCAGTGGGCTGAGAGTCAATTTTAATAATATTTTTTGATAATATAATTCAAAGGATTTTAGAATTAAAAAAATGCTTAAATCTCAAAAACCGTATTAAAAAAACTGTTGTAAAGTTAAAATGCTTACGTTTTCGCACAAGCATCGAAGAATGGAGTAATGCCTTTTCAAAACTTTTTTGTTTCTATATATATTTTTGCTGGCTATATCTAGTTTAAAAAGCCTAATTTGTCCTCTTTTTTTGCGAAAAAAGTGTTTTTATTATTTTTGTGCAACTTTGCCTTTCAAAGGAAGGTCGTCTCAGCAGGGCTTCGAAGGACTAACGAAACACTTAAATGACTTATTTTTATTTTGTCTTTTTTTTTTACATATTTTACAATAAATAAGTCATGCCCATGTTTAAACTGTACGGCTGCTAAAGTAAAAAATCGAAAATTAAAAATGCGATCGTTTTGGTTGAAGTATCTTGGCCATAATAACAGTTTTACTGGGTATGTTTCAAATAAATCAGAACATTTTAGATAGTGCTTCTCTTCTGAAAGGCCATTTTTAGTAGTATTTCAAGTTGTTGTACTCCGAGGTGTCTCTGTTGATGCTTCTCTCACCGTATCTCCGCCGCGTCTTTTTCCTCTGCAACCAAGTGTTACATCTCTTATAATACTGGTTCAAGACAACTCTGGTGAATCACAGATTAGGATGTTTGTAAGACAATTGCATCACTTTTTTGACACACCCACAAAATGTGTTTACGCATTAATATAGTAACCGTTCAATTGGTCATTCCAGCGATCGTTACCCAAAGGGTAAAAGGATAGTATACTTGTGCGCAGAGCCAGAGGACGAATATAATGATCTTTCATTTATTAGCAGTGTCCTTTCCAAACAAAGAGTCACTTTTTAGCGGTATTTATGAGTGATTTATGTTTAGGGATGGATGTGCTATTAGGTGGTACATGAAATATTTAGAACTGTTAACTCAATTGTTATGTTCCGAGATTTCTCTACCAGTGAAAAATATGATGAGTCCTCACTTTTGATCACTGTTTTCGATTGTTGGTAGCTTTCGCTTTTGAAACTCGACTAAAAACAGTACTTAAGATTTTGTCAAAGCAAAATATTAAAAAAATAATGAGTTTTGCCAAAAACGTGTAAATCAGTTTATTAAAAAAAATATTGAAAGCAAAAGTGTTGAGTTCTGTCAAAAACATTTAAAAATATTTTTTTAGAAATTGTTAACTTTTAAATATATATTATTAAATCTTGTTGTACACCTTCACAGTGCTATTACTACCTAAATTTGTATGAACAAATCTCTATTTAAATAGACGATGGTTTTATGTGTAATTCCTTTAAAAATAAAAATCCCTCCTTTTCTGCTTTACTCGTATGTATTAGTTAAGGGTTGATACCCTTTGTGTGTACATATATCTGAATTTGTTTTATATATCTGAATTTGTGTCAGATATCTAGGGAGACAGGGGTCGAGTCGTGTTTTCAGCGCTTTTGTTTCTAACACTGCCGAGATTCGTGCTCGCCCCTGTGAGCAGGAACAATGTGAAAGCTTTAAGCCCGCCACCTTGTAAATGTAGCGCCAAGCTGTCTCGGATTACGGAGACCGAGAAAAGTGACGCTTTTTCCAATTCTGACTCACAGTGGTAATTTTCTCAGTTGCAGAGCGGGGTGTAAATAATAATTTACATCTTAGCTCGGAGAGGGTATTCATTTCTAAGTATCGGAATCGTTAGCGAACCACGAAGTAACAAGATATTGAAAGATATTTCGATTCGATAAGATGTAACAATGCAAGCTTTCGCAGCGGTATTTGATAACAATGGTTATAGTTTTCATATCAAAGTCGGACCGAACTCGAACGTGAATGCGAACTAAATAGTTTCAGCCAATCATATATGTATACCAAATTCCAATTACGTAGCGTCGATGTATAAAAAAGATAACATGGAATATTATTATGGAATAATATACTGTATATAATATTTTAAAAATAATTTATTAACAATATTAACCATATACTAAGTGAATTTTGATCAGTAGCTTTAGAAAAAATATTGCAGAGGTAATAATGTTAAAGAAATTGTAGGTAATTAAATTAATGAATTAAGTATAATATAAATATGGTTAAAAAATAATGTAGTTAAAACAAAACTAAATGTGTGTTTATTATAAAGATTTGTTAGATAATTATATAATAACAGATATAGATAACTCTATTATAGAAATAGTATTTGAATATAAAAAATTAAATTTTAAGGAACATTGTAATTGCATATTTAAAAAAAAGAATTAAGAAATAGATTTATTATCAAGGATAAAATTAGTATAAACACAAAAAAATCTACAACAGTATTTATTGGCCCATTTAAATTAACAATATTAGTTATATTTAATAAATTAAATAAAATGATGCTGCAAAAATTACAAAATAGAGCAATGAGAGTAGTCTTAAATAAAACTAGATTTACTAATCTATCATGCTTTAGGTATCATTGTATTTATGAATTAGATAAATATATATGTAGATATTTGTCATGCTATTGCTGCTGAGAATAGGTACTGTGGTCGTCATTGGTTGCCAGTAATTGTTCATGTGATCGCACATTTTTAATTAAGCTTAGAAAAATATAAAACAGTGCCAGTGAAGAGCCAAATATATAAGGCTCTAATTCTACATCTAAAATCACTATTTCTTTTGAAATTTAGTAAAAGTTGGCCCTTTGTTTGGTTGACCGTTTAACACTTATAAAATATGATTTGATGCATGGTTATTATTGGTTTTTTAACGAGCTTGAGTATTGTGCAATTATGGGTATTCTGCAAGTTGAACTGACGAATGTACTTTTGATTGTAATTTAGGTCATTATTAAATTCCCCATAAAATTTAATGTAATAAATAAATATAATGTATTTTCCTGCCAAGTTTTAAAACACTAATAAGAAAACGGAAGCAATTAGAGTCAATTACACTGTCAAACAACTTTCATATATAATTTTATTTCAATTTAGAGAAAATAAAAATACATTTTATGACATATTAGGATTTTTGAAAGAGTGCCAATATTGTATATTAATTTAGTTTTAGAGAAAACATTTAAAGATTAGAAAATAAATTATTTAAAAGCTAAAAATGACTCATAAAATAAAAATTCACAAAGTTGTGAATAAAATTCTAGAACAAAACGTACTACGAGAAATTTTAAATATTTGCTTTTAATAAATCAACGTATCAATTACATGTCACAAGACGCTAAAGAGGCTTTGTTTGACAAAGTGAAAAAAGCAGCTCTTAAATCTAGATTGTCAAATTATTACATCACATGATAAATATTTATGTTTTCATGAAAGTAAAATATAAGAAAAAATATATCGCAAATAATTACACGAGACAAGCAAATGCATAGATATATTTTATATTTTGTTCTCATATAAAGAAATATTAGTCCTATTTCAAAATATGTGTATTAGTATCTTTGAATATGATTTTTATAAATACAGAACATGTTCTCAAATAATTTTCTTAAGATGTACAATAGACACTAAAATAAAGTTTATAAATTGATTAAAATATTTAAGGAACTGTTTTATATTGGTGAGATTTAAAAGAATTTCACACAGTACAAATAAAAATTGCAGGCAGTATAAAAATTAAACATTAAATAAAATAACTATCTAGTTAAAAAATATTCATATAAGAACAAATCCACAATATCCTGTTGATGGATAAGAATCTTTATAATATATAATGAAAGTAGTGATTTTAAACTAATAAAAAAAGAGTATTTATTTCGAATATTGCAGTAAAGAAGCGAAATATTAAAATTATTGGTCATGTACATTATTGAGTAAGTTATTTTTTAATAATCTAATATTGGCACATATAATTTTTTTACTTCATTTTTATAATTAATATTCCATTGCAACATGACAAGCGTTAGCGCAATACGTAACAACGGTGTTCATTTATTAAAATATTATAATTTTTTATTTATTTTAAAAGCATTTGTATTTTATCAACATTTATTTTATTATTTGAAAAATATTATTTCAGCTTAATAGGTGGCATTATGTACAACATGGCTTGATTTTTTAATTATTTATTACGATATTTATTAGTGAAATTAGGAAAATCTAGCAGACCTAATATGCGATGATCGATCGGATTCATACATATATGATAATCACAAATTCTGATCTTTTAGACAATATACAAATTAAAAAATACTACTACGGTTAATTTAAATCTATTTTTTTTTGGTATTAGTCACCGATTTAAACCACTGGTCTATCGTGCAAATATGAAATAAGATATAATATGAGAGTATGCACTAGAATCTATCTCCCTCGAGTCTCAAATTATGCAATATTTCGTGGAACCTATCTATTGCGCAAATCACAAAATAGGGGAATAATACTTTGTATTTAGGTATTTTCTAGAGCACCGCAAAAGTAAAACTGTTGATATACGTTTGTCTAATCAAAGTATTAGCATTAATTTTTTTTTAAAATACACATAAATTTACTAGTCGTTCTAATATTGCTCTAATATATATAAAGATTTAAGAAATTATATGTATGCTAAAATGTACGAATAAAATCTTATCGAATTTACGCCATTGCGCCTCTATGTGAATCGGCGTTGTGGACTTATTATCATTGTGTGAGTTTCCAGAGGCGTAAAGTTTGATGCACCTAACGTAAGTGATGCCATCAAAGGATTATGATAGCAGCTACGTTTCAAACGCTCTACTTGAAATTTCAGTTTTACATGCCAAGAAGAGCGACTTGAAAGGAACGACAAACAGTTGCAATAGAGTTTACAACTCTCTCACTCTCTCATATACCAGTTAAAGTGTTTTTCTCTAGAGCTTTTACCTTTCATAACTGTGTAGAGATATAAAGTTTGATTCAAACTACGAGAGCTTAAAAGCTTATTTAGCTAATTCGATCAGTAAAATATTGAATCGTATTAGGCTTATATATTCAAAAACTATTATTCTTATACAAATATATATATTTATATTGTATCAAATATGTATGTCTTTATTGGCACATTGGTGGTTATCTTTATTGCTGGATATATAAAACATTGTGGTTTTTCCGCCTTTAAAGGTTTTCCAGGCATCTCTTACCTGCATCGAGAAAATTTAATTTGTAACTAACTTCTTGCGCTATGCTGCGGGAAAACTTCTTTGTATGGATCTCGACTAAAACATTAAAAGTGTTTACTTTGTCTATTTCTACAAAATATATAAATACAATTAAATTGTAAATAGAAATTATTAAAAGTTAATTTTAAACAGCCTAATGTAGTCGGGGAGAATGTGACATAAAGAATGAATTAACATACAGCTCGAGGGAAAACACGAATTGTTACTACGGCAGATGTGACCTTAAAATGTTTGTATGCCCATGGGGGGAAAGTGGGAGGTTTGAGGAAAAATAAATAAAAAAGGTCGTATAACGGGGTGATGCTTCAAAATATACACATGTTCATGCTTCTCGAATAAAATTGCATTATTTAGTAATATGTACCATTATGGGTATTTTAAAAATAGAGGCAAATGTCCTGTACAATAATTTTAACAAGATATTAGTATCCAAAGTTTAGCCTTTTTAGCTTTAAGCAAACATTATATTATATTGATAGCTTAACCAGAACTATTTTTATAAACGCAGTTTTATTATTAATATGAAAAATTGAAAAGAATAACTGTTTTTTTGCACTTAAAAAAAATGGATAAGTTGCTTAGAAAATAAATTATATTTCTAAAAAACATATTCAATACAAAACATTTATGCTACGTATGTATCTTTATAAATATGTATTTTTCCTGCTAATAATTTGAACTATTGAGTTTAATAAAAAAAACATTAACTATATATGATTTTAAAATTATACACTGATTTCAAATGTTTTACTTGGTTTTTCATATCATATCTTGGTTTTAGTTATACTTATTTAAAAATTTGTATAAATAATAATAAACTACATAACTATTTAAAAGCACGAGTTTCGTGACAACAATAAGTCGTTAGTATATCATAAAATTATGCAATGACCACTAGAAGTATAATTTGTTGTTTCATTGCACAACAAATATTTTACCATAAAGAAAACATTCTATATCCATACAAAAAAACTAACATTGTTTGTTAATAGTCAAGGAATTCACCACTATTATTTTTTTCTAGAACAGAAGTTTAACTACGTGCTATCCATTGCATGCACCACTGCTGTTACCGGTGACAAGGCCCTACGAGTCCAACCCTTTGGGTGGAAACCCAGCTTGTGACGGCCAGGTGAGCGGTTTCCCACCCCCCGTAGTACAACATATGTTATTGGAGATATATTAGTTTTTCTCCCGAGCGCTCGGGGAGACAGGCTCTCGGGGAGACAAGCCCTTATGGCCCGCTTGCGGTGCTCTGCCATTCTTTGTTCGTCCTAGGTAGTACCTCAGATGGCCAATCTGAGAGGTCCCTTCTTCTCAAGAGTTTGGAATTTAACCCAAAAAGGGCACTTTACTCTCCCACACGTGCGTCCAGCATGTGGTGGACTGGCGTTTATTCTTCTAGGACAGATAAACGTTATAGAGAAAATTGTATAGAATGTTATATGTTTGTGTAAATATAGACACTTGATCTCTTCTGCTTAAGACAACCATATAAAATATTTTAAACTTCAGTTATTACAGTAGCAGTTCAGTTGGGCCCACCGCCAGGGCTCCACCCTTAAACAGTCAGGCGCATGAGGCTGCGTTTTCAGAGAACTTGAGCCACTAGAAGTGAACCCTGTGATCACGCGTTTATTTTTTATATATTAAAAGGTAAAGTTATTTAAATTATCAAGTAATTTTTAATTACGTACAATTTGTGTAATATAGATACGTAATCTTTGCCTTGTAAAATCTTATAAAATTTAGTGGTTTCTAAAGATCGTGTTGCACTCTAAATTTTGAGCTTCGTAGCTGAATCAGGATTGACGTGAAGGGGGAAGCGGCCGGTTTTTTGGTTTATTAAGTCAATAGTCTTCGCAGTAAACACCAGATAAACAAAAAAGTGACACCTGCATTGCTATTGGATACTTGTATAAGAGTTAAACAGCTAATTTTTAAATCCTCAACGAATAACACGACTCCAAGCGTCTCAGCTTTGAACCTCTGTTAATACATGCGATATCCTTTATTCTGATAAGCTTCCACCTGGCTCATTGTAAAAATTCATATTGCAGGCGTAATTTTTTTCAAATCAAAATCCAGTATTTCTCTGAATAGAAAAATCTACTTTTGGTACGCAATTATTTTGTCAACGCATATTTGGGGTGTAAAAAAACAGAGCACTAAAAATAATATATATATATATATATATATATATATATATATATATATATATATATATATATATATATATATATATATATATATATATAAATTTATTAAATTAATTTAATGATTGCAAATAAAATGTATATTCGTATTTTTAAGTATGTTTGAGAATAACCTAATACACAAAACAGCAACGTCAAAACTTTAATACTAATTAATAATTATTCATAGAATCGTTATGTCTGATTTATTAAAAAAGCATCACACTATTTATCAATGTCTGTATAAATTGTTTTAAGCACGTTAAGTATGATAATATGTCTTAGCACCGACATATAATAAAAATAGATTTGCCACGTGAGAGTCATTCCACGATACCTTTATCATATTATGCTAGTAACTAACTAAAAATTAAAACGATTGCCTTTTCCGATGTTCTAGGTTGTTTACCACTTCAAAGAAATCCCTTAGCGAGCTGCATAATGGCACTAATAAAGTGGTATACCCTCGTTCTGAGCACTCCTTAAAGCTGTTTACTCCCTTGGACACCCTGGGAATATTCATGCTAACGCACAATAACCACAACAAGGATATCTATGTTTTTTTTTTATATTTGAGATAGGATGTTGATGTTTTTGTAAATTACGAACTAAACTGTGACCCAAATATATTTTTTATCAAAGCTATACATATACGAATCTTTTCTGTAGGACTCCATATTGATTTTCTAGTATCAACAAATCACAATAATTTTCAGACGAGTAAACACGTTTACACGTGCGTGTGTGAATTCTTTGGGAAGCCTCAAAATATTATATATATAAAACTGCCCAGCACAAGTTTGTATGTATCGGCACATGCACGATGTTGCCCTTTATCCCGTAGTATATAGGTTTGTGGTACAAAGCCAAGCTAATATCGCTATTGCCAAACAAATTGTTTGAATCAAAGAGAATTATCCTGATTTATGTGTTATTCCGTTTTGTAAGCAATCGGATTGAAACGGACACAAACCATCTGAGTATTATTTTGCTGCTGCGTTCTATGTTTATTTTTGTGATATATAATTATATAATATAGTATATATATAATATTATATATACTATATTGTATACATATATAAAGAAATAGAATATTTAAGAAAATATTTAAGTCTTTTACATTATTTTAAATTTTTCCAGGCAACCTTAATAACCATATTTTAAAACATTCATTAGACGTTCGCTTGATCTTTTTTATTAAAGTTATAAAATTGTTATTATTTTGGCAAATAAAGAAATTAATGGCGCAATATTATTTTTTTTATTAATTATTCAGCGAGGTATTAAAGAGAAAATAAGATGAAAAAAGCTGCGTAAAAATATGACAATCCATTCTCGAAAAACACAAATGTAGAAATGGTAAAATATATATTATAACGGATAAGAATATTTATTTATTGAAATATTAACAAATATTTTAAATTATTAAAAGCATCTTATATATATATTATAGATATTTGCGTGTTAAAAAATAATTATTTAATTTTTAGTCTTATGTCCGGTAATTTATTTATTAAATGTCATATATAAATATTTTTTAATTAAAATCGACTATTTAAAATTCGCCTAACTTATTATAATGCATTAAAATAGGTATCAAAGATTCTTTAAAATTGTGCTACTTTAGCTCATATAAAATATCTTATATGCTTGAAAAAATTTTTAGCGTTATTAAATATATTTATTTCTAATGAATATATTCTATTAACATATATCTAAATTTGCAATGAGTGTTTTTATAAATATTGATATTATACAATACATTTTATTTAAATATATTAAATTTAAAAACACATGCCCAAGCTTAATGTTGATGAGATAATAAAAAAATTCCGACATTCTCCATACACCCACATTCCTGTAAAATTGTCTACGTCATAATGAAGTTATCACATAGTTGTCATTCTTTGTAAAGTGAAGGCACAAACAGAGATGAAAACGTGCCTTAATGATGCTAACCTATTTCAGTCGAAGTGAGGGATATTTTATGCTAAGCTAGAAGTTTAAAATCCTCGGAGAGGCTTCATTTATTATGATGCCTCGAGAGAAAACCTAATGTATAGTACGTTTCAGCTACAGGATAGTAAATCTAATTTATTCATATTTATTTACGTATACCAGATATAACTATATATTAACAATTTAAAAAATATTAAGGTATTCATTAAGGCGGTAAAATAATTAACGCGCTTTCGTGTTGTACTACGTTTTTCGGTTTAATTTCGCTTTGTAGCCTAATGAAGTGTTTGACGGTGGTTTAATGAAAATAATGCGGTTTTGTGTACGTGAGCAAATTTTGGACGCATAACGCATTCCGTTTGGTCGAGCAGCCTCGTCATTTAGATGCAAATACTCTGGGTCGACCAGGGTGGTAGATTCTATGATCAAAAGGGTGCAAAGTAACGCAGGGTAAAACCACTGGATGGTTAAAGCTGAACTTGACTTTCCGCCCTTGATGAATACTAACGTTATGGTAAAATTCAGCATAAATTATATTACAATTCCATTGAAGACGTTAATATTTAATTTTTATAAGGGTTGCAACACGTGAGTAACAAAACAGTCTCAAGAGGGAAATAACGACGACAAAAGGAAATTGACCTTGTTAATTTGTTCAGCGACAAATTTCATATTGTAAACATATTAATTACATTAATAATTACCTACTCTTGTATAAGAATACTGACGACCAAATAAGCATAATAAGAGCTCATGAATAATATCATTATTGAACAAAGTATTGTATTAGCTTAGACAGATTTTTACAGATAATAATAAGCTTTTAAACAATGCAAATAATAATATCTTTTAAATATAGTACATTTTTATTTATTTATGTTTCACGCGAAATCTAATTTAATGTATATTTTTACATTATGTTTATATTTTAAAATATTATTTATTTATAAACAAAAGCACTGGTTGTTTGCCCCTGTCGCTTATTTATTCCAGTCCCTACCTCATCCCGAAGTGGCCTGGACGGTCAACGTTTGATGAGTTTTAGTTATCAATTTTAACTCAGGCTGGCTAATCCATAGTAAAAGACAAGGCAATGTATAACTATCTATCTACCTGTTATTAACTATATTTGTGTCAAATATTATGTCAGGTAAGTTTGGAAGTTCAAGCGTAATTTTGATTAATTTTAACTCTTAACTAAATTTTCACCACGTAACTAAAATTATTAGATAACCGGAGAAGGGCTTAACATAAATTTAAGTTGATACCAGATTCAGTTTTCATTAAAGACTTTATTTTAAGTCACATTTTATATCAGAATCGCGAAAAAATACTACTACTTAATCAAGTAGTTATGTATTTAGATCCCGTAGGTAAGTGTATCATAAATATTAGTTGATGTATATCATTTTTTTATTAGACGAGAATAAATATATATATTATTTAAATACCAGAATTCATTGCGCTTATATTTAATCTATATTCTTAGTAACTTATAGTTACTGAAAATTTGTTACCATGACAGATGCATCACTGCTGAAATATATAATTGCAAATTAAAATCACGATACTTCCTGGCATTTAAATACAATACTCACCAACCGTTGAAGAAATAAATTATAAATCTATATTCTATTTCAGCATGAACATTACAAAACACACCATTAATAATTATTTAATATCATTAAAATGAATGATTTTTATGTCCTAATATCGATTAATTAAAAATAAAATTCTACGTTGCATTTTCGGAGACTTTTCAATAATTTTAGTTTTTACATGTATATTTTTTAAATACTAAAAAATATTATTAAATATGTATATTATTGTTTATACAATATTTAACTATTCCTTAACGTAATATATATTATTTTTATATTTAATATTATTTATTTCACATTACTTAAAATAACATACTTCAGCATTAATTAAGCAAATTAAATTTAAGTAGTTAAAAGCTTGTTAATTAAAAGACAGTCTAATTGTATCTGAATCGTGCTAATATTTTAAGCATTTTTTCATCATGTATTTTGTGTTAAATACATTAATGTTAAACATAATTTGATAAAATTGTATTAGAAGGAAATGAACGAGAATACATATATTTATGAATTTTCGTTTAATTATACTGATCTGAAATTTATGTATGAAGAGAAAATTTGTGGTAATTTTTATAATAAAACTTCACAAAATTGTAAACTGTGTTAATTATTTAAATTTATAAAATATTAAACATATAATTTATTTTAATTTAAGTTAATTATTGATTAAGTCGATTATCTATCTTACCGAATAATTAAAAATTAAAAATGTATATTGCTGAAAAATCGGCAAATGAATATATGTATTAAACAGGATTAAAGTACGTTAAGTTTATATTATAAGAAAATTATTTATACCAAAAAAATAATATTATCCCATTTAATTTAATATGGAACTATTTTATTTAAAGTAAATATTATTCATGCTTTAAAATAGCAAAATTAACAAATAAAAGGAGTTCTTTTTTGATATCATATATATTATTGTTATAAGTGGATTTAAGAAAATATGGATTATAAACATTAATACTTTTAAAAATACGATGTAAAAAGTAATGATATGCTTAAATTTATAGCAGAAAGAAGAGTATGAAAATATTTTTTTTATAGAAACAAATTGATTAAGAATAGCTTGTAGCTGTATAATATATGGGGCCTTATAGAAAAAATGCGAGGCCCAGGGCAATTAATATTTTAGTGGTTCTTCAAAATGAAAAAATAGCTACAACCTTTATTCATACACTTTTTTCTGCTATTAATTTTAGCGTATCACTAATTTTTACACCGTATTTTGATTAATGCTTTATGCTCATAATCCATATTATCACTTATCATAAGTTTACTTATATTAATAAAAAACAATTGTATTAAATCATTTTATTGTAACATTTATTTATTTTACAGAAGCTTTGCGCGGTGCTCCATTACAAATTTAGTAATTAATGTTGACTCTAATCAGTTCATTTAGTCGCTCCGTAAAAAGTTTTTAATTCTTTTTAAAACGCTAAATGCTTCTCTTCCTTTTGATACATTTTCAGACTAAGCTGAAAAAAATTGAGTTCGGTAATATGTTTAGAAATCTCATGTAAATAATTTCTTAAAGTTTTTCAACCGCTCTCAAGCTAAGTTTAAAATTTAATTTTTAAATATGTCACTTATTTTAGTTTCATATTTCTCTAACAATACTTTTGCACTAGAAACCATATTTTTATGATCTATTTATTTCATTAAATTTCCATACAACTAACAACAGCTATTTATTATTGAATCGAAAATTTTGTCGAAAATGTATTATATAAAAGAAAATATTCTTCAGCAGATTTTTGATCTTTTAACCGAAGATTTATTTTTAATTATATGTACAGTATTTCATTTTAATTTGCAATCTCATACACTCATTAAGAACTGATTTTTTTTTATGTATATACATATATTTAATTAAGTTCTTAATGTTATCTTATTTTACGTTCAAAACTGTTTTACGGAATTCAATATTGATATTTGTTTTTATTTTTTAACATTAGAATTTTCAGCCAAAGTGTTGACATAACACTTATTCTGTTACTAATATTTAATCATATTTATTTAGCAGTTTATCTAATCCAAGAAAATTACCGTTCTATGGAGTTTCAATACGTGCATTAGATTTAAAAACGCTGGCCATTTTCAGAGAAAAAAAATATATCAAGCGCCATAAAATTTTCCAAAAATTTGTTTGTTTATTAATTTAAATTTTTTTTAATAAATCTTCCGTTGTAACCTGACAGGCGTAAGGCCAATGGGTTACAACAGGCAAATCTGTACCAACTGAGTAAGTCATTCGGACATGATGAAAGTAAGATGACAAGTAAGTATTAACCATCAGACTAAAATAGTCTGGGAATTGGTGATGTCTTTATTATTAATTATTAATTATTATGTGCTATAAAATTTTTAATCAAGTGATGTCACTGCATCTGAGACATGTGCATTTTTATAAATAAAAATTTAAGTCCCGCTGCCGGGGTTCGAGCCCGCAACCTCAGAGTTACTAGTCTGAAACGTTACAAGCTACGCTATTCCGTCATTATTTTTTAAAGTATAATTTTTTATTTTTATATCAGCTTAAGCATTTTTATGTTTATTTTTCATTACCATAATTATGTTTATGTGTAATTAATAATTTTGATTGAATTTTATATGGGATCTATTTTTTTCGACACTCTAAATTATTAAGTTTATGCCCTCATATTGGAAGGCCCGAGTTGTTTCTTCCTTCTCAATATAACCTATTTAAGTAGCGTGGCAAACATTAAAATATTTTTTTTGTGCGTTTATGGTAAAAGCTAAATCTATTTAAATTTCTGTTATGTGATATATTTAAGGAAATATTTTCAGAGGTCTTACCTTTGTTATTTTATTGTATATAAACTGATCGCAAACGATAGTTTATATTTTCTCAAATAGTATGTACTACTTTGCTATATTTTGTATTTATTATTATTTTCTTCCTGAAGTATTCCGTGTAAATGCACAAAAGCCGTGCCCGTTTTGTCTTTTACGGCAAACGGAAATTCCACGTTGCATATAATTCTTGTATTCCGCTTCCCTTTGCGCAACAATGATATTATTTTTCTTTTTTTTACAGTCCACGTACAAATCTCTTAAATGCACCGTAAGAATAAATTATTACTAACGGTGAATTCGCTCAGTAAATATTGTGTACTTTGTTAGCATTGTCCGTATCACTTTCACAATGTACGAACGGCCTTACAATAAATATGGAAATATAAGAGGCCATTTGCGTTGAATGTGTCTGACTGTTAACGGATGCTTTCGTATAATTTATATGTAGTTGGAGTGAACCTAAATATTATATATTTACGCTCTATAAATTACAAACATATATCAGGATTAAAAACTAATAAAATAGACAGAATATTTTTATTTACACAATTACGTTTTAGAGATCTGGCATCAAGGCATTTTATTTTTTGTGTCGCACAATTGCTTATTATAAATATAAATAAGATTATTAGAAAATTAATATTTTGCTCATAATTGTCGCAGAATTCCAACCCATGACCTCTGTTTTTCCTATTATTCATAAAATACATTATAAACTATGTACGTATTTCGATGGCTTTAAAGTGTTTAGAAACTGGCTTCTAGCAATATCGATTCGGACCTTAATCTCTTCGTCGGGGTCCATTTAGTCATTTACTCAGCTACCCAGGTATTTGAAATGCTTCACTCTCTCAATTCTATATTGCTAAGCTTACTGGCTCTACGGAAAGCTTGCTTATAACTCATTTTTTATCGATGTTTATTCGTAGGCCCTTTTTATATATTCTTACTACAGTGATATCTGAAGTTTATCAACGGTTTCGGAAAATATTTCCGTGTCATCAGAATAACGAATTATGTTAATTGTCATGTCGCAGATTTTTATTTCTATTTGTGCTTCTTTAAAATATGTAGTGAAAAGAATAGGAGAAAAAACACATCCCTGTCTGACACCTCTCTTTATTGAAATATTTCATAATTTTATTAGCACCTGCCAGATACATTATTGTTTATTTTTACTGGTAAATATATATACATATCTATCAGTGAAAATGTATTCCATATGATTTCACTGAAATGACATGATTTAAAAAAATATTTTCCGAATAGTTTTTTTTTTTAATATTTTTCTCATGATCTTTTTTACTATTCAATAGCAATCCCTAAAAAAACGTATATTTCCCCCGGAATTTCAGAAAGCACAAAATATCGGGAAATGGCTAGCTGGATTCCATACATATGAGCTGATTCAGTAATTTTAATATTACATGAAATACTTTATATATTATATATTTTTATTAATTATAATTTCTCACAAGGAATCTTTAGCACGTGTGTCATAGGTTCGCCATTCCTGACCTAGACTATTCCAACGTCCACTATATGGCGCCAACGCCGCTCAAAGGTCTGATCATTCGCCCGAGAGGCATTAAAGACCGTAATGCCGTAGTGTGTAGCCGTGTTGGTCGTAATTTTCCGGCACAGTTGTGTACCCATAAATTCATGAACCCCAACAGTGGTGAATATTTAAGCTCGACGCCTGCATAATGCATAGCCACAGCGGCATTCCGTGCATCCTTATACGTATATAATATGTTGTACGTTCGATGGGACGGAAGCTTCGTTTTGCTAACAAGTGTTTTAACCTTTTGTTTCCGGTCGGGAAGGTGACAACTTCCGCCGACACATGCAAACCTGTTGCAAACGTGCCTTCCGTGCCGCGCGCCTGTTTGTCGAATTTCAACTCGGGGCACGCACGCTTATTTCGAGTACGGCGATAAAACATCCTCTCGATGTTAATCCAATAATTAAATAAAGTGCCGTTTAAATCAGGAAAAGCAACAATTTCAGCCCTATGGGCCCTTCTCGACTTTTGTGCCATGGCAGGGAGGGTGCATATATGCAACTGACGCAGAAAATAAATTGAATTATGAGTTTTACAATATCATTTTAAAATACTCTCTACATAGATATATAGTAAAGTAAATATACACATTTACTACATATATTTTTTTGTAGAATTTTGTAAATTAACGGTTTTGTTTATACTGCATATAAAATAATATTATTTAATATTACTTTTTAGTAAGCTTTTTTCGACAATAGCCGTTGAATGGCAACTATTAATGTAAAAGGCATTTTTATGCCGTACATAGATCGATATATGTACATGAACTATTTTAGTTAGCTCTGTTAGTCGAATGCTGTTCTTTTCGATTAGTAAAAATGCAATTACCCGATTTGCCTTTTGTGCGATATTTTCGGCACGTTATTGATACCTTTGTATCTTTCTGACGTACTATGAAACAACTCAACTATTGTAAAATGTTTTTAGTTTGTTGCATCTTCGAATATGGCTCCGTTGTCTGAAATCCCAAATTAGCAGAGTATATTGTTTTTGAAAGGCTTTAAGATATTTTAACAAGAGAGAAAACGTATCATATCCGTATTTAAAGCTAAAAATATTTTAGATTAATTTACGCACAAACAGAAAAATATATTTTTTACATTATTAAGTCATAAACATCAGCGGGTACCTGACATAAAACTAGAGTTTAGCGTTCAACGCAGATCAATACCCATTAAAGTGTATTTAATAAATTGGCAATTGAAATGAAGTCTAAGGTTGATGCATAAGTAACGTCGTATTTTTTTAAGAAAACAAAAGTTAATATTTTCAGATAAACTTAATTAAATCAATCAATTACATAATTTACATTACTGCTAATGACTGTCTTCCATCTTTCTGTCAACTTTTTAATCCCATTAGAATAAAAACTTGCAAGTTTCGATGCAAAGAACGAATCTAGTGCTGTTTTTACCTCATTTGTTGTATTAAATTTTTTCCATTTAAATAATTTTGTAGAGATAAAAACAAGTAAAAATCAGGAGAATAAGTTGTATGCTTTAAACATCCCAATTGCGCTCCTTTAATTTATGCTGTGTCATCATTGCAAAATGAGGCCGCGCATTGTCATGATGAAAGACGACACCCATGCGATTGCTAAGTTCAGGTCGTTTTCTTACGAGTGCCGAGTTTAATTTTCGCAGCTGTTCACAATATCTATCAGCATTAATTGTTTGGTTAGGTTGCAATAACTCATAATAAATAATGCCCTTCATATCCCACTAAACACAAAGCATTATTTTTTTAATGATGTTCTGCCTTTGGAGTGGTTAATGGGACTTGTCCTGGCTTGGCCCAGTGTCGCTTCCTAGTTTGATTGAATTTTTCATCCACAGTCACTAGTTCATGCTTCTGTCTCGCACACAAAGAAACACTTGTAGCAACTCGGTCCAGCAGGTTTGCGGGTGACAAGTTGTGCAGGACCCAAACGTCGTACTTGGAAACCATTCCAATGCGATTCAGATGCCTCACCACCGTAGATTGATTTATACCCATCTTCTTTTGTATTTTGACGGGGATCAGTTTCAAGAATGACATTCAGAACATCATTATCGGTGGTTGAAGGGCGCCCTACTCTTTCTTCATCAGCTGTTGATGAATTCCCAGATCTGAACTTAGCAAACCATCGTTGACTGTTTCGAACATCGATAGCACCTCTGCCGTACGCAGCACAAATGTTTTTGGTTGCCAATGTTGCACTATGACCTTTATCGAATTCAAAAAGTAAAAATGTCGAATATGGACTCTTTTCTCTGACATTTAAAAAAAATCAAAAGGGCTCTGTATAAATCAACCTCTGACGATAGACTAAAAAAATGCTAGAAGAAACCTTCCTTTATATAATACAAATACAACATTAAGCACAGATATTAAAACAGCTGGTTAAAAAAAATATATGATAGTCAATGTTAAAATACGACGTTTCTTATGCATCACTCTATGAATGGAGAAACATATCTTTTCTGTATTATAATTTTACATTTTTTATAGTAGTGTTAAGGTAAACTTATTTTCATTAGTAGCTAAAAATTTACCTAATAAATTACTTTATGAAGGGTAGTGTTTATATTACAGTGAATGGGTATTTTAAAAAAAATTACTTTTACTATCAAGGCTAGTGAAAAAGTATCAAACAATTGATTTTAAACAATTGTACTGATTAATATCAGTGAAACTGTATTTCACTCTATTATAGATGAAACTTCATTGTTTGAAAAGCAAAATGTTTATTTGCTGTTCAAACCCAAAATTAGATATTTTAGGTTTGGTTTATACGTATATACGTTTGTACGTAGACGGACATTTTATTTAATTTAAGCTTGTTAATAAAAACAGTACGTATTATTGAATAAAATAATAATTAAGGATATCTTTTGCGATGAAAAAATATTATTACTCCTTTTGCACACTGTATATTTTTTACGCAAACGTACGACGCTGATGTATAATTCTTTTGTATAGGCAAAGATTAATCTTGAGTACTCACTTCGTTTTTACACTTGAATGAGAAAATATCGATTTTGTATAAGCGGTAGACTGAGTCTTATGAATGGTTTCATCGTTAATGGTAGTAATATATAAAACGAAGCGATTAAAAACGACATTTTTTTTATTATTTATTCATTATATTAAATTTCTTCTAAAAATGTTATTTCTCAAATCCATATCCATTTATTTTCACATTTAATTTCTGTAGTTTATAATTTATTATTAGCTTATATAATAAATTGTATAAATGTGCTATGAATTTATTATGTATAGCAATACTAATAAAACAATAATTACAAGGGACAAAAAATAATAAGAAGGCTTTACTAACAGGAAAAGGGGATTACAATAAAAAAAATGTCTTGTACCAGGAGAGATTAGGCAGGAAGATAATGTTAAAGATTACCGGTTCAGCATAAAGCACTGAGCTTTCTTCAATTTTATAAATATTTTCATACTACTTTGCCAAATAAGCTTTTTTAAAGTAGTAACATTTATAAAAATGCATTTTAGATAATATTCAAGGAATAAAATATCTTTGTATTTAAAAAAAAAAATGTTATTCAGTTTTTCTGTATGTAATATGCACTTTGTAAACATATTGCGACAGAGTCAGCGCTTCTATTTTTCATTAGAAAATCAGTGATTATTATTTTAAATGCGTTTTGTATTATCAGCTAGGTGAGACCAACGAAAACGATGATAACTAATAGCCTAACGTTTATGTATGCGGATATTAATTGCACACATTCATGAAAACACAAGTGCTGCGTAGTATTACCATAGATTGCATTATCAAGTAAGCTTTATAGTGTTTCTCAAACATTATGTATGCAATATAGTACGGGCTACATAAACTATTAAATTATATGACTTCAAAATATATTGTTTATTATTAATAGAGCAAGGTTATCTTAAATTTCTCAAACAATGTGTAATATATATTAATACAGATTAGATCAGCTGTTTAGTTATATTATTTTTGAATACATGATTTATCATTATTTAGGTGAGTTTTTTTGTTGAGTACGATATAAGGTGTGTATTGACAAATAACAGATAAGTTTTTAATATATTAAAATTTATTTTACAAACATTGCTATTAAGATATCACGATTTTTTGTAACTAAGCTGTTTTATAATTTTATATTAAATCTTTTTTTACGGTTGACGGTTTACGCATTCATTTTTATAATAAAAAGTTTTTAAATATATATTTTTTAAATCACAAAGGCTTGAAATATTCCAAAACAATTTATGCATTATTATATATTAAATATATATGTTTGTTTTAGTCTAGCGATTTGTATCAAAGATTGGGTTAAACTCTTACTGACTGCTCAGCTAAACCAAATCAAATAATACAAGTTAAGATTGTTAGTTTTTCGGTATTTTAATGGTCGATTCGGCATAGCTATGCTTTATAAAAAATTTCGTATTGTACTTTTTCTTAAAGAAAACCACTACAAATATCGCAAATTAAAATATTTAAAATATATAAGATGTTTTTTAATTTCTTTAATGTACTGGGAAGGAAAGATCAAAAAGAATATTTCAAAGAATCTTAAAAGCCAAAATTAAATTTTACTATTTAATAAACATATGCCAATATGTGAGTATTGGGTTTGAACCAGGATCGTAAAAAATAAAGATTCTCGTAATGTCTTGTTAAAGAATTGACTTTTAAAGCAGTTGATACATAAAATAAAACTCGTATACATAGTACTACTGCAAGGATTTTATACACCTTGAAAAACTTAAATCGGACTATAAACAATAAATAGCTTTGTTGAAGTCAACTAAGCTGCTATATCGAGACAATTTGAAAATGCTTTTACTTATTTATAAAAAAATGCATATCCGCATGTTTTAATAATTACAAAAGTCTTGCATCTTTCCTATTTTTTAAATCTTGTTTTATTAGGTTACCTATTTAAACTCTTAAACAACATCTTTATGATATTTAAAAAATAATAGTGATAAAGAGATTAAAACGGGATTCACTGAATATTAAAATTCAAAGCCTACTGTATCGTATAATTTTTTTAAAGTTAACAGAAAGGTGAATAAAGGTTATATTTAATAAAGGAAATTAAGTTCTGGAATTATTGTGTGCAATTTACTTTTTTCATTTAAAAAACAAATATTTTGCTCCGGTATACTTGTATTGTTCAGCTTAGCTAAACTGATTTTTCCCCCTTGGTTTTATTTGTGTACCCATATTCAAAAGATAATTATAATTTTTTAGAGCCAGTATAATTTATAAAATATAAATTTAATCAGTATATAATTGATACAAAAGTTTCAATATAATAGTTGCATTATAAATATTTATGGTATCTGGAATATACCTGTTAAAATTACACCTTTATAAACAATAACGTTTTGTTGAATATTTTTCAAAAAATTCCAGAAAAATAAAGACGGACTGGCCATATATTTATTTTATTTTTTACAAACCACCGAAAGTTTCTCAATCAATCAATCTTAAACACGTTGAAGGATCGTGTTATAGGCGCCGACGTCGTTCGCATAATGAGCTTCTTTCTCGCCCAAACTTGCCTTTTCCCCTACTTGGAGAGAGTCACGGGCTCAAGGCCGAGCACATAAACGCCCTTCAAGTGTGAAGCCCTAATGCCCGCGAAGGTTCAGTCGGAGGAAGGGACGGGACACCATTGCGAATCTTTACAATTTTTCCACTCGAACAGATGCCGGCCGGATACAAATTGTTTTTGGCATCCTTTCAGCGTGTCAAGTGGAGTGAGTCTCGTGACAAGACAGCTCTCAGCTGAAAAGCTCCACTCGTGGGACTTATAAAACCAAACGTGCCTCGGAATGGTTGTTCATCAAAACGCGTCCCAAACGCCTATTTTTCTTTCATTTTGATACTTAACGTTAATAAATTCGTTTATTCAAATATACGCAAAACATGTATTCGAGAAGTATAAGAAACAGGGCTAAAACAACACCTGAAAACATCTAAAGGGCTTTAACAAGTTAGTGACTCCCGCGGGCAACTTGATATAAAATATTGGAATGCCGTCATATTATGGCAGTAAGCAATTTAAAAGTTATAGTGTTGGAGTGATTTTTAAAAAATATGTATACAAGCAATTCATTTTTATTTTTGAGCTAAGATCTTCTACGAGTTGGATCACATAAGAGTAGTTAAAACATGCGGTGAAACTTATTTGTGTAACTTGGCACATACTTAATAATAATTATGTTTTTGGACAATCATTTCACATCATAATTTATAATTGGTATTAATAATATTTTTATAAATATTGTTTTTAAATGACGTTTATTTAGGGCGTTCTAGCCAAAGAGTTGTTAAAGCACGATAGACGATTGGTGTAAGTTGCTGACTATTGACCTGAAAGACCTGTGCTCAAATACCGGATGAATTTTGATGTTTTTTTAATTTTTTTCATTTTTTAAATATGTAATTTAATGATAATTATGTAGATGAAATTCCAATCGATTATCGCAGAAAAGGTTTCCCCAGATTTACCTTATCTCACGGAAGATTTTCGTAATTTATTTAAATGATTATCGTGATATTTATTAAATATCAAATTATGTTGTTCATCAGCTCATAAAAATACCTAATATGTATTCAATAAAAAAATACTTGTATGTTGTAGTAATCTTCTTTTATGATTTACTGCAGATTCTTAAATGATTACGTTTATGTCAACAAAATAATTATTTTAATTATTGTGCAACACTATTAAATATGTTGAATAAATTAGATAAACAAATGTTGCAAAAATTACAAAATAGGGCAATGAGAGTAATCTTAAATAAAAATAGATTAACTAATTGTAAAAGTATGATTGATAGATTAGAATGGTTGAATGTTCAAGAAATATTGAGTATGAATGTTTTAGTATTTATATATAAGTTAGAAAATAATATGTTACCACACTATTTTAATAAGTATTTAATAAGAAATAAAGATGTACATAAATATAATACTAGAAATAGAGAAAATTTAAAGATAATTAAGTATAAGAAAACGAGTACGGCTAGGGGAATTATGTACGGAGGTTTTAATTTATATAATAGTCTTCCAAGAGAAATCCGAAACAGCAAAAATATAACGGGTTTTATAAATGGAATAAAAAAACACCTTCGTACATATAGAAATAAAATATTATAATATTAAGTCTTTATTATTGTATATTTTTTCTTTCTGTTATGTATTTTTTATATATTTTTATATATGTTTACTAAATTTGTTAGATGTAAAGATTAGCTATTAAGCTAAATAAATTAATAAAATAAAATAAAATAAAATAAAATACATACTATTATATATATTCTATAATTGCTACTGTTTTTTTAACCAGTTAACATTTTCATTACTAGCTACAATATTATAAAAATTTAGATAATAACTTGAAGGTTGCTGATTAAGGTTTAGGGAAAATAACTAAATTTCATAAAAAGAAAAATAATATTTATGTTATAATAATATGTAATATGTATAAGCAATATGTGCTTTAAAATTTGGTGTTTATATTAAAAATTTTGCTTGTTTTTATTAAAGTTTCTAATATATGATATGATTTTAGTGTGGTTACGCGAGATAATTTCATATTATTTACTTTTTTGGTGGTATTTATAGGCTATTATAAAATTATTTTTAAAATAAGTATAAAAATGTGTAATATATATAATTTTGTTTGATTTATTCTCGACTATATAAAATTTAGAAGAAAATAGTATTACTGGTGTACTCCACACCTAGCAAGCGTATGTTATAATGAGTCTGATTAATTGTTTGTATATGAAAATTTTATTTTAAGAACGCTTTTTTTGTCTAATTTTAATTCACTCTAAATGAAATTCAGCAAATCAATACTATGATGATACAGTTTAAACCTTTAACTTTTTGATCTTTGAATTTCTCAGACTTTTGTCATAAAAATAGCTCCATAAGAACAAAAAATAAATTGAGTAATTAAAGTTATCACAATATTTAAATTTTCCTTTTTTTTGTGTATATATATTGTACTAAGTTTTGTTTAAAATTTGACACAAATAAATTATAATGACAGTTTATTCTAAATTTAGAATATTATTTTATTAAAGTCATTTAAATTATTTTTTTATATCCTATTGTTATTACGTTTTGGTTATTTTATTGTTTTACGTTTTGCTTCTGTGTTTTCGATTAATTAGGATTAATGGATAACACAGATGCAGGTGATTTAAATCTTAGAGTTATTTCATTTTATTTTGTTATTATTTTTCAACTTTATATATTTCATGCTTATTAAAATATACTCAAAATTAAGTTAAAAACGTGACTTAATGTGCTCCAAATGACTGATATTATTAATTAAATACTTAGGTAAAATGTATAAGCAAGGTATACATTTATATTTCTCTTGTTTGATCTCACCCACGTCAATTTGCTTTATTTTACATTTTCATTATCGAATTAATTACCGAATTCCTAGTACTCATGCCAAAATGTCACATCAATTAATTTAATATCAGATATTATAGATGTTGGTATATTTAAGGTGTTGTTTTGTTAACGAATTGCGTCAAGGCTTACGTTAAATTTATTTTTGGTAATTATGTAACAACTCAAATTATCGCTCCGAGTGACTTATACATTAATGTATTATATAATAATATAATAGTGCTAATTTTTTTTAGTATATTACTATGCTAATAATATTTATCCATTTTACATTATGCTACATTAAAAAATACACAATTAAAATTCATTAATAATTAATTTAATATTTAATATTAAATTATTTAATTTATTAAAACAGAAAGTTTACTGTTTTTTTATGATACATTTCTAGTCTATAAAAGTATGAACTTTAAAAAACTGTTCATTTAAAAAAAATCAACCATTAAAATTAACATGACTTTTTATATACAATATTTAGAAAGACAGCACTGAAAAACATATATTGTTTCTCCGTTAAGTTTATTTGATAAGGTCATACATATTTTTTTACATATCCTCATTAAATAAGTATACGTTTATCAGATAATAAATTAATTTTAAATTTAACTTATTTACAAAGAACATTTTTTATGTAAGAGCATCTAACAATGCGATTAACGTACAAAATAACAAGTAAATCACAGTTTTCCCGCAGGTAGAATAGTAATTGCATTTTAACTTTATTCATTCCATTTTTAACTAGGTTTTGCAATTTATAAGCTTGTCTTTACCGGTGTTAATATATCAATTATTGAGAAACTCTACAAATTTTCTTAGTTTATCTCCAAATATTAATCTGTTTTTTTTGCCATTTTGACGGATTTAAAATAAAAATATTTCTTATAAATGTTTAAAAAATATCCTAAAACGCGAAACGTTGGTAAAAATAAATTTCAAAAACGTCAGACTTTCACGTCAGACGAACTTAAAGAACACACTATTGAACGAATTGTAGTCATATTTCAATTTTGGTAATGTTCAAAAATATTTTTAAACTTTACCAAAAGTAATAAATATAAATAAAAAATAAATAAATATAGATAAAACATGTATAATTTAATATATATTATATGTACCTAATACTGTATTTTATTAAAAACTAATTTACAATTAAATTATTTATTAAAAAATATACCAAAGATATAAAAGTGAAATCACATCAAATCCCAAAACTGGAAGGGCTAAAATCTATCATAACCATTCTCAGATTAGTATTTGAATCATCCATCAGTCTTCTTGTGACACTTTTAAACAGGCACATGAAGCGCATGGGTGCACACTTAAAATTAATTAAGAATTTGAAATCAATTACACACTAGGAAAGTGGCCGGCCCAGATTCGCGCCAAGGGCCGATTCAATAAACGTGCGCATGTGTGAGTGAGCCAGCGGGCCGGTGACGTCACGGCCAAGAAGTCTGGAGCGAGGGGATAGGTGTGTGACGTCATCGGGAAACTAAAGCGAGCGCTCAAAAAGTGGGTCCCCGGGTTTGGGGTCAAGATGATTGATTGCAAGGTGTCCCGATTCATATTCGACGTGGACGTCGCAGATAAACAATATCTTGAACTTCGTTATTTCTCCTTCCAAACCCCTTTCACCTCTCGTCTGCAAGGTGAAACACATTTTCTGTGATTATCCAATTTTTACCTTAGTTAGTTTTGTAAGGATGTTAGCGCCTTTTCTATTGAGTTAGTGGCTATTCTTGGTGAGTAATGAACAGTAATACCTCGATTAGTGAGGTTATCGCGTGAGGGAAATATATTAATAAATTAGGTTTATTTTTGTTTTGATACTGGTGTATCTGATAATACATAAAAAAACTGTAAATTCAATATTTTATTATTTTATTTGATTACATATTTGTATAAACATATTTATGATTCATTCAAGTTCTTATAAATGATAATAAATAGCAAAATAATATTTTTTCTTCTGAACTCATAACTTGGTTTATAATCAAATTAAAAGCATAACATATTAACATAGCTTTAAGACCTTCTAGAGGAAAACCGACAGAACTTTTCCATTTTACAAATTCTGCATCTGCGAAATTCAATTAATTTTCACCGTCTTCAGTCACCACGACGATTTCTCTCCTGGAGCAATTTATCTAACACAGGAATAAGCTTCCACTGCTTTATAGCCAGCATTAAAATACAAAAAGCCACATACACATACATATATGAGCACATAAATATAATATTAGATAATACTACTAATATGAAGAAAATTTAATGGTTTTCTGATAATATTACATTAAAAAAAATATTATCTAATAATAATATAATATGACGACGACGATAGGCGTCACGCATTTATCGTTATCCTGAAAAAAAACCAGTATTTGTATTAATTTATGTAAAAAAATAGTTTTAGCTTACAATTTAATTTAACGTCTTTCTTTAAAGTACTTTATTTCGTTAATTAAAATAAATAAATAAAATTATACATTTTATTTCGAAAAAAAATAAAAGTCCGATGATAAATACAGTTTACGCACGCAAGAGTTTCTCGTTGTATTTTATATTGATTAAAAAAATATTTTAGTACTTTTAAATATTTGTATTGCTTTTTTTGTCTATCAATACTTGTGATTTGTCTGCTTTCACTAGTAGATCAAGACATGTCTACTTTTCTTATCCGTTAATAATTCGCTTACTTATTATATTATTGCGATTCTAGCAAAAACAGGTACATGTGACCTGTTTCTATCACCACTCGATTTAAGTAATTTAAAAATATTGGTTCATAGCACTTAAAACAACAAATTACGAGTGAAGATCGCAAGATAATAAGCTTTTAGTTTTAAATATTATATTGATATGCTCTTACTTTAATAGATAAAGCTCAAACATCTAATTATTTACCATTTTTTATTCTTATATTTATTTGATTACATATGCTATTTAAACACAAAATTTTTATATTTTAATGTTTAACCAATAACGTGCGGGTTTATTGCGACAAATAAATCTCAAAAAAAACCCACCCCATTGTCACGCCTCTGCTTTCAAAAATAATAGTTGCACACGAAAGCCTCAAATGTTTAAATATTTATATTTAAACGACACTTTTTTGGAGTAGTCAGCCATAATAACTTAGTGACCATAAATAATTACATTGCTTGTCAGTAATGATTAATAATATTTACATTGATTATCAGTAATAATACTAATAATAATATACTACACGTTTATAGACAAAAGTATGCTTTGATGATTCTCGAACATTAGAGTGACAATATTCGTAGTAGTATTTAACTTGTCCCAAATATTAAAAAAAAAATTCAGCCCCAAAGAGGCGCCTGTGTTAATTCGGTGTGAGCTCCAATTGGTTCAAGTTCAGGATAAACATTCGTTATTTCAAATCAGAATCAAGTATGTTTTGTAAAAAATATATAGTAAAACGGCTACTGAAAATGATCAAGTACGATAGTATTTTGGCTGATTAATATAGTTCAGCGTCCCTTTCAATTCTTGATTCTTTGACTAATGCAGATAATTTGGAGCAGAAACAGACTTTTTGATCGTATCTAATACATATCTTATTAGACATTAATGTTTTCATCAATTAGGCCAAATATTTTTTATCACAATTGACGCACTAATTGTAATATATAAAACCTTTTACGTATTTATAAAATAAACGTGGACAGGTCGGATGGTTTTTGTTATATCGGCCAGTGCAGTTTAGAGTGCTTACTTATAAATTTTAAGAGATAAGCACTTGAAATATTCCATATTAGCCCTTTTTTAAGTGTTATAATAGTATTTTGAAGGCTAGTGTCGGTCATAAATTTCATGGAATTTGCATTTTAAAATGTATCAAAATAGCCACTTCAAATCTTCTCGAAATTATTTAAAATTCTTTGCAACGGTCAGATGCAATACTCAAGTTTAAATTAGTGACAATACAATCAGTTTCAGATTGTTGTATTTTGCCTTTGTAGAAAAAAATATTTTAGTACCAAATCTCTCTAGTTTGGCCATGTGTATAAAAGCGGATACGCAGGGCTCAAATAATAACCTCTGCTGAAGGCACTAGTCCAATAACATCATCAATTACTTTAAGCAAAGCTTTTTAGCTTACTGATTTTGTATGAACTCAAAATAGCAGTCGGTAAACAACGATAGATAAAGATGGTACAGAGAAGCAACCGCTTCTCTCTTCTCAATAACTCTGGTTCAGTTCGACGTTTAAAATCCTGAATTCAATGCTTGAGACGGTTGGATTTTTCAAACGTAGAAATCTAAACAGGACTCACGTGTAAAAAACATAAATATACAAATTGTACGTGAACATGATTCAAATTGTTGTACAATATTATTTGTGAGCAAAGTCTTATAGTAAAAAATAAGCACCCTAAAAACAGAGACTAGGCTAGATGGTTGTCTTTTGTGTAGAATATGTCGTTCGGTATGCTATTTTTTAGGTGATTCATTTTGTTTTTAAACGGTTTTAGTGAAATTGTTTCAGTACTATTGTTGGACATCTGAAAAAATATGCATAACTGCTCCTTTGTTTGTTACGCTGATAAAAACTCAGATGCTTAGTAAATTAAAAAATAAAACATATTAGTTTTATAACATTGTTATTCAGTCTTGTGTAACTTATTTAAACGCAACGGTAATGAATGGTCCTGACAATAATTATGAAACAAACACTTATTAATTAGTTGAATAAAATAACATTTAATTAAATTTATTTTCTTCTTCTGCTTCAAATAAGTTGATAGCTAGATTAGTAGTTACTACGTAGTTAGATAATCCGCAACCTAATAATAAGCTCCAGCTTGATGTTTCATTATTTGAGTTTAGGCTGATTAAACTGCCCCATAGCTTTATCTTTGGTATTGATTAGGGTTACTCATACAATTTAAATCAAAAGGCATAAAATATTCACTCAACTTAAAAAGCAACTCTAACAATATATTACAATACAAAACTGTAAATACATTTGTTCCAACATATTATGTTTTTCTCTTTTATAATGCTCGAGCGGATTTTTGACACTGCACCCAAACGTATCCAATTATGTTCCCGTCAAGCCATTCGCCTTTTGTAGATGCCGCGTTGTGTTCCGTGACAAAAGGAATCCCCTTTATCCCGTGGGCTCAGGTGGCTATCGCGACCATCGCCACACTATGCCATCATTCACCGTTTTTCAATAAGCCAAAAATTTGACATTTTCATATTTCAATTCGGCAACGAACGGCTTGTCGTTTTGTTTCGAGAGAGATAACAAATCCGAAGCCACTCACATGTTTCAATATGGCATATAAATCAATAATTTGATTTAAAAATAACACGCCAATCCCATCCATAAAGTGTTTCGGAAAGAGTGGTGACTGAGAGGTTACTGTTGAAATTTTTATAATATCAATCAATCAACGCTGTGACTATCAAGAAAGAGGCTCATACGCAAGTTTGGTGTTTAATCATAGTTATTGTTAGCATCCTGAATAGTACGTATACTCGTTTATTTGTATGTTTGTGGGTTTGATGCAAAAATGCTATTATTGTAGCGGTTATTATTTTTAGTTAGTTTATTTATATTATGAATCAGATAAAAAAATACGGAATTATTTATTTTTTTTAAAATTGAATGGGTGAATAATTGAAAAATAAAAAAAAAGTAATCAATAAAATTTGGATTGTGTAAGTCTTAGTTACTACAAATAACCAAACGATCATAGGTCATGATTGGGCTTCGTTATTAATAACATATTATTTAAATTTATGAAATTTTTAGTTTAATAAAGATGGTAATTGTAAATATAATAGTGATAAAAATAATAATAATTATAGAAAACGTATTTAAAATATACAGTTTTTTAATCAAAAATCTACTCCAATGATCTTTTAAAAAATATAGAAAAATAGATAAAAAATAATCTAGATCACTTGTAGTTATTTAAGAAAGTTCTTTGTAATTAGTAATATTATTATATTGTTGTGAGAAAAGCTACATTTTTAAGAGATAACTTTATTACAAACATTCAAAATGATAATAAATTGTATATATTGTAGATACAT
This sequence comes from Plectrocnemia conspersa, assembly GCF_051122295.1. NCBI lineage: Eukaryota > Metazoa > Arthropoda > Insecta > Trichoptera > Polycentropodidae > Plectrocnemia > Plectrocnemia conspersa. The sequence goes on from NW_028277176.1 coordinate 8,597,759, forward strand.
TTAAAAAATACTGAATATTGGAGAAATTATACGAAACTTTGCTAATTAAAAATCCTACATCAACAACAACAAACTGGGTAATAAAAATAAAACATTGTTTTTAAAATATACTTATTCAAAATTGCAATAAATTGTTTTTTATACTTTTTATAATAAAAAAATATATGTGTACCTTTAATATATTTAAACTGTGTTTTTTAATTTTTTATACCTTTAAAAATATAAAAATATTTATCCTTTACAATCCAATGTTTAAATAGGTGCAAAATAATAAAATAAATAAACTAATTAAATCAATATTATAAAAAAATATTATTTTTATAAAAATGGAAGGCACCATCATGGTTACAAATCTTTCGCATTATTATATTAAACGATTTACTCAGTACAAATCGTTCACTGTCAGATTTATCAGGAGTCCCAATTTATTTCATGTTGCAATTTTACTACGAAATGCAGTGATGAATCTACAGATATAATATATAAGTTAAATTTTGAGTATTTATTTAAAAATATGCATTTTTTAAACGATCATTTAAAAATTGTATATAAATGTATATAAAATACGTTCTACATTCATCAAAAATTATAATGTTATAATTTATATGTATTATTTTATTTAAAATTTGAGTAATGTGTATAATTTTCCTAATAGTTTTATTTATATAAAATAGTTATTAAATATAAAAAAGCTATTATAGTGCACTGTTATTTATGATACATATTGCTATAGAAATTTGAGACAGTACTCGTAATGATCTTTGATGTTAAAAAAACTTTAAATAAAAAAAAACAAGAGCTACAGCGTGCTGTATAAAATGAAAAAATCTGCCTCTATTAAAATAGATCTTTTTAATATGTTATACTTGCTTTAAATTTAAACCATTTTTATAATTATTTCTGTCTTAACAATATTTTAAGTAAAGTTATTTACTTCGCTTAAATATTTACCTTTTGTTGAAATCTTCCACATAGATTTTTATTTGCCATTTGCTTTTATAAATGCAGATTTTTTGTTTCATTTTAATTATTTTTATGCATTTTACGTGATTAGCCTACTTGAATCTGACATTCAAAAATCAATTTATTTTCTTAATATTTTTTATTTGGACTTAATAGTGCCTTGCACCGTTGCACCGCTCTTCTGCTTCTCTCTATGTGTATCTGAATTTATAAAATCAGGTTTTCTAGAAAAACATTTTTTTACATTTTTATCTAAATATTTATCGTCGAACTTAAAATATCTTATTGCTTTATTTTCCTAAAGAGTAACTCAGCTTAATATAATAAACATTTTTTCTCAAAAAGATTGTTTCTATGAACCTATTTTGAGTTAGGCTAGGTTAGGGTACACTTTACCCTAACCTAACTCTGCCCAACCTAACTTATGAACACATTTTTTAAAACACAAAATTTTGAGTTAAGCTTAATTAATGTACATTTTTTCATAGTCTTTTATAAAAACCTTACTTTCTAAATTTATTGATTAAATAATAATATTTTAGTGAAGAAATGTAAGCGTACATTTTATTGTAGCCTAACTTAGCATTACTCATATTTTTTCTTATTAATATTAAAATTTTGAGTTTGGCTATGTAAAGATACATTTTACCAACTCTTAACTTAACTTAACTAAGCCTAGTTTAATTTATTTTATAAACACTTATTTTTCAAAAAATAAATTCTTTGTATTAAATTATTTTAAATAAGTACACCAAAGCCGAAATTAGTCTTACTTATATTATTATTAAATACATTTTTTTCTAAATATAATTTGTATAAGAAATTAGGCCAGGTTAGGGTATATATTACCGTAACCTAACTCAAGCCTTACGTTTTAATTTAGCCTAACTAAGCATATCTTAATTTCTTATATGGATACATATTATAAAAAGTAATGTTTGTATAAAATTATTTTGCGCTAGGCTTAGGCTAGGATTTTTTATTGTTGTACTCAGACTAGCTCAATTTAATTTTATTAACTTATATTACCAAAAAAATGTTTGATTACAAATATTTTTAACAAGGTTATGCTAGGGTACATTTATCCGTAGCCTAAGCTTGCCTTACCAATATTATTTTATAAACACGATTTCTCTTAAAATTATTTTTGTATAAAAATATTTTGTAGGACTAGGTTAGAATGTATTTTACCGTAACCTAACTAAGCGTAACTCAATTTCTTACATGAAAAAATATTTTCAAAAACATAACCAAGCTCCACCTTTTATTTTTATTTTTAAGAATATAGTATTTTATTTCATAATATGTTAAAAATCTTATCATATTGCAAATATTTTATCTTCAGTGACTTATTTTTTCATGATGTATATGAAAAAATATTGTTGTTTTTGAGAATTTTTATGTATTATCCAACATGTATAAAACTATTGTTTTTATTAAAAATTATTACAATAAATCGCAATTTTTATAAGTTTACTTTTTGCAAAAAAAAAATACAGACCAATAATAAAAAAATCACTTTTTAATAAACAATTGCTAAATTATGATTCTGATTTTATATTGCTATTATATTAAATGCATAATTTTATTTATACTATTAAAGATAATTTTTTTTTATATTTTCAGTATTTTTTATAATTGCTATCAGCGTTTTGATATTAAGCGATACGCATTACGACAGATTTACCGTTAACCGATTTAATTTTGTTAAATAGTCTTTTAGTTATAATATTTACAGAAACTTTATATGCGGTATTTATTACTGTGGTTATTTTATTGTTTTCTGTATTATTTAAGGGACAAATTTATTAATTAAGCAGCTTAATTTGATTGCGCATGTTTAGTTTTACAAGTCTTTTATATTATGGAAAAGTTTATGATCATCATCTCACGATTTAGTGCAGTATATAAAACTCTCTGAAGACAGATGTGTATGGTTGTCATAAAACACGATACATACATGACGTCAGAAAAAAATTTAACATTTTTAAATGTAGCTCTTTTTTATTGAACGTATATTTTTTATAAAGTATATGTTTGTAATAAAATAAAATAAGTTATACGATACGCTGAGCGAGCACAAAATAACGAAACCAATACGCAAATTAAGCTGCATCGTAAAAGAATAGGTATGTTCGAACAGCTGACTTTGACAGCTGCTCCTGCAAAGATTATCCTTATCAGTTATTCCAAAAGCGTGTCGTTGCGGGAGAGCGAGGCTGCCGCGAGCACAACTGAGAAATTGTAAATTTTGCTGAAATTCAGATCCTAATAATATTTGCGAGATGCGATTTGGTAAACGTAATAACAAAGTATACCCCAACGATGCCGCCGGTTTGTCGTTTAAGCCTGCCCCAACTGTATTGCTCGATAGCATATCCGGTGCTGAAGAAAATTGATGAAGTTATTCCGTTCGCGTGCCATTTTGAAGTTCCTGAACCAAATAAGGATTGGCAGCAAACAAAAGGGAAACAAATCACTGTTTATTGAAGAGCAATCACATTTTGCCTGAGGCGTGCGCCAAAACAACTCATGCGAATTCGCGATCTAACAAGCAAGCCGGTTTGGGCGTGTAATTTGGGGCAAATCGTTCGAAATGCACCTGAACTGCTTATCAAACGACACAACTGTGCAAACATGGTGTTTTAGTAAATAGTGCTTAATAGTTAATTGACTAAAAAAAATATAATACAAGCCTTTATTTTATTTATTATGAATAAGAAAACTCAAAGCAGCGTATTCATAAAAAATAATATTTTTTTTCATAACAATATTTTCGCTATCTTAATACAGTGAATCAAGTGCTTATATTTTTTGTTGCTGTACTAATTTGGTCAAGGCTATATACTGTCTCATTATTACGTTGAAAAGAGTAGTTAATGTAACAAAATACAAGCAGATTATTTGCATATATTACTTAATATAATTTAGGGCAATTTACTTAATTCCACTCCGCTGTATAAAATAAAATGTATTTTCTGGCAAATTGCATCAGAAATAAGCTCTAGCTTCGAAACGAATAAAAGACTGATATGCATTCGTACAACGGCCGTTGTAAAGTAACGGCGTTAACCCTTAATGGCGCACGCCGGCGCCGTTAGAGGATTTCTAGACGACATTCGCTTACGACAGACCTCGGATTTGGGATAAAGCCTCATAGGATCGAGTCGGGGACCTTATCCTAGGTAAGACTCGAGTCTCCGCGAGACACCGACACTTTCTTTGTTTTCCGGGGGTAAGCATTTTATATCTTTGTACGTTATATGCGTAGGCATGTAGTTTGGATAAGTCGATTGTTATTGAGCGGAAAATTCATCCTCGCGACGCGTGTACCCAACTGGAACACGCATAAAGGGTATAAACTGGGCTATTATGGATGCGGAATTATCGTAGTAGTACATTATTCACATGGGTTTCTATTTGGGGGTTTCTATTTATATGATGAAGGTGTGCATAGGGCATGGTGGATTAATAATTTAGGAGAGAAAATGATTGAGCACAAGAAATGTCACTAATTAAAAATAAGTATGTATTTCGCATTTAATGTAAATTGCTTAAAAATACTTAATAATGCCATTCTGCTCCCACTTTTATGATATATAAAAAGAGGGTGACCCAAAAATAACGAGACTTTCCTTATAACTTTTTTATTTTTTTATATTTTTACAACAAATTTTGATAACTTTTAAAATACTCTCCACTGACCAATATGCACTTGTCTAAAGGTGTTTTCCATTGTATAAAACAGATCTAGAACTGATATAATGGGATGTCTTTTAACCCCTCCAGCGATTTTTGGTATACCTCTTTAACATTCCTTAAGCGTTTTTCTTTCTTTTCACCATTTTAAGTCTATTATATAGTAATTAGTGAGAAGGGTGAGTGAATAATCGATGTCATTTCGTTTTTTCTCAAAAACTGCCTCACATACAACGCGGTGTGAGCCGGTGCGTTGTCATGATGGTAGTACCAACCTTTTCAATATCTCTATGTAGAAGCGTTGGTTAACTGTTTCGTATGGAGAGAGAAACAAACTCTGCGTTTACAACGCTTGCAAATCCTCCGACAAAATCATTTGAATTGAACTCCATGACATTCCAGACATATCAAAAAATTGATCAATTGTTCGGCGATGATCTTCCCGGACGAGAGTGTTGATTTTTTTAAACTTTATTATCATTCCTTAAAATTGCAGGGCGTTTGAAACGAGGTCTTCAATCGTTATTTTGCCTCTTTTAAACCGTGAAAACCTGTTGTAAACCAGAGTTTTACTTAAAGCATCATCAAAATTGTTTGAAATACATTTTACCAAACCGAAAACAAAATTTTATCGCTGCACGTTGGTTTCGAGTTTCAGCCATTTCACGTTTTTGCCACGTGAGAAAAAAGTTATTTTGGTAAAAAAAAATGCTACGTATGAACGGGTGCTCTCACGGGAACAAAACGTCGCATACAGACTTATAATAGTTTCTTCTATAACATATTTGTTCCCCAGAACTCGATTGTCAAAGGTTCCTTTCCTCCACAGCCAGAGTCTCGTTACTTTTGGGTCCCCCTCGTATATGCTGTGGGTATAACAAATAACATCAATTATTATACAGCTGCAGAAAGAGCCAAGATAAAACATAGTGCTCTGCAAGAAATAATAAGTTTTATATAGCATGTTAAAGTGATCCAAGTTTAGTTATTTTTTACTTTATTTTATACATACAAAAATTATGATATGCTTAAATTTTAGTTTGCATACTATATTGTACATCTAATATTTAATTCATAAAAAACAAATAGCTATATCTAGTCCGTCGGCGAGTGGTTTATCACCTCGTCGACTGACTCCAAAAGTCAGCTGATATGTATTCTTGATTTCCGATAGCAGAGGGCATACTGATATGTCGATATTATCATGCGTTTTCTAAGACAACATTTATGCAACTCATTTATTTATCGGCACGTATCGCCGATAAGCAAATACGACTTTTTTATATTTGGTAGCAATTTTTAAGTCTACTTGAACCAGTCCACTGAAAAAAAAATAAAGTCAGTCATTTATCAGAAACTGATTATTATGTCTGTTATTATAAAACTCATACAATTTTTTTTATATTTGCTCCTACTCGTTATTATTTGTTAGTCATTGCCTCATTGCCATTTAAGTACACTGTGCTTTCAAAATAATGAGTTCAATGCTATGATATTATTTTAAATATGAGATGAGGATCATCCTCATATGCTGCTTAAATTTGGTAGGCTCGACTTCATAAAAATAACTACAATAATTAATTGTCTGTGCTTTAGGAATTATTTTAAATTTAGAAAAGATTATAACTGCACTAAATTACTGGTAGTTTATTATTTATCCATTATCTTGTCAATTTAGTTAAATTAACTTGTTGTATTATATCTTTAACCATTACTTGAATAAAGTCGTCTTTTCTATTGATTGCCACAAGTATCAATATTTTTATTGCTAATAGTTACTACACTATTTTTTTTCTTTACTTTCCTATGGTATATACACTATTGTACATATCATAATTACGTTTAAAAGGCATGTTAAATATAATTTGTGAGTTTGAGGTTGAAAAAAACTAGAAAAACCGTGTATGAGATTAAAAGTATAGAAATAAAATATAGTAATGTAACATAGCTTTTTAACAAAAATTTAGATTATTAAATGCTTATTTATTAAAATGTATTTAAAAAAAATACATAGCGATTGTTTTTGAATAGCACTGATTATTGTATATTTTTCGCTCGCTGTGATCTGATATATGGTTTCGGTTCAGCGAATAAGATATATTTTCCAGTTTCACGCTGCAATGGTTACAGGGCGTGTGCTTAGAGATATGAAGTATAAACTGATTCGTGCTTATTGTCTGAAAGTTTGAATGCACACTCGTGGAATATTGAGGAGTTCTCCACATCTCCGACAGAAGTCTGTGCGAATGGCGTTAAATAATTACAAGTTGTCGAGTGCTCCCAGCTTCCTGAACACCCTTTATATAGACCTGCTTTCACGACTCGTTAATCGACCTTCAGTCGACAGTGTTTAATTGAGTGAGCTGATTAAGTTAAATTCAACGCGTTAATTCGCATGGGCCACAATTAAGGTGTGCCAGATCGGGCTAATACAATGAAAACTTTTAAATGTTATTTGCCCCTATATATAAATATATATTTGTTCATTATATTATTATTTAACACATGTGTATGCAAACATTATTTATTTAACTAATATTGAACTAGTTAAAAACAATTTATATTGACAGTAATAATCTAATCTTTAACATTTAATAATTGCTTATATATTAGCATAAAAATGTTTTTTTATAAGGCACGATGGTTTCTAAAAATATATAATTAAAAGGGTTTGTCTTTTTGATATGATTATTATCGATTAATTTTTAATAATTTTATAATATTTATCGAGATTTTAATTTGCATCACGATGTCAAAAATTTTCATTTAAAAGCGAAATTTATCCTATAGTGAGTATCACATATGTATGAGCAAAAATATCACGTGAATTTTACAGCTCGTGCCTGAAAGAGATTTTTTAATATTTTATATCGCTCTTACTTTATTTATGTTTAAAACATTTCAAACACACGCTAGTAAAACCAAACAGTAAACATTCTGTTCGGCATCGTTCAGTATGTTCTCTAAAGCCTAGATTTCAATCGAAATTCGAAAATCGTACTGATTCGCTTTTATGACTACGACGTTTTTGCTTTATTGAAAACTTAGCTATAAAACTTGATTGCATCCACGTTTCAGCCATGATATATGTCTCTATCATTTCCTTTTATTGCGCGGAACTGGAATCGGAAGACTATATTAAAGCATACATACACACATTTGCAAAATGCGAACGGAATTATTATTGACTGCAGTTTTACGTGTTGGATCGATTCGCACGTTCACGTTGATATGTACGGAATTTATAGAAAAGTATTTCACACTTGCGTAGTTGAATTTAATTGAATTATTTTTTATATTCTCAACTCGTGCGGCAATTTAGTTTACGTGGTAAAAACATTTACAATTTTAATAAAAGTATATACAAAATAAATCAACGTTAAAATTTTGTGTACCAATTTTTAAAGCAATTTAGTTTTTTTCTGATAAATTCCATTAATAAATAAACATACGCAGATTAACTATTTAAATCTGCAAGTATTATCACAGTATTATTAAATTTATAATAATGTATTTGCTACTTTTAAAACTTACAAGTAAAATATAAATTAGTTCATGACTTTGCTTATGACGAAATTGCTTATGATTATCAGATTCAAAATTTTTATCGTGAGATATATATTTATAATCAATATTGGTCCAAATAAGATTGCGATCGCATCCGTAGGCTTCATAAGATTCACATGTCGTCTGGACAAAGTACCGTTACACGAAATAACATGCTTTATTTCTTTTTTCGTTGCATGCGACACCCCTCCCACTTTTATTTATAGGGGATCGGCGTTAGTCCTGGATTGTTAAATAAATAAATTTTATTAACCTACAATACAACTAACTTTATTCTATAATTTTGCTACTTATGTATCTGATTTTTTTATTTTTGCACAGAATTTCAACGATCTCTTAAATAAATATAATTTTTATAGTCATTATTAAATGTGTTCTTACTATTGTATTTTCCAAAAGCAATAAAATATTTGTATTTAATATGAGAAAAGAGCATTATTTTATATTAAAAATAAAATGGTAAAAATTTCTTTAGAAGCGCAGGTAACACTCGCACGGTGTATGGCTGAAAGGCAAATAGTAATGGATTCTAATTAGAATGTAACTTACAAATGAATCTTATGATGCCATCCGTAGCCAGTATTGATCATACATATAAATTATATGTATGCAGTGATTTCAAACTAAATACTTTGTTAATAATTAAAAAAAATCATACTAAAAAGTTATATAAATTATAAAGTAAGAAAAGCTTAGGTGCATAAAAAACACTTTACTGCATGCATACATTAGTTTATAAATGCTACTAAATTTGTAGTGAAAAAGCAGAGACGTTTAAAAAATTTCTCTTACAAGTGTTTTGACTGAGTAACCTTACTCAATACTCAAATGAGCAAGATATTGACGCTGTTCTTGGCGAAATCCTAATGAAAATAGAAACTTTTCAGCTAAATAAGTACTGGGGTATGACATTATACACCCAAAACTCAAAAAAGGTATCAGAGATACTGATGATGCTAAAGCTCGAAAAATCTTTTAGCAAAGTATTATAATACAGACCAATCCTTCATATCATTTAGAAATTGTCTCTCAGACAATTTGACATAAAGAATTACAAATTTAATAAGGAACATATAAACCAAATTTTGCCCAATAGAAGAGCGCAAAAAACAATTATCCCTTCTCAGAAGTCAAAAATCCACGTCAAAAGCAATAAAATCGTGCCGTCGCCGTCGCAGTGGGAACGCTCGTTACCGAGCGCTCCCACTGCGACGGCGTCGACACGATTTTATTGCTTTTGACGTGAACTTTTGCCTTCTGAGAAGTGATAATTGTTTTTGCGCTCTACTATTGATCAAAATTAGGTTTGAATATACTTTAAATAGCCCTCTTATACTATAAGTCCATTGTAATTTTAGCGCCTATCAGTTAAATTATATTTTTACTAGTAGAAATATACAATATATTTACTGGTGAAAATGTATTTGGACTTTACTAGTGAAAATATAACTATATAATATATCCAAAAATTATATATTCACTGTAACATTAGATAAAAATAAATAATGATAGGTATGTAAATATATGTATTACTACACATAAAAAAGTTAAAATCATATAATTGTACTAGCACCTGCCAGATAATTTATATTTTCATTGGTAAAAATATATATCTTTTGGTGAAAATCTATTCTGATATGATTTTACAGAAATAACATATTTTCAAACATATTTTTCGGTTAGATTCGAGACTGTATTTCTTAGATTTTTTTTAGGAATAACCTGCTAGAATGGCACACTTGTTAAAAACACGTAATTTCGTTAGTCAAGGAGATACATAAAAAACAGCTATGTGACACTTTGCAATGTAGAAAGGTAGTAAGTTGTCGATTGGTCACCTTTACAGCGACACTAGAAATGCTAAAAAGAAAAAATCTGCACAACTTATATTCGATGTTACAAACTAAGGCACAAACTATAAAATTATTATATTTTATAGTTATAAACTTAGTTGCAGCGGGTGCATGCAAATATCTCCACGGGCACATTTGCGCCCGAGTTGAGAACCGCTGCTGTGTAGTAATTGTATTAGCCTGGGGTACACCCAGAATTTAAGCTCTATTCTGCGATAAGGCGAAACACAAACATCAAACTTGGACTTTGGAGTACGTGTGATGAAGGAAACGTCGTCGTGGTCTTTGGAGTAGCTCTCTCTAGCTGTCAATAGAACATTGACCCAGTTAGCGAATTGTTTAATCGCGCTGATTACGCACAGCAGCGGTAAAATTTTCCTTGTTGTGAAAACGAGTTAAATTTTTCCCGGAAAACTTCTCGGGGCAACGGCGTGAATTCCAAGAATTTTCGCATTATTAAACAAGAAAAGCGTGATTGATGTTGTAAACTTTGCGTTCATTGTGTTACATATAGCGGTTGCATTTTATGATAGATGCCAATATTCTAAGATATAAGGGAAATATTTATATTTATTTATGCAATTTTTCTAGCTTAGCATTATAAATGTTTTTTTATTGATTATCATAAAAATTAAGAATAAATAAGGGCTTGTTAGTTTACAACTAAAATAATAAAAGCTCTGTTTTTATTCTTAGAATTATAATGTATGATATAAACTTTTCAATTATTGATATTTATTCAATTTTAGGTAAATAAATAATTTCACATTATTTCAGAGTTGTCTGTATATAAAATTTATTGAAGTGATTTTTCTAAAATCTTGCAAGATAATTAAAATATTTTTTTAGGTTTTACAGACATGACAATACAAATAATATACAATTTTCTCATATCTTTGCTAAGTTGTACATCAAAGAAGTAATAGCAGTTTCAATGAAAATAAATATACGTAATATTACGAAGTTTCTTTGTATATGAATGTTAAGTTTTAAATCAAGTTATTACTTACATATTAAAATAAAAATAAAAATGGCAATACCTTTAAAAATATTTTACTTTATATTAATTTAACGAATGAGAAAAACATAAATCATTTTTTTTTAAGCCAATTAAGACAGTACTTACATACAAAATAAGTAATATGTATTAAATACATAATATCAAGTTGAAATGTAGTATTAATTAGCAACAAGCTCATTAATACAAATTACAAATACATAATATATAAAAAGAGGTTCAATAATTTATTTTATTTAATATATAATTTATGCAGTGAAAGACAAAGTTTGCCTTAAATTTTGCGTTTGATTTATTTACATAATGTTGCTCATGAATAAAATGCGGAACTATAGTTTGAAACATATAATTTTTGTATCAACTTATAAGTTAAGAAAGTAGTTTTGATATGCAAAATCACTTTATAAATTTTACAAGATGTTATTTCGGAAAGTCTGTTCATTGTCGTGGCTAATTTAATATTATTTTTCGTGCTTTTATAATCAGTTCCATGACAAAATCTCCACGGAATTTTGATTCAACAATTATATGCTTACGACAAAATATCTAGTAAATTAAAGCTCCAACTACACGTCATTATGGCAAAAAGTATTAGAGAAAGAAATTTGTTTAATATTCTTTCGCTTGATAATTGACTCATAATATGGCTACAATTAGATACAATAAAATTATACATATATAGCATTATCAAAAAATAACAAATATAACAATATTGATTTAGTTTTATTTAAATAAAGATGCATTATTTCATTAAAAAAGTATTTTTTAATTTTTTTGTAGTTATTCTTAGTTGATTTTAAAAAGTCATTCAAGGTTTTAAGTGCAACTTATGTTTACGAATTTATACCGAACTTAACAGAAAACGCTTTAAGATGCGTAATACATCGGCAGATTTACTATAATTATGAAGCTGATTTCTGAATTTATATTTAGTATTTATAATCGATTTTCTTTCTAGAATTTATTTAGTGACTATTATTAGTTCATATTTTGGTAGAATATTTATAGGATTTTTTAAAAATAAGTAACTGTTTTCATGTGAGCATCAAAAATCAAATTTAAAATCAGAAGTAGTTTTAATTTAAATTTGGTTGTGTATCTACAAACGCAAAACATATATGTTAGATCAGGGGTTCCCAACCCCGTGCCCGCGGAATATTTTATGAATTTTTAAATTATATTTCTTGTTACTGACTGTTTTAATATACTTAAATATGGTTATATCAGAATGCTGTGTTGTAAAATTATTTTTTTTGAATAAAAAATCGTTATTTCATTCCAATGTTGATGGTCCGCAAAACATTTTTTGATTTTTTTGGTGATCCGTGAATATAAAAAGGTTAAGAAACTATGTGTTAGATGACTATGAATATGTGCATCATAATTATTTAATTTATTATTATACGATAATACATTTTAAAATCTATATTAAACTCTTAATATTAGTTAATATATTTTATTTCTTAATCAAAATGGTTATTAAAATTTCAATTTGTATTTAAACGTATACCTTAATATTTTATATTATCATTTTTAATTTAATTAAAAAAGTCATAATTATATAAAAACACATAAAAACATATAAGCTTAAATGTATTTTGATGCCGACCGAAGGCCCTTGCAGTGGCTTGGCGTGGTAAAGCAGGGGTCTTCAACCTTTCACAGCCTATGGAACCCTTCTAGTTTATAATATTCTTAAAGGAACCCTTAATTGAGATAGCAATTTAAGACGTTTGTTTACATAGCAAGTGTTTCTCAAATTTCAAAGCTCCACCTACACATTTCTTACTTTTCAACATACTCACGGAAAAATGAAATCGCAGACGATTCTTTAAAATTCAGTGGCTTAGAAAGTAAAAGAAAAATACGAAATACAACTTTATTTTTTATGAAATACGTAAATAAACAAATCTAAACAAAGACAAAATATTAAAAATAAATTTGAAGTGATAAAAATAAAAATTAATATAATAAAGTTTAATCAACTGTGATCTAAAGATTTCGTTTAATAATAAACTGCATAAAATATTTTTAATTGGTTTAATTGGCTATAGATAAGCTAATATATTTATAGCTATAAATTAGTCAATATATTTAATTTAAAAAATAATAGAAGAAGTAGTAATCAAACAATTAAAGGAATTTATTACTTCTCAAAACATAATATGTGAACAACAATCGGGATTCAGAGAAAAGCATTCCACTGAAACTGCATTACAAGTAGTGATAAATGATTGGATGTTGGCTAAGGATACAAACAAAATCATTGGAGCAGTTTTCTTGGATTTCAAGAGAGCCTTCGAAACAATAGACAGAAAAATAATGTTAAAGAAATTGGAGAGTATAGGTATAAGTGATATAGTTTTAAGATGGTTTAATAATTACTTATATAAAAGAAAACAAAAAGTTAAAATAAATAATGTATATTCTGAAGAGAAATTAGTGTCTTATGGAGTACCACAAGGGTCTAAATTGGGACCATTGTTATTTGTTTTGTATATTAATGATATAGTTAATAACGTGAAAAAATGTAAAATTCATCTATTTGCGGAAGACACATTAATGTATTGCATAGGTGATAACATTAAAGAAATTGTAAATAATTTAAATAATGAATTAAGTATATTAGAAATAGGGTTAAAGAATAATGTACTTAAATTAAATGAGAATAAAACTAAATGTATGTTTATTAATTATAAAAATGTGTTAGATAATAGTACCAAAATAGTAATAAATAACTCTAGTATAGAAATAGTGGATAATATAAAATATTTAGGAGTAATTGTTGATACAAAATTAAATTTTAAAGAACATTGTAATTACATATTAAAAAAAATTAATAGAAAAATAGGTTTATTATCTAGATTAAGAAATATATTAAGTATAAATACAAAAAAAAAAATTTACAATAGTATAATATTGCCCCATTTTAATTATTGTGCAACACTATTAAATATGTTAAATAAATTAGATAAACAAATGTTGCAAAAATTACAAAATAGGGCAATGAGAGTAATCTTAAATAAAAATAGATTAACTAATTGTAAAAGTATGATTGATAGATTAGAATGGTTGAATATTCAAGAAATATTGAGTATGAATGTTTTAGTATTTATATATAAGTTAGAAAATAATATGTTACCAGAATATTTTAATAAGTATTTAATAAGAAATAAAGATGTACATAAATATAATACTAGAAATAGATAAAATTTAAAGATAATTAAGTATAAAAAAACGAGTACGGCTAGGGGAGTTATGTACGGAGGTTTTGATTTATATAATAATCTTCCAAGAGAAATCCGAAACAGCAAAAATATAACGGGTTTCATAAATGGAATAAAAAACACCTTCGTACATATAGAAATAAATTATAATATTAAGTCTTTATTATTGTATATTTTTATTTTTTCTTTCTGTTATGTATTTTTTATATATTTTTTATATATGTTTACTAAATTTGTAAGATGTAAAGATTAGCTATTAAGCTAAATAAATTAATAAAAAATAAATTAACAAAATATGCCATGTGCCTGAAAATAATCTGTGACTCTTATGCGTTTCTTAAATCAATAGAAATTTCCTGAGAGTAAATTTAATATTGCGCAATATATTATTAATCAACATTTGTATAATTTATGTTTTTAAATATTCTTGGTAAATGCACATAGCTCTAAAATTATCAGAATGTGCTCAGATTAAAAGATACTACGTTACATGATCAAAATAGCGTGACTGTATCTAATAAACAGTGAAGATAGTCTTTTAAGTTTTATTATTTTAACATGACTGTCACATACTGTGTCCTAGTATGAAATAATCTATTTATTAATATATGTCACTAAGCAGGATTTAATTCGAAAATTTTATTATTTATCAGTAAGATTAAAAAAATCTAGGAAAACAAAATCTGTGATTATTGATCAAAATTAATATTATATAAAAATTCCGAACAGGATTCACAAATATAGATTATTCATATCACCGGAAAAATAAATTGATTTGCTTTGAAAATAAAACTGTTTATTTTGAACGTAGAATAATTATTATCGACACTTAAGTGATGATCTTCAGGGTATTAAAAATATTAACTTATAGAATGTTTTTCTTATTTAAAAATAGTATTGGGGTTACACAAAAGTGATATTAAGTAACACTACGGTTTATATGGAATGTGAATTCAGATCTTTTAGGTATAAGCCATTTATACATATTTAATTGCATTACGTCGGGCGGCGAAATCCTATTGTTAAGCAACAGTATTTTATAATGCTACTATTTTTTAGTTATGCTATTTATTGTGATATATTTTGAATATTAACTATGTATTTTACTGCAGCGTAAAAAAAATTCGGAAATTTTTGTTACTTACTGACGTACCAATGCTAATAGTAAGATTCATGTGTCGCAAAATGAATATCTAATTTGCTGTTGATAAATACAGATGTAAGCCATGTTGATATTATATAACTATTTTAAATAAGGTGAATGTTAATTTATTATGATCTTTGTAAAACACTTTTTTGCACTTCAGAACTTCACCATTTACATGCATAGGGATTATCTATTGAGCAACTAAATCTGATTACACAATTTAAGTTTTAGTTATCTTATCTCTTAGGAGTATAAGATGTGGATAATTGGTAAAGTTGCTCAACTTTTGTTTGCACAGTTTTAATAAAAGTTTAGAGCTATATGTTTGTTTTAATTTCTAAGAAATCTTCTTATGCTGTGGGTCGTTTTAAATTACTACAATACGACAATTTAAAGATTAGTTAGGTCTATCTTTCTTTTATTTTCCACCGTTTTAATGGCAATTGTTCGAGAAAACAAAGTTTAAAACTCGCTTTGGGAAATTCAAATTGTTGGGGGATAATTACAAGCACACTTCTGGCGTCTATTAATTATTTGTAGAAATACGCGCGCAGCATCCCCGCGCGAGTGATCTTGTGCGGTTTCTCTCGAGATACACATCTTGAGCGCGATACCGTGCGCACTCGGCATTATCAAAGTTTAATTGAAACGCTCACATTCGAATGGAAGAGCCAAAAATGGAAATGTCACAACACCGATTGTCAAACAATTGCTCCCGACTGGTGCCACCGACAACTTGGCGCTACAACAGTAATTAACACTGGCGTTGGGAGAGCGAGAGCTTTCGAAAACTCGCGCAGAGTAACGCTAGCTTTTAATTAATTCAACGTTTGGATCGTCGATGTGATCTAAAATAAAAAAAGAGTGAATTTCAACGCTTATCAGATTGATTGATATTTAAATAGCTTGGGCCGTCGCACGGTAGTATAGGACGTCACGCCTGCCGTTACGCTCCCCAGTCCGTTTGAAGTGTGTTGTGTACCTACTTATATCCATGGCTGTCAAAACATGTAATTTAATTTTTTTTCAATCAAAAGGTAATCTGAAAAAGCGCAGTGGATAAATGCTCTGTTATTGAAGTACCAAAATTGAAACATTTTAGTCAATATGTAAATATTTTTAAATACTTTGATTTTTATGGGCGTGAAATGTTTAGTTGAATAAAAACGATAGTGGTGAGCACGTGTTTTAGCTCCTCGTAGTTATTCCAGATTTTTTTTTATTACTGATGACTCATGCTAGCTGCGGATTTTTGAGCGCTATCGTCCTGGTCGCAATGGTTAAGAATAAGGGACGCAATCTCGAGTCTCTAGAGAGCTATATAGCTCGCACCTGAATGTCATCCGTATGCTTCATAAGATTCCCATGTCATCTGGACGAAGTGCCGTTACACGAAAGAGCATGCTTTATCTCTTTCTTCGTTGCATACGACACCACTCCCACTTTTATTTCTAAGGGATCGGCGTCAGTTCTGGATTGTTAAATGAATAAATTTGATTACCCTACAATACCACTAACTTCATTCCATAATTTTACTACTTATGTATCTGATTTTTTTTAATTTTGTGCGGAATTTCAACGATATTTTAAATAAATATAATTATTATAGTCATTATTAAATGTATTCCTACTATTTTTGTTTCCAAAAGCAATAAAATATTTATATTTATTATAAGAAAAGAGCATTATTATATAATAAAAATAAAATGGTAAATATTTCTTTAGAAGCGCAGGGTAACACCCCCACGGTGTATGGCTGAGAGGCAAATAGTAGTGGATTCTAATTAGAATGTAACGGTAAACCGTCGAGCTCGATAGGGAATCTTATGATGCCATCCGTATGTGTGTGCTTGACACTGACGGATAATCGACGGACTTTGTCTGTAAAAAATCTTTGCAGTATCTCTTAACAAGAAACAGTCGTTGGGATTAAGCAAATTTCGTCGGAGGTAATCTAATACAAATGTAACAATGCGATATTTGGAAATGCTTTAAGGTAGCTGGTTATCGATTGACCACATCCACAGATACTTCAACTTTTTTTATAAATGCAAAATATGCATTTGTGCAAATACAATAAAACACATTAACCATTTGAACTTCCAAATCAAGGTGAAATCAATATCGATATTTTTTAACCAATAACTCTTATGTCAAAGTGAACTTGACATTTTTTTCAAGCTAATATTTAAATAATTTAGAGCTGTTTTTTTATATTTAAAACACCAGAACCTGGTTTAAGATTTTTTTAATTTTACGATCTGTCTAGGGTTGCATGATCTATCCAACGGGTGCTTAATACAATAGTCGTGAAAACCTTGTTTATTTTTGCAATAATTCATTTTATTTGGAAAGTAATTATTAATGATTTTATACGTGTTAAGTTATTTATATATTAAAATTTAAGTGTATTTTTTTAAATATATATTCCAGAAAAATGTTTCAAAATATCAAAAATAAATTTAAATGTAGTGATGATAATGACTATTATATGATTGTTTTAGACGACGTTCTAAAATATTTAATAGTGACTTTATCTTACTACAGTGAAATCTCAGTATAGCGAAGTTCACGGGACTGAAGAAAAAAATTCGTTATATTGAATGTAAGGAAGATGATATATTTTTATTTTATATTTAATGACTGACGTGAATAAGAATTTGTGCAAATATTCTCAAACAAATTTTATATATATCACAATACCATTTAACGCCATAAACAAGCAACTTAAAAGCATTTTAAAAAATGTAGTATATATATTTATATTTTTATTGTGATGCGGTCTAGGGTTATTTGCCGACACAGTCGCGTTTTTGGGTCTCGGTTACAACACACCGGGCGTCAAAGTGGAATATTTACGAGGTGGCGGTAAGGTTTTCATTGAGTTCATAAGCGAAAGTGTGCATAGATTTCGGCGAGATATTGCTTTCGCAGTTTGCGTTTCCTCTTGTAAAAATATCGTTTTGCACAACCGACTACGGCAGCGGCGGCGGCGACCTTTTAAGATGCAGATAAAAAAGGCTTTACGACCTTTACTAAAGCGTTACGATAATCGCTACACCCCCTGTGTAAGTGCTAAGCATACAGATTTCTTTTATAATACTCGCGGGCGAGCATCGACCCATTCTCTTTATGCTTTTTGTCCATATTCATACATAACCGGCTTTCATTATTATTATATTTTTACGGTTCGGTTTAGTGCGTACGTAACCTCGAGTCCCGGCGGAAGGATACTTTTGCCGAATTTGTCACGACAATTTCACCTTTTTAATATAACTTGCACAAAAAACGACGACATGTAACGGCGTTTTCATTTCCCAGCGTTAGTATTATTATTTTATAGTAATATAAATACCATCAGGGCGAACTTGTGGTGGAGCATAGAAATTTTATAAAGAGCAATATAAATGTGATTGGTTAGACTAATTACATATTTGTTATTTTGTATGAAATGTTTATTTAAAAAAATATATAAATCATAAATCACTGCATCCAAGACATTCTTAAAAATGCAATTTTACTCTGGACAAGCGAACGTTGCTTTCTAAAGGCGTAAACCTATTTCGCCGTTCTACGAAGTGACTGCATAATTGCGTAAATATTTTAATTAAAAACTCTTACTAGATTTCATATTGAATCTCATTGGCCACCCTTCAGGTTCAGATCACCCTAAGGGCTCCGAAACCCTAAACTTCCTCCAAAGTAAACTTTGGTATTTGCACCTTTCGGTGGGACGGCCAAATAAAAACGGGTAACCAGTTTTACAAACATATTGCCGCTAGATCAGATTACGAATGACCGTTTGGGATGACAGTCCCCAATGCACGTATTATCCTTTGTCAAGACATCCACGACGAATACTTTTATATTTTTTTAAATTCATTACGGGTACTTTAACCTAATTTGTAAAAAGACTTTCTCACGGTGGATTCACATTTTTGCAAAAAAATACCCTTTTCTGAAAACCTTTGTGTCAAAAGCTAAAACTGGTTTTGTCACTGGTAATTGAATAGCATAATATTCAGATTATCTCCATATTTAATCATTTAATGAGGTGGTCCAACTGTTATATAATAAATTATTAAAAATACAAATTTAAACAGTCATTAAAAAAGTAAGACTACTCATTTATGTAACTATTATGTTCATCAAACTTTTAGCTCCTTAAATTAAAATTAACTGAAAGTAAAAAATGGGCCATTCTAAGCAAGCACATAGCATTAGAATTTCCATCAGGCGAACGTTGACGATACTCTGTTGTGCAGTTACCGTGCATTTTAATGCGGCCATATGAAGCTAGAAAATTGGGGATGTGAATGGAAGAAAATATTGTCTGGATAGTTGTTTTTTATGGATATGCCCGTAAAGGTTGTTATGACTCGCAACTCACGAGGTTATGTCGTTAGTGCTAGGATAACAGAGCTACCGTGTGGTTTTATGGTGCTTGCAGAATTTTTACAGGGAAACCCCTTACCTTAGTCACTTTTTGTTTTCCTTCTATCTCAAACCATAAAAAAAATAATTTAATAAATATCAATCTAATAATCAGTCTTGTTTATAGCCGCAAAAACAAGATTGTGTTTCAACCCTTAAGTTTTATAAAGTGGTATTCGCGGAAGAAAATATCTAGTTTAATTAAAAACTTTTTATGTAAACAGTTAATGTTCTAATATTTGCGAAATTAATACAACATCTGTATTATATTAGCTGTAAATAAACTTTAAATTATATAAGTGCTCAAATAAAAACAGCCTTAAAAATAAAATAAATTATTTTATGATTTATAGAATTCCCTCATAAAAATCCTATCTTTAAATTTCGGGGAAAAATAACAACAGATTAATACTCTATCGTACTTTAACTATCTCCAGTTGGAGATTAGCTATTTTAATTTTATTTGCTGTCAGATGTAATATTTAAGTGAAATTTCACACGAACCATTCTTTCACATTGTGTAGCAATGAGATATGACTTTATGCGACATACTTTTTTTTCAGCTTATTTTCTCTCGACTGATGAGTTTGTTTAACTATTTTAGTCATCTCCTAATAAGGGCGAAATATTAAAGTTTTTATATATTGATGATTCGCTTAGCTTTTCGTTGTTTTGGCACACCTAAAAAGATGTATTATATTATATCTTCATAATTATTTTGAGCATACGTATATAGATCTACATCTATGATAAGTTTGATTTAAGGTCCATTATTTAAATCAAAATTGTGTTTTTTTCTTAATAAATATAATTTAAAATATTTTTAAGAGCTAGCTAAAGTATTATATGGATATATAAATGCTTTCATATCGAACTTTACGAGGCATGCCATTAATGAATAACTGTAGTAAAAGTATTGAGGCAGCTGCTGTTTGTTTTCATAGAAATTGCATTAAAAAATTTCAATACGATTGCAAATTTAATAAGAAATTTACAACGGCCTATAATTAAAATTTAACCGCTTCTATACACTTTTAATTATCCCGTTCAAGCTTTGATTTAGATCGAGCCGAGAAACCAAGGCGTTCAAGTAGTTCGTTAGAAATGATAAAAAAAATATTTTTAAAACTTTACGAGACACAAATATGTCGTCTGGGGATTTCGCTTCGAATATGAGATTATGCTTTAAGGGGCTAAATTGCTCGCCGCAAAAATTGTTGCCTTTCAAAAAGTTATTTTAGTGCACCGTAGGCTCTCTTTGAGGAGAACATATCCTCAAGAGAATTAACTCAGAATTCCGCCGCAGACTCGCAATAAAGAGAACTTGTGTGTGTATTTAGACTTTTATACAAAAAAATATGGTGTATGATGAAAATTGGAAGACTCCAGAATATGTTTTATTTAAGCTCTCAGAGGAACAAGGACACAAAACCCAACTTTTAAGATGCAAATAGTGTATTTTAAAAATTCCGTCTCAATGCGTAGCTCGCTATTTTTTGTACAAAATAATTTATTTCTTAGTTTAATTTGGTTTCATACTACAAAAAAAAGCTCTACGATAGTATAAGATTATTTTGAATTAAAGAGTTGTAACATAATATATAAAACATTTTATTTTGAACAAATATAAATGAGCTGTCAAGATAAAGAAGGGTGTTAAATTGTGATGCCTGAACTAGCAATAGTGACGTATGTATAGAGAGGTTCAAAATAAATAATTTAAATGCAAATATCTTTTAATATTTTTAATTTTTTTATTGATATTTAGTATACAGCTAATAACTATTGCAACTCGATTTTTTTAATTTATAAAGATGTATTTATATAAATATTTTTTCAGCTAATAAGCAAAACAAATATTTTTTTATATTGAATAGGTTGACAGTAACATCTATTTTTTTTAGATAGAGCTAATTATTAGTTGCAACTATTAAACGTAAATAGAAAAACACTGGAATCTCGAGAGTATTAATATGATTTTTTTGTATCCCTATATCAAATAATAATCATTATATATCGCAACATCTTTTTTATGTCATTATTTCTATGAAACGGCGGCCAAAACGATGTTATTGCTTCAATATCACAATATTATACATAAATAAAAATTCAATATTTTTTATGTTCTATGTTGTGTGGATAAAAAAACAAGTTTAATTATATTAATACTATGCTTTGTATTTTATTTGTAACAAAATAAGAACTTGAACTTAATTAACATTTTATTTATGAGTGACGTTATATTTATAAAATAAAATAGTATTTGCTTTATTATGATACATAGATGTAGTTAAATGAGAACGTTTTGAAAACCTGATTAATATCACAGGATTTTGAGACCTTTCATACAAATCGAGCGGTGTGGACTTACTGGCATTTTCAATCAATTAGGATCAATCATTAATAATCCATTATAAACGATGAAAGCTTTGCGGCTGTGCGTCAAAATTTATACACTTTCGAGCTTCAAAGTTTAGCTCTTTTCTTAGAATGTATTTAATATACACAACTTTTAGATGATAAAGAATAACATAATTAGAGACTGAGGTAATTGTACATAAAAAAAAAAATTGCAAACAGCGACTTTAAAGTATCTTGTTTTGTCGTTACTATATAAATAAACAATAGAATTTACATATTGCAGGAATAAGGCTTTGTTCATTAAATCTTGATTTACCATTATTAGACCGCATTATCCCGAGGGACGATCTTTTCAGTTAATTTCCGCGAGACGACCTCGTTTTTCTCCAGTTTACTTTGTCGTAATGGAAAATCCGCAACACTGAATCTACTTTTTCTACAAACGATCGTATCACATAGTTGGCTTTTAAAAGAATATTATTATTACATATCTTAGATAGATTTTTTCTATTAAGATCTCTTTATTAGTTATTTTTGCAAAGCTCCACATTATTTATGTAGTGATTAAAAAATGGGGCTTATCTATAAAACAAACAAAGTGCGGTGTATTATTTTATTTAACGATATCTGATGCAAATGATACATACTCATAATTATTGTTGGTTTAAAATCCAAAAGTTCAAATCACCACATACATTTTACCAAAATATAAAAGTAAATTTTTGGGGTTAGAACTTCCTATTATATTAATAAACATTAAATTTCATTAATAGCTAAGTAAAAATTTGCAAACGTTGATTTGTTGTTGATGACTAGAAATTTTTATTATCAGCATAATTTGCAAGCTTATAATTTTGTTTATGGGTGTAGATAAGTTCAATAACAAAAATCAGTATATTATATATTTTGTGTAGAAAAACTGAATATAGCAAATTTTCCGATTCCTTGATCAATCATTAGTTACTTTGTGTAAAACTGTAATCTGTTTTTATTTTATGATATATTATAAAAATATTCTAATTATATGACAAATGTATTCCGTCTTGGGTTTCATAAATCTGTAAGCAATGTATTTTGTAGGTACTTTTGTCAGCACTTTAAATAATGTTTGGGTAACGCTTGGTTATCTTTGTAAAGTTTTTATTTGTTCTGCTAATATTAAATCCTTTTTTTATTATTTCATACAATAACTTAATTATGTATTTTATTACATAAAAAGCTTTTTATTTATTATTAAAAAAATATGTTATTAATATTTATATTCCTCATATATTTTTTAACATGTTTTATTAAAACTTAGTTATTTTATTTTCAACAGTACATCGTTCAATTAATTGTTTTTGTGAAAAAAGTTAACATTTCCTTTGCTATCTGATTCACATCTAAGGATGTTTGATGTAAAAAATAAAATAGAAATAGATCCACATAATTATAAATCTATATTGTTTTATGGGTTTCTTAGTATTAAGTAATTATGAATATTACTGGGTTATGATCTGTAAAAACATCAGTTGCGTTAGTAGATTGCAACTGTTTTTTTTTAACAAATATAGAATAATGTTTAGATGTTGTCGGAGCTTCCTAATTTATATTTTGCTATACTCACAAAGAGTTTCATCCTTTTGCTTTTATGCTCTACAATTCCAATCGCAGTGTATATAATTAAAATCTCCTGCTGCGAGTATGAGTTTCCCGTAATTAAAATGTTTAGATAGGGTTTTTATCGATTAAGCATTTTTTGGAAAGTAAATAATAAAATATGATTCTGCATCAATTTTAATTTACACTGTTTTGTATCATGATTTTAAAAATAATCAATTGCGGTCTCTTTATTAATTATATTAAATTTTATGTGTGATTTTACTTGAAATTTTATAGTGAAAAAGATAGGATGGGATTAAAGCCATTCTCAGAAATATGAAAATTGTAGACTTATTAGACTTTTCTGAGGGCAGCGAGAAACACGCTTTCTTTGCTAGGCGTTAAGAATATCAAGAGTTTTGAGCAATGGCAGTCATTCAATTTTGGGTTTTTGATTAGAGCAGAGGACAGCGAACGTTAGGGTTTCTTTAATCCTTGGTTTGTCGGACCCCCAATAAAGGTAAAAAAATTCAAGAATTGATGCGTTTTTGTACGCTTCTGTATATACTATTTATAAAACTATATTAACGAAGTGGCATTTATAATGTTATTCAGTTATTTTTTTGTATTAATCGATGATCATTACAAAAATACATACATATATGTATTGTAAATACGCACAAATTACTGGATTGAAAAACTCAAATACTCACCTTAATGTTCTTCGTAGAATTCAATCAGCTTAAGCGTCATATTAAATTTGAAAAAAATCGATTTATAAATTATTTCCCACATGAATTTCTTATACGTATGTACGTAGGTATATGATAACAAGTTGAATAGCATGATCTGGTTTTGTTCAGCAAAAAAGGAATAAGTGATGCGTTAAACCAAAGAAAAATCCGGTAAAGACATCCACGCATTCGCGAAGCGTATAAGAAAAGGAGTTAAAAAAGATAGGGGCCCTGTGGGGTAACATTTGAAATTCTTGATATTATCCAATGTATAAATTCGTACATAGATATGAAGCCTGAGCACCCTTGTGTACAATTCAATTGCGTATTCAGCGTTGATATTTATTTTTGGGAAAAAATCAGCATACGTATGCGAGCGGTATTTTCTCGAAAGAGCCATAAAATAAAACACCCGCTTTAATTTTTAAATCAATGATTGTTTATTTATTTTAAATAGTTTCAAATTTTACTTTGTACATTTTCTATTTAACGGAATTTGTAAGATTTAATCTTTCGAATTTGTTAGGATATAATTTTTACAAGATTCCATAATATATAGAATTTTGGATTTACAATTTTATTTATACATTATCATGATCACTATATAACCAACATTTTCAATCACTATCGTTAACATAAATAGTTTTATTCAGGATATTTATAAATATAATATAAATTATTTAATTAACATGTATAATAATTTCTACTATTAGTTAGAATAAAATTGATTGACATAAAAAACTTTTTTCTTCATAATACAATATATTATATGAAAAGTATAAACAACATTTAAACGAGATTAGATATAGATTTTTTATAATAAATAATACGCATTCTTTCTATAAAAATTTACATGAATTTTTACAGAACAACATTAATATATACATATAACTTTACATAATATAAATATATTTATAGCGTTATACGTTATATTTTATAAATAAATATTAATATTAAACATAGTAAATTCGAGTAAAACGTTTAACCGAATGGTCTAAGACAAATATATATATCGTATATATTGTTAATAATATTCTTAATACTTATAATTTATTAATTAGGTCTCCCTCTTAAAAATCGTACATTGTGTATACATTACATTATAAACAGACGTACTAATAGTTATAGTCTTTATAAGGACGATGATGCTAATAAAGAAACGTGTATACATATTTATTGCTCATAAATTAAATTACAATTTATAAAATCAACGAAACACTTCTAAAAATTGTAAAAATTAGGAAGATTTATGGATATTACGGGCTCAATGTATTATCCATATATCTTATTTTTAAATTACTGTTTATAATTTTTAAATGATTTTTATATATATTTTTAATGATTATTCATACATTAAAAATAATTAAAAATCATTTATACTACATAAAAATATTTTTAAATTGTGCGTATCACGCAAGTTTATTTTCATAAGAAATAAAACTAGTTATCAATAATAATCAAATAAATGTGAATATTAATAAAGAACAAATTATAAATGGCTTAGCACCTCATGAGTATTCGTTGCAAAAGTTTCGTATATCTAGAAATATAGCAATAATAATACAAGAGCCACATATTTTACACGGCTGTTTATTTGATCAAATAAATTATTATAAGACAAATTCAATATAAATGAAAACAATAGAATTTTATAAAAAATTATTTGTTTATAATACTATTAAATAATTTATTATTATATTTTAAAAAAAAAGTGGCAAATATTCAATGTAAGTAAATGTAATTAAACGAACATAAAATCGTACAAAAATTACATAATATTTATAAAAGAAAGATTATACAAATTTTTGGAAGGCATCCACTCTTTTTTTTATGTAATTTTTTTATGTAAGCAGAAAGCATTTTTTACAATAGGATTATTTTAATAAATGATATGTTTTGTCCAAAAGCGTTCTTTAAAATTAAACATTGGTGGATTAAATAAAAGTTAAAAAATTATATCTTTGGTAGCAAATTATTAATATTATCAATATATATATATATATATATATATATATATATATATATATATATATATATATATATATATATATATATATATATATATATATATATATATATATATATATATATATATATATATATATATATATATATATATATTTATATATTATGTAATAAATTAGTAATTGGTGCCTTCCATCATCACAATATGTAATAATTATTATACATAAAAAATAAAAATTCTAAATCATTGCTCTACTAATAGGTCCACGATTAAAATATTAAATTAAATCTTTTATATATATATATATATATATATATATATATATATATATATATATATATATATATATATATATATATATATATATATTTATATTTATATATATAATCATCACATATTTTGGTGAACTTTTCATTTATATACTTTTATTATTGATTTCAAGTCAATACATACTATTTAACTCATAATAATCTAAGGGTTACCTTACAAATTTATATATTATAATAAATATAAGAGTTGGTGCTTATGTAGGCACGGTCAAGATTTTAATCAATATTATTCTTTCAATTATATTTTTTTATTAATTTTATTAATTTATTAAAAAAACATCAAATACTTTAATATTTAGAATCAAAAAGGAAGATGCTGTTGTTTGTGGCTTTATTATCTAGTTCAATAACCAGAACGTTATTTAAATATATTAATATTTATATATTACAAAAATGTACATACCCATGGAATCTGGAGAATAAAATGAAGATAAGATTTTTGAAATATATACTTTATTTAAAAACTTTATTGAAAAGATTGTCATATTGTTTTGAACGCATAGTTTTTTGTTGTTATATATGTGTGTTTATGAATGTGTAGAAAAGCAGTCAAACGAATTTCTAAAAAGAATATAAATATTTATAGGAACATTTTCATAGGACAAGTAAACTGTGGTGTTGCATAAATGGCTAAACTTAAAAATTGCAGCTCATATTATTTTAAATAAATATTTATAAAACATACCAGATTTCGACTGCACATACACTGCACAATCATATATATCGTTAATTTAAAATATTGCGATTATATAGTAATAGTAGTTTATAGTAAGTCCAGTTTATTGTCCGTTTTTGCAAGTTGTGTGCTGTTAGGCTCGACAAAGGCGTGTGGTTTAGGTTTAGATTTTGCGAAAGAAAAGGAAAACTTCACTAACGCACGTTGTAGAGGCCAGGTGCTGCTCTTTCTTGAGCAAGGCGAATTCTATTCGCCACGCATCTATAACAGCACACATAGGCTAAACATCACTTGAATAGTATTCTTCTGAACGCTCTTCTGAAGTCCTTGTTGAAGATGGTATAGATAACAGGATTTAACACAGAGTTCATGTAGCCCAACCAAAACGCTATAGCAAACGCTTGATCGGGTATGTTGCATATTGGACAAATGGGTGTTAGGATATACAGAAAGAAGAACGGCAACCAACAAGCTATAAAACTACCCATGATAAGTCCTAAGATAAGAGTTGCTCTCTTCTCTTTTTTCCTAGCTATTCTTCTTTTCTCTCTCTCTGGATCTCTGGGCTTTTGAACTCTAGGCAAGGCGGGTTCCAGTTCTGCAGGCGATGGGTTCGCCTGGTCTTGGTTTCTTCTCGTTTTTGAGGTTTGCTTCTTGCCGAATATCGGCTGACAAAGCCTCAGCTTTAGGGGTTTGACGACCGCACATCTGCTGACTACCCCTGAGTCGGAGCTGGACGGGTCAAATTCTGATACCATGTCTGTGTCTATACCTACTGACGGAGCTCTCGCTCTGTTCGTTGCTTGCAGCTCTCCGTTCACTGAGAGGGACGAACCTCTCAGAGGACCAGTGAGATTAGTTCTTGTAGCTGGAAGAGATGCCATCTGAACCTGAAACAATAAAATATAATAAAATGAGGCAGATACAACATGTAATTTCATATTATTATTTCTGAAACACCTACGTACATTATGAAAAAAAAATAAAAAAATAAAGATTAACATAAGACAATAAATACATATAAAAGGCATATAAAAATTTTTTTTTAGTACATTTAACATTGAATATTATTTAGAGTAAATCACTAATTTGATTGTAAATTACTTTCATATACATCCAATTTAAATAGATACTATACATTAAATAGTTAATTGTTTCTTGAATGTATCAAATATTGCATTGAAACTTCAGAATTAAACTTCTCATGTATTAAATTCGCATACGAACTTAAGGGCAGTAGTACTTTGAAACGTAGAAACTTTGTTGCCTGCATTTTAACAATTGTCATGCTCGAGTTGAGAATTCGATCCAGACAATTGTATTTTATCCCTTAAGCAATCCAGTTAGTAAAAGTTTTACTTGCTGAGAGCGTTAACTTTGCATTTGTTAAAAACAAGCACTTACGAGAATATATTTACGCGTAAAACTTACTGTTTATTTGATTTTTAAAAGCTATTTTAATAACACTAATCGCTTTATTTCTGCTACAAAAATAAAATATCTCAATTTGTGATCCATAATTACTGACTTTTTCGTTCCCGAATTGAATGAAATCAATGTGAAAGAGCTTTAATTTAAACAAAACGGCGCAACATGCCACACAAAGTGCGCCACAATCAATTTATTGATGAAAAATTCGACGAGTGCATAATTTTGGGCAATGGACCTGTGAATTCCCCTCCAAGGTCGTTTGATTTACCACCTTTGGATTATTTTCTATAGGGATATGTGAAGCCATTAGTGTACGCCGATAAACCAGAGACGAAGGAAGCCAACATTCGCCGCTTTATTGCACTGTACGACGTCTCTGCGGATGCGTATTGTCAATTAGTGTATGCGTGGTGCGAGAATGATTCAAGTGTATTCGAATTACTTGCTTTGTTAGACGTTTATATATAAAACTAACATGCTTGTAATATATTTCTTGAATGTTATTATTATGAATATATTTATTTCAAATATATATTGCTGTTATAGTTTTTTTGTTACATATAAATTATGTTACACGGACAGACTCTAGAGTCTGAATAAGTGTCACATATTTTTTATAGTTCGTTCAAAAAAGCACTGAATTATTGCAGAAGAGTATGTTTACTAACTTCCCGCATCGCTTCTAAAGCATTTATCGAAGAACATTGGTAATATAGGCAGAGTTGAGCGTATTGTCTAGGGCGTCTTTTTATACAAATGTTAGTTTTTGTGCTATCAAGCTCTCTCTTTCGTTGTTTAAAGTGTGGTCTATGCTTTCGTAACAAATTCATGATGGGATTTCTCTTTATGTTGTTCAAGTGGTCGTTATAATGACCTTTAAGTTGCGACTAATAGCGCAGATGCTGAAAAACTCATATAAAACAAACCAATATGACAATATTCACTTATAAAATATTGTATTTTTCAAAATACTACTTAAGTATCGGTTGACATTGCACATGATATATTTTTTACAGTTTAAAAAAAGTTAGATAAATACAAATACGTAGTAATTATTTATTATTACTATTTTTATATGTCGTTTAGTATTTTATATTTAATTATTTATTATATTATAATAAAATATATCGTATACATAGGCGTGAATATACTGTATGCCATACATAGATACATGTACATACATAAATATATACCGATACCAGTTTGTGCAATCAATTCAAGACATGTTGAATGTCATTTGCTTAAGTGCGATACATCACTTCAACGGTAGGGGTCTGAAAATACGTCAGCACCCTTTTCCAGATAAAATTTTCGTTTTTCCTCGAAACGAGTCTGGAAAAAGTGAGCGTGACGGATTATGTGGACCACTGAAATAAATTCAATGGGCCTCTGCATTTACATCATAAACATTAATGCATTTCAGTATACAAATCGATCAGACAAATCACTGCTTATATATTATTCTACATATAAACGTAAACATATTCAATATGTTATAATATTTTAAAACAGCGACTATATGTCGTGCAAGCGTATGATTTAATGCGTTTATGAGGGCTATGTATCTGATAAAGGTCCATTGAAAATGTATGAAATAAATTTTCTTACATAATGCTCTCGTAATATATCGTAAAAATCTATCTTGTCATTTTTGTTCGTGCGTGAGTTATGGCCTTTGTGTGATGTTTGGGTTGCGAGAGCCTAACAATAACACCAATAACGAAAATATTCTGAATAATATATTATAACGTGAAAATATATCCACGAGTATTTATTAACATGTTTAAGTTTAAGGATTGAAATTAAAAATATAATAAAATCAGTTTTGTTAAAAATAAATGATTCGCATGAAGAATTGTATAAAATAAAATAATATATATTTGCATTTGGATAGATACAAATATTAAATTAATATAGGGGAATATTTATAAAAAACTAAAGAAATAATAAAAAATATAAGTGAATGTATAGACAGATTGTAAATAAAAACATAAAAAGTGCTTTTTCAATTCCTTTTTTTACAATATTTATTAAGGTATTTTTTCTACAGTTTTGCACTCAAATACGCTACCATTTTATTGACTAGGACTTATAAATACGTCGCAATGCTATCAATCCATATATTTTAGTGAAATAAATACGTGCAGATATCTGGGATGTATTGTTTATCTTAGTTTGTCTTTATTTCTAGCCTTCTTGATTTCTTTAACTTTAGATTCATATTAGATAGATTAAAGACTTATTACTAAGGGTTTCTTCATTTTACAATCTTTCATTATCTGAAAATAAAATAATATTAAATAATAATATATAATTAATATAAATTAAATAATAATTTAAATAATTAAAAAATAGATAATTAAAAAAAAAATTAAATAATATATTAAATAATATAATTAATATAAAAGCCTATTTATTTCATTGAATTAATAATCTGCTTTGGCTTAAGGTTTAAATCTTCCCTTCTTTCAAAATTAAATAATTATGAATACATTTTTATTTGATATTTGTATTAATTTTTAAATGCATAATTAGTTATAAATGAAATAAATATATAATGAAATCGCATTAAAAGTGAACACTAAGTGCAAAAATAATATATAAAGAAAATATAGAAAAAAAATACAGTGACGAAAAAAACAAATATTAAAGTTTATTTTTGTAATACGTTTTGAGTTTGCATATGTATTTTTTGCTGTTGAAGTGTGGAAGTATTATTTTAATTAATTAGCATTTGCCTTAAATATGCTACATTAATGAACTCAATTATACACCCACAATATCATATTTTATATGTACATATAATTGAAGTGTGTGAAAGCTGTTGTAGAGCTAGAAAAAAAATTAAAATATTGCCGATTAACTTATTTTGGTAAGTGAAAATACTAACTAAAGTTTTGCACTCCTTATTTAAGTTTGTTATTAATGCTATAATGTCAACAGCAAACCACATTACTAAAACCTAGAAAATGAATTGATTTTCTTCTTTCGCGAATATATAACGCGATTCAATGTGTACAAACAAACAAAGGCGAGGTGAGAAAATACATCTTCTCAGATGGAAACGGATAAAGCAGATAAGGGGTTTGCACTGAGTATATATACTAGATATATTCAGAATATGAAACGACTTTCGTTATTCGCGCATTCGTATTGTGTTTTATTTTCCTATTGTGTTCTAATACGCATAGCGCAAAATGTACAGAAAATATCAAGAAGCTTTTGGGATAAAAAAATAATAGATTTTTAGGGCTTCTTTAAAATAAGAACATTGAATTTCGATATATTATTCACTATATGATGTAAAAAAAACGATATTTATAATTAAACATTTCAGTTTCAGTGCATGTATGTAAATTTTGCACCCTAGTAAGAGTTATGTGTCTAGATAAAGACACAAGATCCTCTCTAATTACCTCTGATTTAGTACAATCAAGATTAGACTAATTACATCGCTTAATGTCGTCCTATATTTATAGTTTCAATATGTTTGTTATAAATTTCGTTCATATGTGACATATAAAATTAAGAAATGATTATCGTACTAGTAGTATGTTTTGTAGTTTTAAAAACATATTTTTATTTTACAATGATATTTTAACAAATTTTATTTTGACACTTTTTGTTTAAACCAAAAATAGTACAAATTAATTGAAGAAGTAATAAAAACGTATATACAGTACTATTACTTAAGTTTAACTATAGGTGAATACAGAGATAATTTATATATTTTTAAATTTAATACAAATAAAAACTTCTGTTTTGAAATCAAAGATTTTATTAAAAGACAAGTTTTTTTCACAGCATAAAACTCTTTTTAATTTTTTCAGAAATTAGTCGGTTACTAAAATTACAATTCTCCATTTTAAATAAATAATTTTTTGCGAATCAAAATAAATGCAATTGCTTTAAATTATTAGCTTTTAAACTATATGATTGTTTATAGTACATTCGAAATGATGATTTATATTTTATTCAATTTAAAATGTAATATATCCATCCTTTATTCTTTTTACCGGCAAATATTTTTTATTTGAATTATTTTTTTGTGGGTAGTAAAGGGTGTGGCGCTAGATGTTTTTTTTGGCAACATTATTAAACCCTATCCACTTCACATCACCCATGACAAGTCAATCTAAAGATGGGTCCTAATTTTGTTTAGCGACCAACGATCTGTCTGCCTATAATTAGATTTTTGTGTCAAATCATGCGCCACCCAAACCCTGAGCTTATATGCTATACCTAGAATATACAATATATTATATATATATATATATATATATATATATATATATATATATATATATATATATATATATATATATATATATATATATATATATATATATATATATATATATATATATATATAATGGTATATTTTTTAAAGATAAATTTTGTTCATCTTAAGTTTTTTGTATCGGTATATATTTGACAGGTATTTTTAATTGCGGTAGTTATATTACTTTATTTTTTAAATTCTCATACATAATAAAAATGTATTCTATTTTCGTTTATTAAAAGTTAAATTGCAAGAGTTGCTACGTAATCAAATACAAAAATTATGTAGCAATTGTCCTTCTTTTATAATTAAAAAAAAATGTTTTAAGGTAATCATTTTTACTACTTGCAATATGTATTATAAAAAAGGCAACAAAGCCCTTATATATAAATGTATTTTGCAAGATAGTATTTTTGTATTATGAATTATATTTTTGTAAAAATATGTTTGTAAAAATATAAAAACTAGGATAAAAATGTTTTTTTTTAATAATTTTTTTTTTGTTAGTTTAATTTAGAACCATTAAATTTTTCGCATATAATCTTCAGTGATAGTATTCGAGTATATTTAAAAATATATGTATAATACTTAATAAATATACAAAGATATATATAAAGGGCTTGAAATATATAACATGTAATTCAACATAATTCTATTAATATGTAGTTTACAATTTTTGAAAATAAGAAAGATATCTTCTTAACGTTCTTTCACTCTTCGCTCGTTATACCATTTTACGGTATTATGTAGATGCAGATTTTTTTAAAAAAAAAAAGCATTTTGTTTATCCCGCATTTTCTATGCAAGAATATGCAAGTCATGTCGGAAAATTGCTTTTCCCTTTCGAACTTTCATCAGTAAGTATTATGTTTTTCCCGAGTTGGGTAATAATTAGAGCCGCAACCAACCGACGGGTTGGAAAACTGAAAGTTTCTTCGGGAGAAACTCCACTCGTTCCCACTGACACATATAAAATAATAAAAGACGCCGTGACAGACGCACGCCTCCCTTTATTATTTCGGGATAAGTTTTATTGAAGCGAATTTTCCGAGAGACGCCCCTAATAAACTGTCAACAAAAAATATTAGTGCTCTCGATATAGTGGCGCTGCGAGACGCCAGAAGACATTTTGTCTATTATATACCATAATTGATGGTTATTGTTAACCCTTAACTACGATAATAATTTTTTTGTAGTGTAACTCTTATCAGCAGAATGTATGACAGTTACTGTTTTATTATTATTCACAAAAGTATTTTTTTTTAATATTAATACATCAATGAAAATAAATTTTATGTATTTAAGCTATAATATATCTTGTGACATTGTGTTTATTTTGCTGATTTAGATCTAGTTTTTTCAACAAGAATGTTAGTTACTTAGCTAAATAACTATTTGCTTATAACCATTTTTATTAGATATTTTTTTATGTAGCTTTAAATATACATACTTTTAATTGTATAAAATCTTAGGTGTGTGTTTAAATAAAATATGCAATGAGTTCCGTATCATCAGCATATCTCAATTTATTGAGTGAAACTTACCCATATAGACATTTTTTATTTCTTCGCTGTATTTTAATGTTTTTTTATGATTAGTCGAGCTCAGGGGTGTCTAACCCGTATGCGGCACACAACACATTGCATATCAATATTATTAAAAATACAATTGCATATTTTAAAATTATTTTAATACATTAACCATAACGAATAAAAGTGTTTTTATATTTTTAGAACAGACTATTTATGTTATGCTTTCAAAGCATACTTCAATAATTTCATCAACAGTAAACAGATTTACTCTGTTTAGAAATTAAATTTTCTATTACATATGCAACATACAAAAATTATCTTAAAAATACTCTTTGCATCGCTACTTCCATTATTAAGCCATATATTGATAAACTAATATCGAAAAAGAAAGTTCAGTGTTTACATAATTATTAATATGTAATTATTTTTTATGTGGAAAGTAAAATTGTAATCCATAAAATTTGTAATGTAGGATAAACTGTAGTCAAAAATAATTATTAAGATCTTAATGCATTCCTTGACATTATTTTGTCGGGCGATGCGACTTAGAAATCCAAAATATGCTATACGTATTGCTTCTTAAAGCCAATACAAATTTATAAAAATTAGATATTATTTTATGTTGAACTTCAATAAGTTGTTAAATAAAAACTTTAGTTAAGATTTTCATTAATATCGCGAAAACTTTTTTATAAAACTTGTATAATAAATGGAGATTTTCTATATATATATATATATATCTTTGCGGAAACCAAACTTTAGTTCGCCAATCTTAAGGTATATAATGTCTTAAAACTTTAATTAGATTTATTTTTAATTATTTTTCATAATTTTTGTTTTCAGTTTTTATAGTTGCGTTTTTAACATTTTCACTCATAATCTATTAATTGGTGAAAAAAATAATTATTAAATGAACTTTAGGTTCATTATCATACATTAATATATTCCCTCATTCTCTATCGTTTAAGCCAAAGACTGCTTTTTGTTTATCGATAGCTGCTATTTACTGTACATTAAATGTGTTTTAGGAAACCATTTAACATTAGATTGTCTCATTTTTTACCAAATGATTAGCTTATAGGTATCACAAATAAATATGCTTTAGAAAAATATTTTAACTTTATACATTTTGTATTATTACATAGTCGTTTTTCATATTTCTGCACTTATTAATTCATAAAAAATCAAAAGCACATACTATTTAAGCACATACTTTCATTAAATATATTTTGAGGTTTAATTTATTTTTAATCAAAAATATCAGTTTGTTTTTCAGCTTTTTGTACTAGCATCTTCCTTTCATTATTCATTTTATATTAGACTTGGAGCTGTCCCATTAATTATCAAAGTTTCAAACAAGTTTTAAATTCAATGTTAATCAATCTAGGGCATCCGCAATACTGTATCACCGAGCGACAAAAATAAGCGGTATACTTTCAGTTCATTACGGCTTCTTTGGGCAAAGCTAAATTCAATTTATAATTTGCGAGTGTGTGCTGAAACATTAAACGAAAGTTTATCTGGTAGTAATTGTGTATTGTTGTGTGTAAGATAGTGGAAGCCGGCAAAGTTTCAGATGAATTCGGCAGTTCTTTGTATAGTCGAGATGTACTGCGGAATAAAATAAAAGAGTTTCTTTCGGGGTTTCCTAAGGTACAAGTGGCCGGGGATGAATAATAAATTCAGGAAAAAGCCGGCCGTCGACTAGCTGAAAGGTGAAGGAATATTTCCGAAAAAGTTAAACGTGCGTAGCATTTAATTTAAGCGAACCGATCTTCTGGAACGTACCCGTATACACGCTCGGATAATGATACAAGCGCATTTTTAAAAATATTTATACAATACTATTTATTTATTTTATTATCAAATGTTTATTAAGACAAGCATATGTTATTTTATTCTACATATTGAATCATACCCGGATATTATATATTAAAGATTTATTTTTAATAATTTATTACAAATCAAAACAGCTTTACACAATGCGTATTGTGAGCCTTTGAACAAAATATTTTTTTTAGAATATAGGACATGATTGCAACACTTTAGGGCACTCTACAGTCCGCAGCTAAAAGTCTTTAAGCATAATTTTTTTTTAACACGTTTATTTAAAAAATATACATGGTTACAATAGTATACAGACATGTTAAATACACAATACTGATTCATACCATTTCCATAGAAATATATACAATTTTTTTATAAACGGTTACCGTAAGATGTTAAATAAGAGAGTTGGAGCTGAAATTTTATGATGTTTAAACCAAGAAACCGATACTTGGGCTCCTAATATATATAACAATAAAATTTTAGTAATTTTTGCTTTTTTATTGTATTATTTATTTTTTCATGTATTATTTTAATTACATATTTTTTATGTATTGAAATATGTTTGATTATCGTGATGCATTGAGAAAACCTGTAAGCTTACAATGGTCTTATTTTTATTTAAATAAATAAACATAAAATGCAATATTATGAGTGATGATTACTATGTTGAGAAATAAATTTTATATTAGCCAATTAAATTATGCAGTATTTTTAGTCAGGGTATCCCAACGATAAAATATTTATTTATATATATATAAATTGTATTTAGTATATTTTGCATAATTGTATGCAGAAGATTATAACTAGTTAAGAAACTCATTTATTGCAGTAGAGCTAATTTAAACTAAGTCTCAAAGAGCAGGTGCAATTAATTAAATTAAGGAAATATGGTTATTTAAAATTTAAATATAAAGTTGAATGAATATTGTTACAGCTATGTAATAATAATTATTCTAATACGAATGAGTGTATATTTTTAAGATTTTATTTGAATTAAGAAAAAAGAGTTTTTTAAATATTTAATAATAAATATTAGAATAACAAAGAGTTATAATTAACACAAATATTTTATGATATATTACTATTTTTTCCTATTGTTACTAAATCATATGCTTATGTAAATATTACTTTGAAAAAGATATAATATATGTATTAAATAAAAAAAATATTTTAATAATGGTGCCACTATTATAAAAATGTAGCAAGCCAAATATAAAAAGCAAACATATCCTAAAAAATTATTTATAAAAACATATTTTTTACACAAAATAAAGTAAATTCACATTAATTTTCAAATTGACATTTAGTTATTAGAATCGAATTTTTAAAATAAATTTTCAATCTCAAATGTTTCACAGTTATAGATTTTAAGCAAAACAGAACAAAGTCCTTCCGGCAATATGAATAATCCATATTCGTGAGTTCCGTTCGGAATAACTTCCATTAGCGCATTGAAAAATATTGCTTTTATGTTTTAAAAAGGATATATGTAACAATATAATGGTTTTGATGGATTTTAACAATGTTAAAATTTACCATATTTAATAATGTTAAAAGTTTATCAGCCTGTATAGAAGTTTTATATTCAGTCTAAAGTTTCTAAATGGCGGGTGGCGGATGGTGACTTTGACAGTCAGAGAATTAAAAAACGTAAATTAACAGCGAAAGCCAGAGATAAATACCTTCGTTGGGTAAGTTATTATGAAAAAACACAAACTTAGTTGCAAGAAAGATTTGGCAAAAAGCAGAGAAGTTATTTTTTCAGTAAGAAATAAGTAAATAAATTAGGGTTTATATGTTTCTAATGATATGTATGTATATGTGATATACACATACAAATTATTATAGTACTTAATTAATATGAATAAGCAAGTTAAAGACAAGTTTGAAAATTCATCTTAAGATGTAAAGTCATATATTAATTTTAATTAATAATAACAGGGAAATTATCAACATAATTTCAACAGATTTTAATTTCAATTTAGTATTTCCCTATTTTATGTATAATATGTGTCGATTGTTATCCCGCTGTAATGCATTAGTCTAATGCCTGTATTTTTAAAGAGGAATATTTAAAAATAAATATGTATACCTGTCAGATTTCGTATCTATTAAGCTAATCGATTTTTTTATATACAGTTTTGCCTTATTTTAATATACACTGCATAAAAATTATGTTTAAAAAATATTTGTAATAATATTATAGTCGAATAATAATATATTTCATATTTCAGCTTACTATCAGGATCCACCAGTTAACTGCTCTTTTGTGCAAATAATGCAATAGACAATGCGTCAAACCTGCGTAAAAACCAGTATTATAATCTACCTTTATATTGATGACATTTTATGTGTTCATCTTGCAGTTTCACTTTTTTAAGGCGTGAACATATTTCGTTGGTTGAATATGTATGCGATGCAATTGGCCAACAATTTCTGCAAATGTGATTTGCCAGACACGATTTGAATCAAAAGTATAAAAAGTAAATAACTGACACTATCACATTGACAGACGATCAAGTTCAGTCAACAAAATTTTTAAAATAAGACACTATTCCGCTTTGCTAAATTGTATGTATAACTTAAGAATAAACTGTCACAAGCTTTTCAGCGTCTATTTTGGTTGCAAAGTCCCACTTTTTCGGGCTCAAAACTCGACAAAGTTAATTCATAATTAAGTTCATTATTATATTTTTAAAGTTTAATACTTATCATTTTTAAAAATAAAATATGCTTTCAAGTGCTTTAATTGTTTATTGTTTACCTTTATATTGTTAAGTTTAGGTAAAAATGTACATCGCACTCATTTGAACCATGTATTTGGTCTTCCAATTCGCGTTATAAGGATATAGAGCGTTTAGTAAATGCAGACGTACACATACATAAAAAACACAGAAGCCCGAATAACAAACATCGTATATATTTCCACGCGAGTGAATGTACATACACATTTTCTTTGTGCCAATGATGTGTATTTATTTTACCTTTAGCCGTATTTCTTTGTGTGGAGCTTTTCTTAGACAAGTTTTCCGGAAGGATTTACAGAAGCTTTTTTAGCGTCGAAAATTCTACTAG
Organism: Plectrocnemia conspersa; assembly: GCF_051122295.1. Taxonomy (NCBI): domain Eukaryota; kingdom Metazoa; phylum Arthropoda; class Insecta; order Trichoptera; family Polycentropodidae; genus Plectrocnemia; species Plectrocnemia conspersa. Next base: position 8,637,464 of record NW_028277176.1, read on the forward strand.
CTACTCTCTGGACTGACAATCCTATTCTAATCTTTTAATGGCTGCAATTTCCTAATATATTTAGGTATTGCGATTTTTTGTTGAGAGATGGTGATCTCAAGCTGTTACGCAATTTTTGGGGGCAGGGGGAATGTTGCGCGAAAACAAGTTGATGTTGAGAGAAAACAATAATGGAAAATAATAATTTAATAATTTAGCTTTATGCAGATGAGTCCCTCGCAATTTGATATAAGTCCCGACGAATCAAAAGGGTCCGACGAAAGTTTCGACGCTACGATTGTTCTAAATTTATATATTAAACATATTTCATCTCGGACGTAAACACGGTTTCTTGTGTTATTGCAAAAGTTTGCAATTAGTGCAAAGAGGTGGATGTTTATTTTTTTTATAAATTACACTAGTTTTGTACCCGTTGAAAAACAAGAGTTTCTACATAAAATAAGTTTAAATAACTAGAAAGTTTCTGAATCTATTACCAATGAAAAAAACATTTATTCACAATGTATATAGATACTTAATTAAATTTATTTTATTTTTTCGAGTGTTTTTAATAAAAATGATATTTTTATTATAATACAGCAATAGCTTTTTGGTTTGAGCTTTAGATATTTAATTATTCACATATGTATATGTAATTATTTGAGAAGCGATAATAAAATATTCATCATTTCATGGACCTAAGTATTTTTTATATATCGGACAGTGATGCCATATAGATTTAATGTACTACTAATAATAATAAAACGGTAACAAACCTAACTCATAATAAACTATGGTTATATAAATAATTAAAAATATTTTACTATTTTTTTATTTTAGAAAAGGTAATAAAAGTTGAAAGTTTTACGGAAAGTATTAATATGCAATAAATACCTTAAGAGTATCCTTTGGTTGTTCGGCTGCAGCTGCAGATTGCATCTCGTTGGCTTCGCTAGTTGAAATGTCTGAAGCGAAATCGCAGGTCACTATAGGTATAGCTATCGGCTGATGTGATTCTATTGTTGCTATTTGTCGGTCGCCCTCCCTGTTTAATTAAAAATGTAAATTAAAAATACGCAAACAACTATACATACATATGTATAAAAACCTTAAAATATATAACGTGAAAAGGCCCCTTTTCCGGAATTGTGTATTTAAAACATGTTCCTTATCTACCAAAAATATAACGCAAGGGAAAACAATTATTTAAAATTGTAATTTGTTACATTAGCATTTTTTCGCCGGACAAAGGCAATAAATCTTTCGTATCTTAAATTTTAACACAAACACTACGAAAATTAAGCGGAGATTCTCTCTGAATTTATCGGTTTGTATCACATAATTTCGCGAACGTGCGAAATTTGATTTCAGCTAGCGGCAATGAAACGTGAAAATTATATAACTAAGCACAAATTTTAACTTAAATTTTTTTATGAATATAAACTGAATTTTTTTTATTTGTGGTCGATTAATTAGAAAATTTTTTAAGCTGCCGGCGTTTTCTTGTTTGAATAGGAGGCAATCGATAGAACAAATTTAAATAAAGGGAAATTTGGGTCGAAACCGAAATTGCACCGTTAAGGTTAGCATTATTTAATTAGTATTAAGACTGATTGTAGTTTGTAGAGTTTATTTTATATTTAGAATTAAGAAACGGAGGGTCAAGAATATCATTTTAATGCTGTTCTAATATATATATATATATATATATATATATATATATATATATATATATATATATATATATATATATATATATATATATATATATATATATATATATATATATATATATATATATATATATATATATATATATATATATATATATATATATATATATATATATATATATATATATATATATATATATATATATATATATATATATATATATATATATATATATATATATATATATATATATATATATATATATATATATATATATATATATATATATATATATATATATATATTGAAAATTGAAAAATATATTTATATACTGAATATAAAAATAATACATATACCTCTATATGTTTTTAACAAAAAAATAATAAATCCATTGAGAATTGACGGAATTGTTGAAATTTGGGAATTTATCACAGGACATTGTTGTCCGATTTTCGAGCGATTATTAATCACGCCTGTTGAAAAGCGACGACTTTAAAGGTCGCATTTTTGAAAAAAATATTTTTACGAACGTCTGCCGTAACAAATTGCGAACAGCTTCCAAAAATATACAAAAGGCCGGAATTGACTGGCAACCGCCGTATCTCAAGCAAACGCATGTCAATATTTTCGAGTAAAATCATCGATTAAAAATATGGAAAAGAAGAAGAAAATATAATAATATAAAAGCTGGAGAAAGTTCGTTTCGAGAAGATTCAAAGCAACGGGGTTTAAATTTCAAAGACAGGACCGGACTGGTGCGCTGCGCATTTCTTGCGTCTGCGTCTTTTGTTCGGGCAAAATTCGAGAAGTTTAATAGCTTTTCTTTTCTTTCCGTCGCTTTGTTGGCATCCGATTCTCGGTCAGGTTGAGAACCCTAATATTCGAGCGGGCCCCCTGTATCATTTTTGTGTTGCTTTTCACCAGAAAATACTCTTTCGTCGCCAAATACATTGTGACGCTGGAAATTGAAAAATATTACCTCCGATGGTCTACAATTTTTTGTTTGGGCGGATTCACGTGAAAAAAGGGCTAATGTCGTTAAAATTAACCACCAAATATATATATACATACAAACGTTTATACATTTATGCTGCTAAAAACATGCTTTTGTAATAGTAGATAAAAACAAACTGACATTGCAGTTTAAATTTAGGATTATTTTGAGATTACATGTGAAAAAATAAGATGCTATTTTATCTTGTGATTAAAGCAAGGTAGTATTTATGATGTACAAAAAAGTAGCAGCAATCACAGACCAAATTGTGATATCATAGATAGCAAAATACTTACTAAAAATGACTACAATAGCAAATAATCACGCAAAGAAAAATGATTTATTATATACTCTCTTTAAATGAAACAGAGACATTTAATACGATTTAAGATTGTGAAACAAAGGCAATCACTAAAGATAATGTGAAAATTGACTATCTTAACCATATCCTTATAGCTTAATTATAACAAAAATTATGAAATATGCTATAATCTTTGGATAATCTTATATAAAAAATATAATTGTTGTTATATACAAATTAAAGCCGGTTTTAGAATTTTCATAAAAAAACATTACAGAAAATATATTCTTGGTTCAGATTTTATTTCAAATGTGTTAAATAAACTATAATCATAAAACAATGTAACTTAAGCCTAAATATATTTAAAATATTACAAACTAATTATCTAATATTTAATCATATTAACAAACAATGGTTTGTTAATATGATTAAATATTATAGATAAATGGTTGTGATGAGATTTTAAGAAACGGTTTTTTTTACCGTTTCATAAAATAAGGGTTCCTTAGTTAGAACGGAACACCGCCGTAAAAAGTCTTTTAATAGCTTAAGTCACAAAGTACACGCTGTAAATCAGAAAGGTGTAATGTAGTATATTTGTCACATTGAAAAAAGATTATGCGTGTAGCCATTTCGTAATTATTTAAATCGCCAACAGAAATTAATTTTTAAAAACTGGTCATGCTTCTGTAATTAATCGTCTAATCGAAAACGAATGAAAAAAAATTTCACTGAAAACTTTTACTCCTCAAAATTTCGAGAAGTCACCGCTTCACAAAAAACTGTCTCAATCAAAAATAAATCTCTTGACCAAGGGTCAGTACATTACTGTGCGATCTTGTTTTTATTTTAGATGCAAAATTACTTGAAAAACAAAATATCCATATATACCTTACTTATTTGTTTTCTTTAAGGTTGCCTTAAATAACGACAATTAAGATTTTATATAATTATTTTGTTTTTTAAAAGCATATAAATTGTTTATTCATAGTTTTTCATAGTACTGCCCTCATAAATAGTTTCTCAGTTTTTTATAATAATTTGAATATATTCTAAGTAATATTTAATTTGGGTTTTAAAGAGAGTATACAAATCTATGGCTTTGGAAAATAAAGCCAACTTGTTTAAATATTTTTCCCAACATGAAAGTTTCTCATATTTTGGACATCGAGGTTAAGACTTAAATTTATAAAATTTAGTCATAATATCCTACACTAACCTTATCTGAGGCAATTGAATGTCAAAATGTCTTAACTGTAACTTATTATTTTAGTATTTGAAAATTCATAAAATAAATTTAAAAAGCCTAATAGTAAAATTAAAATAAATTACACATATTTCTCCACAAATTAAATACAATTTCTTATATATTTTTTTAATTCCTTAATAATATTTTTTTTTTTTTTAATTAATAATGTATTTATATAAATTTCATGTTCTATAAGTAGATTTAGATTTAAAAAAAATTTAATATGATAATCTGAAGGCTTAATATCAGGTGAATATAGTAGATGTTTTTAAACTTCTGATTTTAATTTAATTTAATTAATTATAACAAAAAGTTGTCACCATCAGCCAAATAATAATTTTACGACTTTCTAAAGATTCAATTTTGTACTTAACGATCAGAGATATAAAGAATTACCTAAAAGAAAGCTCAACAGCCGGGGCCTTTACAAATATAAATGGTATTATATTACACTGACAAAAACGGCAAATGAAATGAGAAGGCATGTGCGGAGTTGTTTAATATATGTTCAAGCTCAGAATTTTATATTAGTATTTAAATAATAAACAGAGAAAATCTTTTTTTACTTGAGCAAGAATATATAAGTCAATACCTAGCTCATATCGTTGACTTCTCTTCTGAATTCGCTTTAATTAACACTTTCATTTATAATTTTCTTTTCGAATTTTCTAAAAAAAAATTCAACTGGATATTCTTGACTCAGGAAAAAAAACAATCGATAAAGATTGGAGAGGGGGGGGGGGGCTAAAAAAACACACGCTTCCCTCTTCACGTCAACCCTGGTCCAGCTACAAAGCTTGAAATTTAGAGAACTGGATTTTTTAAAAGCAAAACTTCATATATTTATACAAATTGTAGAATTTTTAATTAACCAGTATTCTATTATATCATATGAAGCAATAAGCTAACACAAATTGCTTCGTATATGTTAAAAATTTAAATAATAAATTTAATCATATTATATGTGATGTTTAAGAACCTTATGATTTAAATAAATAATTACACGCTTATACATAACATTAAAATAAAATAAATTCATTATGAATTTCATAATTAAATTTGTTAATTAAAATGATATGTTATACAACTAAATTTTTAATTCATGCTTGAATTGTGAATAAACTACGCAAACGGTGCAAATAAAGTATTGAATTAAAATCATAATTACGATGCATATAATCAATGAAAAGTTCGTAAAAATTTAATGAACTCGTATGAACGAATGCATTTAAATTAATGGGTGACAGTTTTCATCATTCATAAGCTACCGATTACTATAAATGCGCATATCTATGTAACATTTTTTTTATAAATAATCTAATCTTATTTCATTCCAATTATTATATACAAAGAAAAGAAATTAGTATTTTCTATGAAATAAAATAATTTAAACTAATTATATGTAAAAATTTCACTACAAATGGAGAACTTTGGATTTTGTGATAGCGTTATTGTGCAAAAGCGTGTTGCTATCAATCGTGTATTTAATATTGTTATATTTACATATTTTAAAGTGTGATATTGTCGCATTAAATAAATTATTTTAGATAATATATTCAAGAACGTAAATGATTTATGATTACGAAATAAAATATTTTTCAGCTGATATGTATTATGGGAATGCATACATTTACATATTTATACATAATGATCCATTAAGAAAAAATAAAAAAGTACATATTCACAATGTGTTTTATTAGCATAAATATTTTCAAAACCAGTACTAGGTTTATACGAAAAATATTTGGAAAGTAAAGATACAAGGCTAGTAAAAATAAAAGCAATTTTTTATTTGTTGCCAACATTATTGTTTCAGTTAGATTTGGATGATCTGGCGTAGTTTACTAGATCATATATTAGCAACATCAAGATTCGAATGTGTTGAAAATAGATGTCGTGAATTTAAGAAAAGTAAAAGTAAAGTTCATGACGAAGAAAGAAAATTAAAAAAAAAATAGTTTTGATAGGCTTTTAAAGACCGATAAGAAAGGACATGAATAAGCTGTTTGGAAGTATAGCTTATTAAACGGTTTTGAGCTATGAAAAAAAGACTTGCTAAAAAATGTTTTCTGAAATTTGTTGTATCTTTACATTCCGAGTATCTCTTGTCTGTAAATCTAATTTGTTAGAATATATTAATTAATTTATTTAATAAAAACGTAATGAATCTCACCATGTATATACATGACGGTATAGGGTTTGACCTATATTAATAAATTGATCAAGTATCTTTTAAATATATGAAAATAATCAAACGAAGAGTCGAGTTAATTCCCAAAAGTTATCTATGTAATATTCATTAATTTCGTCCCAGCTCGTAATTAAACGTTACCAGCCCATTGATTATAATTGAAGTACACTCGAAAGCGCCCATTGAAACTTTTTAATCCCACCCCATCGCACCCTGCTTGATTTTAAAAGAGGGTAAAATTTTTAAACGTTTCTCAAAAGAGGCTTTCGAAAACTCTTCCGCGAGATTAAAGCCACTGACGTTTCGGGGTATTTTATTTGTTTACGTTTTCGTGAAATTGTGTGCACAGTGCCGGTGTGTGTCTGTCGTTCACACTCCTCAGTTGTGCGCGTGCCATGTCCAAGAGTTCTCCTTTTTCTCTATTTGCGAATAAATCGAAAATACCTTTTGGCTATATGTTTTGAATTTCTATCATGTTTGACTGACATTGAGTGTCTCGTCGATGGTCCTGATGGCATTGGTCGAGTTCCGTTGCCCCCTGGAGCTGTCGTGAAGCTGGTCTGCTGTTGGCTCTGTAAAATAAAAAAATAACGTTTAAAAACCTGTGAGATTAAAACATAAAGTTATATGAAAATAAAATGTATAAAAAAGTAATATAAATATATTTATGAGGCAATTAACAAATATGCAACTAAATAATATTTTGTTCAATTAAGAAATTATTTTGTCAACTAAACGTAGTTTGTAAATACCTAATCACTCACTGTCAAATATATTAAATTACTTTTATTCTAATATGTCATTAGTTTTTTTGCTATAAAGAATTGATTTATTGATTTCAACCGCAATACTTTGATAATCATATACATATTAAAGTGCAATGGTTTCGAGCTTTATAATAAATTATACACTGATTTGCACATATTTATTATATAAGATAATGTAATTCAATGTTAAATTCTCTCAATATATTCATGATTTAAAATAATTGATTTTTAATATTTTTTTAAATATATACTCTTTAATTTAACAAACTACTTAAAAAACATTTTTAGATACGTTTGTATTTTTGTTGATAATAGATATATACAATAATATAATATTTATTCAGAACTGAACAAATAGTAGTAGACTACAATACAGTTGAAAACACAATTTTAAGAGCCTTTGTTTAACAAAGCAGGACAATAAAGCATACGGAACAGACATTATATTTTCAATACTGGAAAATAATCAAGAGTCATGGAATTTATAAGTGGTAAAAATAATTTCCTGTTTTTTATAAAGAATTATATCCATATAAATAATGTGATAAAATAAGCTGCAAAAACATGAAGCAACTATTGATGCATAATATCGTTGTAGCAGATTTTTTATAATTATCCAAAATAGAGTGCTTTGCAAACAAAATGACCTTAATAGATTTTCTGAAACCGGTAACGTTGACCAGTGTAATTAAAACTTCTTAACTGTTTATTACCACAAAGTATACACTGATAGTCGAAACAATACGCATGATCTCGTTTAACTGAATAGTTATTGTTCTTCACTATTTTTGTTTGCTAATCGGGCATTAACAACGATGGTTTCGTTTATAAAAGGCCACACGGAGACGTACGCATGCTTTACTAGATAACTTTTTTTACAATCCGTCCAAATTTAATTTAGGAAGCTTCTTAAAAAAAATCTTGACACTTTCTAACATTTAAATATGAGCAATTAAGGAGCAAGAATTGCTACAAACAGATTAACGAGAATAGAGATCAGAGACAAGAGAGACTAATGCATTTAGAGATATATTTTTTAACTTTTTATTTTTTTTACGATCCGCAGAAGTAAACTTGTAGCAGGTTTTTTCAATGGAATAAAGAAACAGAAACAAGTTAAAATATTAGAGTCCTTTTTTCATATTATTCTGTTTATGTTAATATATTATATGTACATATGTTTTGTTCATATTTTGTTAAGCGTATATAAAATAAGCTATTTTAGCTAAGTAAATTATTAAAATAAATAAATACACCACAAGAAGCTCACTACTTTACGAATATTTTGTTATTTCAAGGACTAATCTATATTGAACCAGATGCCTGCTACAGCCTTTGATATATTAAAAAATGATGGTCTTTGCAATAAAAATACTATTAAAGTTATTTACATCTATTAATTTTATTTTTGTTGATTTTATTTATTTTATTGTACACAAAGTAAAAAATATTTTTTTTCATATAAATTTATTTATTATATTTTGTAAAATATAAGGATTTATTTTTGCTCTTAATTTTTTCCTAATATATGCTTCACATAAACCTTATATGTTTAAGGAAATCTTAATAACGTAAAAGCATTTTTGTTATGGCGAAAAAACTAATGATTGGTTATGTTGTTTTTGCTAGGCACTTGCATTTATTTTATTACACACATAGATATATGTATTAGAAATAAGGGCTAACTCTTATATGTTATTATTAGTATTGAGGATAAAATGTATTTAATAAATATATGAAGTTATTTTTATATTACAAATCATACATATTTTAAAAGTTTATAAAATAATAAAATAATAATAATAGCAAATACATATTTAAAAAACATTTAAGAAATGTTAGTGAAAATAAACATACCCAATACGTAAATTATTCAAAACGCCTTGACACGCATAACTATTTTTTTATTATTTCCTGTATAAATAATGTTTTAAAAATGTATGGTTCGGCTTAGTTTATTTATAGTGACAAAGCTTTTGTAATATTTTTGATAAAGTAATCTGGTTAATAAGCGTACTAGGAAGAGAAAATATGTAAATACAGGAATGAGAAATTAAAAAACGCATTTTTAATTTTTTTTTTGATAATGTAACGCATGACTGAAAATGAAAAAATAAATAGAAAAAATAGGTTTTTGTACATATTCGTCTTAATAATTTTTATTGGTATTCGTAGATATTACAATAAAGGATCAGCGTATAAAGTATTTTTAGAAGTACCTGAATGTAAGGAAGATTTTTCAAACGTTATTGTTTGAAATATAAAAATTCCTGAATAGTCGGACGGATAATTGGTCATCAACGCAGTTTGAACAAACAGATTTATAATTTTCTATGCTCTCCTTTCTCATTCTTTCAGAAAATCGTAGCTGACAAAAAATAATAATTTATTGGAATAAATTGGAGATTGGTGCTCTGGCCCCTAGTAAAATAAATTTAGGAGGCAACTAGAAGCGGTCGATCAAAGACGTTATTATGTCAAAGACGACGTTGTCCTGATTTTATTTTGTCAAAAGAAGAAAGATTTAGTGTTCATATTTTCGGATTTCTTTCATAGTTCATTAATATTTTAATATAAATAATATGTAATTAAAATGTTTATTATATTGTAACAATGGTATTCGAATGCTTTGGTTTTGCTAATCAATAAGCATGGTGAACCATGCGAGCGGTAGTCGAATTATTTTTTTTTTTTTTTTTGGTCAATTAATTAAAATTATAATTATAATAGTAATATTGGTAATACAGGGAATATCGGTATTAGTGAAATCCAGTTCAATCCGATTTTTGGAAACTACTAGATTCTTTAGACGCAGAGATGGCTAGGAGAATTTTACATATATACATTTTTTATCTAAACTAAATTATAACTAAGTGACTTTGCTTTTAGAAAAATAAACACCCTGCCTTTCAGGATAGCGATTGTTTCCAATTTGCAATTTCCTAACTTTCTGTAAAAATTTTTAAGAAAAAGTAGCGTTAAAAAATTCAAAACCGTTTGTATAGTCCCTAAAAATTTATTCTTTTTTTAAATTGTTATAGACATTAGTTGTAGAATTTATTAGACTCTATTTATATACAAACTCATTAGCGTTATTATTTTAAATTACTTTTTATTATTATTAGCATATACTTGTTTTATGTATGTACTGATCTGCTGCTGTACGAGTCAATAGCATAATTTTACATAATATATAGAGCAATATGAAATTAAAAGAGAATATATGTATATTCAGAAGTAAAGTAGATTTCGCGCAACGTGTTTGGTATATATTTTTAATTTAAAATGCTAATATTTAATTGAGATTTCAACAGTATATTAACATTTTTTAGTAATTTTTTAAATTGTTTATTTGATAATAATCTCTGATATGTACTGATATATTTCTTATAAACAAAACAATTAATAATAAACAAATAAATAAATACCTGTGGTCTTGGTCTAGGATTTTTTCTAATGCCTCTTCTCGCCCTTGCCTTCGCCGCAAAGTATATCCTAATATAAACAAACACCATGATGCACGACGGTATGTAGAAGCTGCCCAGCGCCGAATACACCACATAGCCGATGTCTTCGGATAACTGAAACAACAACAAAGACTACATTGTGATACCACTCGGCATTGCAGTTCGTCGTTGGATTCCTCACAACACATTCATCGTCAAGAACAATATGTCGACTTCAGGGTTTGAACGAAGCATAACACTGTACGGTCTGGTTTGCCTATCTTGCGGCGTGCTCAAGTGCCACTCTTGCAAGATGAGTACCGGAAGGTATGTGTATCTAGGCATGTATGTGTATATAACAACCGACGGTACACCCCCTAGCCACTCCCTCTCCCCTCCATTTCCCCTATCCAACTCCGTCTCCAACGGTTAGTGATGCCGGAGACCATCAACAGCATTTCGCGACGGTAGACCCGTCCACGGTCGTCAATCGTGACGACCAAGGAAGGAGGTCTGGCCTAGCGCCGGAGTGCGCAGTACTCCGGAGCGAACGCCAGACTGGGTTCGATCTCAGTTGCCCATGGGCTGAAACTCCCGAGCCTAATGCAACTGCGGGACGCGGGCGTGGTGCCCGAGAAGTACCCACCCCCTAGCCACTAAAGTATATTTATTAAACAACTCAGAAAGCCGAGGTATAACTTCTCATTGTGGACGACTTTTGTTTCGCGTAATGAAATGTGTAGATTTTTTCTTTTTTGTTTTGGAGATGGAATGAAAAAAACAAGAGAATGTTATATAAAAGTGTCAGTTGATAATTAGATTAAGGGTTTATTTTTGGTTCGTATACAATTTATGTCCAATTAAATTTGTGAATGGAATCTATATTAAAATTCCCAAAGTTTACTTTTTGCTTGTCTGTCCCATTCAAAACTCGCGAATGGAACATTTTAATGACATTTTTTATAAGACGTTTTGCTGAGAAATTCTAGGTCAAAGCAATTTTATTCCTAATAATATATTGTTGGTAGATATTTATAAACTCTTGCACGTTTATTCGAGTCAATTGAAAATATAATGTTCAAATAATAAGCTGCTAGATTTAAATGAATGATAGATATAATAATCCATGTGGATTATTTCTTCATAAGTAAGCTCACAATGGTAATAGTTATAATATTCTGTTGAATACATTTTAGATGAATCAAAACGCCATTGCTTTTAACTAATGTGATATTGATTTAAATTTTAGGGTAATTAAAAACATTAATTCCATGCGATTTGCTCTTTTGCTTAAATCTAAAACTATTTTTTTTATTCGGTGTTATAAAAAACATTATCACAATGAACTCAGGCATTCTTATGTTATTGAAGAAAATATCTATTAAATTTTAGACCTTTAAACATTAAATAATGCCATACTTTATAATTTTATCGCGTTTAAAAAGAATATATAAACAGTACATTTATAAACAAGCTGTTTAGCAGCTTCGAAAAATACATATTTAAATTTTAATATAAAAAAATACTAGATTGTATACATCTATTTCGACTAGATTTAGCACAATGGGTTGATTTACAGACTATACGAATATAACCATCAAGTTATATATTACATTTAATACGCTTCTATCTAAGGAATGTTGATAATAATGAACGTTAGATACCGTGTAAAATCTCAGCTGAAGTTTCTCAAGGAAGTTTGCTCAAACCGTTTCTCTTCTTGTATATATTTATGTATAAACTAATAATCCCTAAGTTAAGAAATGTGTACTCATCTATGTACGAAAAATATTTATCTTACAACTAAAACAGAGTTAATCATATTAATAAAAATTGACATGACCTTTGTTTATTTAGGTATGTCTAATTTAATATAAGGCTTGCTGCCATTGCGGCACATAAAGCGACATATACAGTGGCTAGCCACAAAAATTCAATATACAAACTAGTTTAAGCATATGGTATTCTTTATTCTAAGGATATATTTTTTATTTTATTTATAATAATAATTTAATTTTTAACGCGCTGTTATTAAGTTATTATTAAAATTTACTACGCAGTAGGTTGTACACGCTTTGCGTAAAAGCATTCGCTAAAGTTTATTTTAGCTCGTAAAGCAACCATGCATGTCGGCGAATCTCCATTGTGTAACATCATGGTAATGTACGAGAATTCCAACAAAACAAAACACACATCAGCGATATAATATTTTTATACTACTACGATAATAAAACGACATAACCACGCGGACCGACAAGCGTATGAATTAACATACATACCCGTAAAAATTTACATAACGAACGCTCACGGGAGATCGTATATAACCGTTTAATTGCCGTTAATGTCCCCGAAATGCGTTTTGATTGCGAAAGCAGATTTTTTTCAAAAAGCTATTACATTCATTTTGTTGGTTTAACAGGTTAACACGGTGTTTCCTGAAGTTTGGTCGCCAACTCCATACCGGTCCCCGGGAAAAAAATTGGTCCTCATGAAAATATCAGAATAATTATTTTGTGGAATTTCTATTAACTAACATGACTGAATCAACAAGATTTTAATTTTTGGCTTCACAAATATTTTATTAAGGAACCTCATTGATTGAATAAAAATAATACTGAGCTAAGATAAATAGCCATTTTAATAGTTTGTGGTAGATGTTTTCATAGACTAATTAAATTAAACATAGTATATACTTTCGCCAACGACTTTCTTAAAATAGATTTCATTGCGGATTGTAAAAACTTTAACTCGATGCACGTAGTAAAATTTTTATTGCTTGATAATTTTAAAAACAATGCCTCTGATTAATTTTTATTATAACATAAATAACAATATGTTTCATCACAAAGGTGGTAACTGAGTCATAAGAGGTGTGCTATTTCAGAAGGACTACGGATTTCATCATCATATAAAAAACATATGCATTTAAGATTTTTAAATTTGTCTTACTATTTGCACATCAATCGAGTATCTTTAGATCACTGTGTGCACAGCATGCTCTTTGGTCAGGTTGCCAAATAATGCAACTAACTAATTTTTATTTCCCATAAAATTTCTACAAAGTATGTTTGGATATGATTCCATTGAGTCGCATCGACGAGTATACTCAGAAAGCTCTTTTTTATTATAGAATATACACATTTTGAAAATTCTAGAAAAAGTAAGTTTTTGTGTGCCACTAAATTATTAGCGCTTACGTTTCCGTTCTTTTTTAAAGTAACGTTTCAGACAAGTACTGCTAAATTTGGTATTTGTTTAAAGAATATTTATAATCCTAATATCTATATATAAATAATTATTAATAAAATTAATATACTTTTTCACTACAAAGCGATGCATTGTTTCACATTCGAATGAAACGTTGGCGGTGTAACGACCTTTGTAGCATTTTTCAGGCCGTTGTTAGGCGCAGTTCTTAAAGTGGTCGTGTGAGATACCTCAAAACCTTCTAGTGCATGCGACAGTAACATAACAAGGGTCGACGTTTGTTACAGAAAATACTTTCCACCCTTTGTTTGTGAACGCCTTTGGACGCGTCGTAGTCCCACACGTTCATTACCAAATGAGGCGCGAGCTTAACGTACTACGTGTGAATGCCAAAGTGAAAAACTCACTTTCAAACGGTACATACGTATGGACCTATGAAATCGAGCGAGGACATACGATTCGGATAAAGCTCTTGTTTGAGATCGGATTTCCAGAAACGTGTCTTGTTTAACGCTCGCTCTTAGACAAATGTCCAAAGACAATCCCATTTGTAACGTTTGCGCTGCTGAAAAACCGTTTATAGCTAACGTTAGAGATATCGTTGTATTTAAACGTATCTTAATTCATTCTCGACTCTCTATCTTTATCTAAGCGACAAGAACGAGCATTTGAACGCCCGATAGGGGTGGATGGCAACTGGAAGTGGAAAATGTATTTATATTTGAAGACGCTAGCATTTTATTTTAAATTTTCACTAGACTAACTTATTTATTATCTTTACCTAAAAAGGCTTTTATTTTCAATGCAAATAATGATTAAATATTTATTAACTAACTTTATTTTTAATAAGTTTTTTTAACTCATACAGTAAAAATTAACAAAAAAAACCTACATCAATTAGCAATAGAGTATTTTATTATATATTTATATTAAATACATTGTGGTTTTATATTTAAATTTATATTTTTTTTTTAATCAATTGTAAGTGTATTGTGATAGATACATTAAAATCTCACATATACATACATCTAATAGTAAGTAATTTATAACAATTACAATATCACTTAAACTAGCTACTACGAAAAAATTAAATCAGTCTATAATATATTAGTATTAGCTAATTTCAATGAACCGTAACAAGGTTGTTTGTCTTTCCTGTAAAGCTGACAATTATAGAATTAGGTAATTCACAATTAAGGGCATCGATATATTATTTGTATTATGTTACATAATTAAGTCACTTCCTGTTAATCACCCTTTATTGACTAACCACCAAATTCACCGTTATTTAATAGATGTATCAGTTACCGGTAGCAAATACTTATAACAAAGCTTAAGTTTAGCGCAAATTTATATGTAACGAGAGTTAAATTTATAGTGCTTGTGCTGCAATTGTCAAATATATTATGCAATATAATTTAATTATTTTTATTTATGTTACAATTCAATACAAAAGTAGAAAAAAATATATTTAACAAAAATATTACCAAGGGCAAAATATTCATTTTTAGCAACTTTTTTTTACACTACTAAAAATAAAACGTTAGAATGATATAATATTATGGATATTTTTATGACACTAATATTTATCCACGTAAAAATATGAATAATGTATATTTAAATTTAAAGAATAGTAGAGGTAAACTAAATATTTTAAATGCCATTTACTTAGGTTTTTCTAAAGGCAACAGTGGCAAAAAATCATTTGTTGGATATTGTATACGTTGAGACTCAAGGACGATTTTTTAATAGCTAATAAAATATTTAAAGTTCAAGATCATAATCCAACTTACGTTATATGGAAAGTTTAAATAATATCACTTAATTTAAAAAAACACACACAATATCAAATAATACACAATAATATACACATATAATCATTTATTTAAAAATATCCAGGTATTAAAATTAAGCAGCATTAAAACATTTTTTAATGTTTTGATGTTACATTTTTATTTAAATTAAATAAATTGTACAAAAATAATGTTTTACTATTACATTAATATTTAAAGAGTATATATTGAAATATTGACCAGCACAACAGATGAGTGATATGTCTCTGACTATTGACCTAAAAGACTTGGGTTCGAATCCCATACGAACCTTTTTTTTACATTATTTCTATCATATCTGGGAGATCGGAATTAGTGATTAATATTGTATATAACTATAATTTCGATCGATCATCACAGATTAGATTTACTTAGATTTCCTAATCTCACGGATGAATATCGTGATGATTAATTAAAATCGAGGTAGGTCGTACATATCTGGTATTGAAACTTCTCGAATAATGAGCTAATACAGCTCATAGATAATATCTTATATGTATTAAAAATAAAAAAATATATTGCGAATATTTTAATATTTTTGTTTTACAAATTTTAAAGTCTCTTTTTACGATATTTTAATAATTATTAGATATTTTTAAAAAAATCCTAAAGGTAAAGTAATTGCATATTAATATAACTTTATTCTTTCATGGCATGGCAGACATTTATTATGTCTGATTGCAAGTCAGAAAATAAGTAATTTGTTTTGAGAAATGGTCTAACAAATATAGAATAATGTTTAGCACCTAACAATTGTATAATAATTATAATATTTAATGACCCACTGGGCTAGTAAATCTGCCTCATTAACCACTTGTAAGCACTGGAAAAACTACCTGTGCATAAAGGATGCGCGATTTACAATGTGCCTATCTGCATAAAAACTGCTATTATTATCAATCTTCAAAAGTTTAACTATGAAGTTTGACTTTACATATAACATATTTATTTGGACGAATCATCGAGTGATGCAATTGGCCCACTAACATCTGCATCTGTGATTCGAAAGACGTCTCGATTCATGAATATAAAATATGTGACGATTTGCCACATCGGCAGAGACACTCATATAATTCGAAAAGAGAGACGATCAGACGATTCGCGACGAGAGAGTCAGAAATCATTCGAGATAAAAGACGAATTCAGATAGACTGACGGCATTTGAAGCAAACCGAGAGGGACCCGCATCCACACGAGATGGATCAGCGGATCGTCCAAAGGACAGCACAACGACAATCCCAGTTTCTTCATTAGCAGTCAGTCTACAGAATGCAACTTGAAACTTTTTATCTACGTATAAAATAAACTAGCGGCTATTTTAACTGCAAAGTCACATTATTTTGACTTTAAAACCAGAAAATATATTTATTTCTTCAATACCTTTTTCAAACATATATTTATAATTTTTATATATATTTTTCAAACAAATAATATATTTTTATAAACACATGTTTTTAAAATATTCATTTTCTAAAACAAAAATTCAAAAATATATATTTTTAAAATCAATTATATAAAAATTACTATTAACAAATTTTAAAGCTTTAAATGCGATAATAGAATCAATACTTGTTATTTGTATTGAATTTGAAAATATAATAATAGAATATTGGCATATAAACGACAGAATTTAAGTAATTGCTAGAGAGGAATTTAGAGTACAATAGTCAGCGGTATGACGCTAAAAGTTTTTTTCGGCGCAAACTATATTGTAAAAATATTGAGAACGTCATGTTTCAAATAATAAAGATATGTATTATATTATTAAAACCAATCGATTTTCGAACATATTGCTTTAACGTATGCACATTGACTTTTGTTGATAAAAAAATGTATGAATACATATAACCAAACTCCAAATTAGTGACCCGGACTGATTTTTTTCTCGTATATCACATAAAAACGGTACGAACAGGCGGCGAAATTGGTCATAAAGTTTTTAAGCGCGCGCCACGTAATAAATACGGTGATAAATGGAAAGCTCGCGGGAGTCTATCCCTAATAGAGAGCTTTTTTCGCACGCGAGCTCAAATCAAATTCCCTGCGAAGAATCGCGTGCCTCGAACACCTTTCACGGGCTTGTGTTTGCGCCCACTTTATCTAGAAATCTATAACGCGTGAACCATTATCAGGGTTATGCAGGATATAAGCAATTTTCGGGATATTTATTTATGTTACGGAATCGAATCACATGGGGAGCGAAAGGGAGATAGGGATAATATTCACACCGCGTCACGCCTCACGCACATTTTTCTATCATCTATTTTTTCTTCTCAGAAAAGACCTATATAAATATATATTTATGTACATATATATTTTTAAATATGTATCTATGTCTTATTCACAACAATATGAGAAATGTCTAAGACTCATAAATCTGGCTGTGGTTATCGATTATCAGCGAAGAGTCCTCTTGTTTTATCGGTCGGTGAATATCACTATGACTCCGTAGAGAATTTTACCGATCTTGAATCGTACGTGACGAAAGGTAATGACATAGGAGAGGAAGTCAATAGAATAATAATGCTCGATAACAGGTGTTACTTTGGTCTACGTTGATACTTTAAATTCTATCACAAGGAAAATACCTTATTTTAATTTTAGAAGATTTACATTTACACATATATATATATTTTAAAGCAGTAACGTTAATTCTAGTAACATTTATTTTATTAATTAAAAATACACGTATATTATAAAAACACATTTGTGTTTATGGCAGTAGTTCTGCAAATAATCAATCCAGCCAGAATTATTATATTTGAATCATTATATATAGGTATATATTTATATATAATTCACAACGATACCAAACAGTATAATACGTATTGTGTGTTTGTTACTTAACGTAACGTTTAATCATTGGCCTGGCTTCGTTTTCTTTCCTTTTTCTTTGATATCCGTTTGCAAAAGAAAATTAAATACAGGCGTTGTTCTTTTTTCCAATCGGCCCTTGATTTTATCCAAGTAGCTGAAAGTCAACTCTCATTAGATGAAATTTAATTAAATAGCGCCATTGTTCATTTTTTCAATACCATTTTTTATAAATACGTATTAACATATTGTGCGTGAAATAAATATACATATATTTAAACAGTCGAGAGATTGAAATCAGATATGTAAAATAAATCATTTATCGTCGGCAGCATACGATATTATATTACTTTCCAAAGAACGAAATCGTTTCTGTTTCGATGGCGTATTTTTAAAGATTTTTCTTATTTTGATATACTTTACTGTATGAAAGGAAATATAATATATTTGAAATGCGATACATATATATATAAATGCATTCTTAATAGTTAAATAATTATTTAAGGGTAGTCATTAAAGAATTTTCTAGGACTACGTTATGATATAAAACTATTCCGTTACATTAACGAGACCACATGGAATTATTCTGCATTTTAATTGAATACATTGTTATGTTATGTTTTAAACTATTTTTGAGCTTAAACTTTGGGTTTCTGAAATATTATATATCAGCTTTAGCTACATATGCAAGAATTTATAGATCTGACTTTTAATTGACTGTAAGGTTTTAGTTATGTATTTTTTTGCTTACTATCTAAATACAGCGATATTTAGATCGTAATCCCTAGATGGTCAGTTAACAAAATGTTTAAAACAAATACTCACTTATGAACATCTCAATAACAAAGTGACTATAAATATTGAGACCTAAAAATGTTCATAGGGTTTTGGAAGGAGTGGTATCTGAAGTTAAATCTCCAGTAGCCAATAGTGTTAAAACAAGGTATGCTAAATATGGTGTGCTTGTTTATTTATATATTAATCAAACTTATATATTTATATGTTATTTAGTCACTTTTTAGTTTTATTTAAATAAAATTCCCAAAAGGTATAACAGGTGTAAACATATTCAAACTAGGGATTCTGTGTCGAGACAACCCGGGAATTTATTCCCGAGAATTCAAAGATTTTTTGCTGTCTCGAGTCCCGGGAATTTAAAAATTAATAAGCCGGGACTCGAGACTTTCCGAAGTGCAATTTTACAAAAATATATAAAGAGCGAATTTGATGTCGAGCTTAATTTATGTCTCGATATGAAGACAAGGTGGAATTCCTTATTACCCATGATCTCGAGATTTTGAAAGTTACGAAATTGCATTAGAAAATCATTAATTGATCTTGGCATCGGCCAAATTTGGAATGAATCGAACATTCACGTATTGGAAAATATTTGTGAAGTACTCACTCCTATAAAACTGGCAGTTGAAGCTCTAAGTCGTCGAGATGCCACTTTATTAACCTCCGAAATTATTGTTAATTTCCTTTTAAAAAAAATATTTGAAATCAACACAACTCTGTCGCACGAACCACCAAAATATTTCAATGACTAGAAATAAAAAATTCAACTTTAAAAAGGAGTTTCAGATATTAGATTCAACTATCAAGCGAACTCCGAATCTAGAGCTTTTATTCAAATCATTGCTTACCATTAAGCCAATATCTACAGAAAGCGAGAGAGTTTTTTCTACATCTGGAATATTTGCCACAAAAACCAGGAACAGGCTATGTGATTCATCATTAAACGCCTTGGTGTTTTTAAAAACATATTTTTCCTTACAAAAGTAAAGGGTTTAACTTAATATTGATATAAATATTTCGATTAAAAAAATTGTAATAAATTAAATTTAAATAAATATCGAATAAAGTGTTTTTAAATTGTTTCGATAATTTTTCACCTATCGTACCTATAACACAAATAATATAAGTTAATAATAATAAATTAATTAAAGTTAATAATAATAAGTTAATTTTTTAACATAATTTTTTTTCATGATTATACGAAAAATAATCAAAGTCTTGAGTCCCGGGAATTCCCGGGACTTTAAAAATTTGAGTCTCGAGTCCCGGGAATCGAAAAAACTCGAGACTTCAGAATCCCTAATTCAAACATATGTTATTTTTTAATAAAAGCAAAAAAATATTTGTAAATGTTTGAATTTATTTTACTAATTCAAAATATATTTTTTTTCTATAAATATAACTTTTTTTAATATCTCTGTATTTAAGAAAAAAGTCATCAGCATAAAATTCAATATATTTCGATAGCCTTGATTTCACATCATCTTAATTTTGACTTTTCCTTTTAGCAAGTGTTATTATATAATAATCAAAATAAATAACAGTCGGAAAGAGAAAGGGTTGATGAATAAGATGGATGAGATAAAACCATACACGTTCTTTTATTTTATTAAGAGTCAATTTTGCCTCATGGGGATGCGAATTGTCGTGTTGTAAAAGTACTAGACTTCTATTGACAATAGCAGGCCTTTTTTTACTTACTAGTGGAAACAATCTAAGTGATGCTGTTATTGTTTGGCCAGGTATATGAGTTTCATAATGCTGAATTTCTTTGCAATTCCACCATACACATAAAATAACATTTTCACAGTGAATCCGGGGATTAAGTTTGGTTTTACTACTTAACTTTTGGATAACCGCCTTTTTTTACAACGATTGTGATCAATTAATACCCGTTTCTTATCTTCAGTCATCAAATGATTGCGAAAAGGCGACCAGCTTCAAAGGTTCAGAACCTCTTGGATAGTCGTTGATATGTTTTGTTCGCTCAATTCACGTTGAACCCTTACACTTTGTCTCCAAGCCTTCCGTGCACTGTAAATCGGATTAAATTAGTTTCTCGGCCAGTTTATGAACAGTTCAAGTAGGAGTTGCTTCCATTTCTGCACCCAGTGCATCATAATCGATCTTTGTTGATATCTCACGTTAAGGACTATTCTTTATATCGTTCGAATTTTTTAAAACCATCTTTGACAAAAAAAGATATCTAATAAATTAAAAAATGTTTATAGTGGCCGTAATTAAAAAAATTATATGCAATAACATGCGATTTAGTGAAAATTATTTACTTGGTAAAAATTTTGCAGTCATAATTTTTGCGGGCAAAATTTCTGACATTGTAAGTTAATGTCATTTAAAATAAATAATTAAGCCCATAGACAAATAGGAAGGTATGGAAATTAATGTTTGAATTAATTAATTGCTTCCACTACAAGACGTGTGTCAATATTCTAACGATATAGCTGAATAACTGCGATATATATATATATATATATATATATATATATATATATATATATATATATATATATATATATATATATATATATATATATATATATATATATATATATATATATATATATATATATATATATATATATGTATATACTATCGGTTATATATGATACTATATAGCAATCAATTTAACAGATAATCTCATATTAGCACATGCTTAGTTTCTGATTGCTAGACACACAACTTGAAATTTACATATAATGACGCGTGATGCTTCTGATGTTTCAATATGTTTCGCTCTAATCGCACTATAAACACTTTGATCCAGAGATAATGTATATATACATATAAATTTATTACTATATATATATATATATATATATATATATATATATATATATATATATATATATATATATATATATATATATATATATATATATATATATATATATATATATATATATATATTAAAACTTTTAATGCAATGTCGAAAATAAGGTACATATAAATTAGTTCGTGATGATACCTACGAGATTTCATCAGAAGCAAGTAATATATACTTATATTAATCAATAAAATAATTAGGTATCTAAATATTTGACGATAAAAATGTTTATACGTAATTACGTAAAATTTATACATTTTTTTAATTGCGGCAAAGTACTTCGCCCAAAAATAAATTAAACTTGTTTACCAAAAAATAAATTTGACCAATAAATAACTTTTAGTGGGGGAATTTTTCGTTAAATGGACTCAGACTGATTTATGCATAAGGATTTAAAAACTTTGCTCGAATCTAGCTTAATATAACTTGACTCTCTTTGCGCTTACCTTTTAAATTTAAACATAAACTTTGATTTTAACGATAATTTGAAGCAACATAGATTAATATTTATCAGATAAAAAATACTAAGAAATGTATAAAAAAGTATTGCTTAATTTTTTATTATAAATCAAGTTGATGGCACAGATGTATTGAAAAAATATTTAATTTAATTTATTAATTTAATTTCTTTCATAAATATTTATAATAAAAAATGGAAAAATTTGCGTTGTACCGCTATTATTTATTTCGCTAACTAAGACACGTATGTTTATTTATTTTTTATATTTTAAACAAGCTTAAAGAAAATTAAATTATTTGTTTAATTTATATGCATATAAAAAAATAGTAGCTAAAAGTTATGCGCTCAGTAAAAAATCTTTTTTAGAAAATATATTATCATTTAATATATTAAAAATAAATTATTAAATAAAATATTTTAATAATAAAGCTATGCATAAAATGCCGTGAAAACTATTGTCGGTACTATCTGGTCAGGTATTAAACTTTTATCGATTATTTTTATTAAGCTTTATTTAATTGTTTTTAGTAATATCACTTTTAAGACACCGACACGTTATTACTTTTTAAATTTATTATATGATTTTCTAAACTAATGTTTTTTTTAATTCATTATTTAAAATTAATAACGTAATTCTAATATATTTACGTGTAAATTAATATTAGATATAAAATACTTAGCTTACTTCTAATTGATTTATGTACGTGTAAATGTGAGAATATATTACACTACACCTTTAGATAATTGCGTTTCGACAAATTAGATTCAGGTAATCAGACTTTCAGGATTTTGACAGTCAGGCAATTGCTTTTTAAAAAACAGACACAAGCACATGTATATAATGAAAAAATATACTATAAACAGACATATTTCAGTAATAAATAAATTAATAAAAATAGGAATTTTGATGAGTTATTAGGCCATTAAATATCTGATGTTCTACATTAAATTAAATTTAATATATTTTAAGCAAGAAGCAATACCGTTAGTTCAAGTAAACACAATTTAGCTTTATATGTTGCTCATGCTGGCAGCAAAAATGCATAGAAAGAAATCGTGAATGTGACAATGAAATCGTTAATGACGATAATCAAGTCATACAGACACCCTCAGAAGTCATCACAACCGAATATCCACCGAGACCACAGTTCCAGAGTCTGCGTATCCAGATACTACGCTGATATTATACATATAACTTTCAGTTTTAAAAAATATAAATAATTACTGTAATGGTAGAAACGTTCAACATAGATATATTATATGTATACATATTTAAATCCAAGCAATTTATACAAAATAAACTTTATTAAAAAAGCTCAAATTGCATCCCATTAAGACAAAAAAGTAGTACCCCAGTGTCTCATCAAATCAATTTAACTTAAAGAGAGCGGAAAGACCTCAGTAGTACAATTATATAAATGTATTCATGCTATCTTTCTTCCGAAAAAATATACATATATTATATAATTTCTTTATTTGTGGCTTTGTACGTAGATATATCAAAAATTCGATTTATATATAGATAGAAGCATCATAGAATCATATAATAAAAAATACATAGACTTCGGCACGTCGTTCAACTCCTACTTGCGATCTTTGCTCCAGAAGGCGCTTTATATTCGTTTCCGGGAAAAACAAGGCGTATGGGACTTTGTTACATAAAATGAATCATTTTTCAAACGACACGTTAGAGGGCTCTTGATAAAAGGAACAAGTCGTGCGGCCCACAGGTTACACGTGATATATAGACCAAGTGCTGCGAATTAACTATCGGATATTTTCGGCTCCGGCCCGGGAAAATATTAGGGCGATATTTGTACATAAATTACCCGGGCTTTTCTCCGTACGCGGACCATGGGGATTTGGTTTTTTTCCGGACGAAGGTCTAAGACAAATGTGGGGACTCAGGTGGTCAAACGCGTGAGTTTAATTCGATATCTTCAATATAAATACTTAATTCAGGGATATGTGCGAAAAGGACTCGGTTTTAAAGCGATGTGATTGAATTCGGTTCAAGGGCGTGGCCCGTCTTAATAAAACTTTCATCGGTTCTCTGGGCAATAAAGTGATTTGCGGCCTCCGGCCAGGGCATGTGCGACCTTGGCCCTTTCCCCACAGGACTGCCGGGAATTTGTGCCGTACGTCGCCTTGGACCGCATTTAAAAATTCCGATCCTTAATTTCGGGCTAAACTCTTGGGGAGCGCTAGTTTATAATGGGGACGTTAAAGAAAATCTTCAGAGATTTTCTTATTCATTAAGTTAAATCGCTTCTTGGAATAGAAAAATAAAATTCTTTGTCCCATTTTACTTAATAGATTTAATAATGATTATTTTGTAAAACCACATTTTGTTTGATAGTAATATGTTGAATACTTTAACGTATTCAAAAAAAAAAATTATTGTAATTCTAGTTAAAGAAGATTTATATTACTAACATAAATGTCTAATAAATGTTTTAATTACTTTAAACTGTGATAAAAATAATAATATGTCAAATCAAATATAAATTATTTTGCTAGTATACTATTAGACTAAAAATTATTTTATATAAATTTTAATTTGGTTATATTTTTAAATTAGGAAAATATTTTTCGCATTCGCGATAGATGCTTCTTTTAATTATTTTTGTTGCAACTTCTCAAATTGCGATTTTGTTTAGAAAATCGTCACTAGGGCTTTTACTTAAGAGCAAAATTGACTTTACTTCATAGTCACTTATAATAGCAGAAAGAACATCCGGTGATTTTACTCAGTTACTGCTTCTAAGCCGTCAGTAACTGTTACTCAGTGCTGGCTTGGGTCTAACCTATCGACCTAACGGCTCAGTAAAAGGTCCACCATCTTCCATCGTAAAAGGGTCGCACGACCTCAATAACGAAAATGATTAACTCATAAATTTTCCCAAAGGTTAGCCGACCCCGGAGATGCAAGTACCGATACAGATTCTACACCACGCAAACCTCCAGGAACGACATTTGGTACTTGTGGTCATCATTGTCAAGATTTAAGCACGTCTTGTTGGATTGCCATTTCTCTGACAAGAAGGTAACGTAGTGTCCATGAAAAACTACCACATACCTAGACGTTTGCTTTTTTAGAGATGACGCATTAATAGTTATTTATTATTAGTTTCAAAACACAAGTTGTTTCCGATCAAAGCAAAGTATTTTTTTAATTTAAATCACGCCGACAATTACCTTCCTCGTAAATAAATAAAATTGATCCAAGTGGACCAAGATTCCAATAATAAATATACGCTAGCTTTTAAAAACGGCATTTGTCAACGACAACCTAGGTAGGAAGTCAAGCTTTGATGTATTACGACCAAGTGTATATGTAATTGTTTACATATACACTTGGGCGAAAACTTTAGCGCCTTGTGCAACGTTTCTTTTTTTATGTATTTCATTGTCCACTTCTAATAACGTTCTCTATTGATTATTTTAAAGTAAAGGCCAATTTAAATTTAATGTCATTTTGTCTTGTTGGTCACATTCTTAAGTATTTTGGTTGCACATATTTTACCCTAAATTAGTTTACAGTATTGTGATTTTTCTCGAAAACCTTTTATATGTTAATTTGGGCCAATGACTGATCCCATGCTTTACAACCATAAGCAATAAAAGGTCGTAAACATATACATACATTTGGTATTTTTCCTAACTATCAACACAGTTACATTTTTTAGCTATAAACTAGTATTTCTCATCTGTCGATCTCATTTTGTATGTAGATAGACAATCGTTACTAATTTAATTTACAACAAATATGCTGAATTTTTATTTATGTACTATTATTTATTAACTATTTTATAGTTCAAAATTAGAATATTCACGAACACAAAAAATAGTAAAAAAATAATATTTATCGAGTATGTACCTAAGATAATGTTATAATTTTAACTAAAATATTTAATGCATGTTTAATTAAATATATAATTTATAGCATTAACATAAAAATAGTGACTCATTTTTGCTTTATTCGGCGAACGAATATTTGCCAAAAGTTTAATTATATAATTATTCTCCAGTCATTGCTCCTGATTTATTGGTTGACTTGCAAATTTTTAAGAAAATACAAGCGAATTGTTCCTAGAGCTGACAATAAATAATGAGTGTTGGAAATATCTGTCCCTTTCCGTACTACCTGCTCTGAATGCAGCTGTAATTCAGACGGAATACAACCACTATATGTTTTTGAAATGCAGTAGTTATAAACTATTTAAAATTATTTGTATAAATTTTGATTTAAGCATTTGATAAGAATTTATAAAATTTATTTTAAAATAAGAAATCATCACTTTGCATTTTTCAGAAAAAAATCTACAAAAATGTATATGGCCTGAGTAACTACCATAATCATGATCAAGAAATAAAATAAACTAATCAAATTAAAAAAATATGATTAGAAAAAATTATGACAAAATTATTTTACAAATCTATAGAATAAATCTCTAATATTATAGTTTAAATATTTATTTACTTGATCGTTTTATCTATCTTATTTAAAAAAAATAGTGACAAGTATTTAAATATACAAGATGAAATATAATTTAAAGCAATACTAGCAAAGAAATTTATATGTGAAAAGCTTGGTTCAATGGCACTTAAATATATTAACTCTCATAGTGTTGTTGAATTATTTTTTAGCAAGTAACCGACGAACTAATTTAAATGTAATCTAATGCAAAACCTAAATTTTTGGGAGAAATTTGTACGTAAATAATATATGTGTGTGTGTGTGTAATTTTTTTAATATTTTATTTTCATAAATTCGTACCTTCCGTAATATGTAATACGCATATAAATATATTATTATAACAGAGTATTTTTTGACATATATTTGTTTGGAGCAAAATAGTGAACAAAAAAGGAATATTGACACATAGTACGAATTTTCTGTATATATTTTCATATACTACGCTGACATGTCATTTTAAATTAAGGTTAGATATTATTTAAATAAATTATATATCTGATGGATCTCACTCTGTTTGCGAATGTGCGAAATATCAAAAGCATCAAAAGCTATTTTTAGTTATGACATCTGATATGTATATATTTTTTTATGAAATAAATATGAACGTGATGCTTTTTTAAAAGGATCAATCTACGCCCGTTCTTACTTTACAGAAGAAAATGGTGATAGTAATTTATTTACATATTATATATAAATATATATTTCATATGTATTCCATAATAATCACTATAATGTTTTTTTCTACTGAAAATATTTTTCACATAGTCATCGGTAATACAGTCATTATGTGATTCTTTACTAACCAGTGTTTAGTTTTAGTAACCAAATTTTTACTAACCAGTGTTACACGTTACATAATTGTAAGCAATGATTTCAGAATTTTTTATTGTCGTCCTTTTTATTTATAAAATATACATAGTTGATTTTTATCTCCACCGTTTCCTACCAAGTCTGAGAATAAGTATCTTGGCTAAAGTCCAGATGAAGAAGTTAATAATGTTGACTTCATTATAGACATTTTCAGCCAGTTCTGCATTTACATTGTACTTTTTTACTGTTTTATATTTCCGATTCTCTATTTTCATTCGTGTGAAAAGTTTAATTAATGCATTGGTAGTAGTCAGGAATTGCGTTTTTGCAATTAGTTGGAAAGCAACTGAATTTTTCATTTGAATTGAGAATCAAAACCATTTCAAACGATAGAAAATATTATCAAAACATGTTCACTTCTTGATTGTCAAGAATATATATATATATACTATAATACAATACGATTTTGGCGATCGTATAATGAAAAATTAGAAGATCATCAGTATGTGTAATTACAGTCTCTACAAGCGTATTATATTGTTTATGTTGGTTTTGCACTATTTTGCTTCTTCATCGTGACACACGAAGCGTTAAATCGACCATGTTTGCGCAATACGTTATAAATGTGCATTAACGTACCCAACAATGGACTTGTCGTATCGTGTTCATTAATCATCATGTTCAATAAATAATGCCATTGTTGGACTATCGTATTTCGCCTATTCTGCCGCGAAAAAATATCCTTTCATCTAGTTAATACAATATTGTGTGATAAGCTTAACTAGATGTTTATTTTTTGATTTTTTAAGCTTTTATTATTAATAAATTGCATATTTTATATATATATATATTTATGTACATATATTTATATACATATATATATATATATATATATATATATATATATATTTTTAAAATATGTGAAAACTCCTGATGATGCTGGGACAATCTTCGGCGAAATATAGAGACTCATTCAAAAAACAAGATGAACGCGAAATAAACACGTAAATATTTTTTTTCAAATATAATATCGCGTAAAATATAAACAATTTATTAATAATAACAGTAACGTGCTGTATATCGTTTTCAACGATTGAACATATGTAACAATACGACAAGCGATCGATAATTTTTTTTTTTTAGTATGCTTCTATACGAGGAGCAGTGAGGGTAATAATATTCAAACGTTTTTAACATTAAAACCAATAAAAAATAGTGCGAATAAAAAATCCTTTCCTGCGCGATGTAAAAAAAAAATATACTCTAAAAAATGTGAAAACTCCTAATGATGCTGGGATAATCTTCGGCGAAATAATTTTAAATTAAATAAATACTATTGTTTTATAAATGTTTATTTATAACATTTAAAGAAAATGCATAGAATCCGTATAGAAGTCTATTCAATAAGAAAGGTCAAGATTTTTTAGTTTTAATATTATAATAATATTTATTCACTGGTTTTTTGATCCATAAACGTAAAATAAACACGAGTTTTGATTTTTGCAGTATACATAATTTTCTGCTATGTTATTTTCTTTGTTTTTAAAATAAATAAGAATAAAATAACATTGCAAAATATAAATCTCACAATTTAAAAATTAAAACACATAAATTAGATTTAAAAAATTTAAATAATAGAAAATGATTATATTCAAATCAGAAAAAGATAGCAGTTCTTATTATGTCAAGGAAATGCGATAGACGTATCTAAAGCAAAAAGAGCGTAATTTAATTACTTGAAATAAAAATAAAGCTATAGGAGTTCAAATTTGCGTTTCTTTGAAATGCATATTATAGAGTATGTATCTCAAAGGAAATCAACCAACATATAATATTCAAAGAGAACAATCTATAGATAGCTTGCACAATAGTGTAATGAAATAAAACTACTTGTAAAACCAGAATGTTAGATAAGCAAGTTCATAAATGTATTAATGTTATATTCTACTGTAGCACTGTAATGACTTTATAAGTTTTAAAATATCAAGTTAATTATTAAAAATATCGTGAACTAATAATTCGAAAAATTATATAAAAGTTTTTTTAAAACAATTAATAAACTACATATTAAAAAATTATTATATTATAATTAGGTTATTTATTAATATGAATTATCTAAAATGTTGAAACGTTAATAAAGTTGATAAAATAAATAAATAGCATTAATGTGAAAATTAATTTAAAGTAGCTAAATGTATAACATATTCTTATTTGGAATAAATATACACTTACACTTTTGTTATTTCTTAGAAAAATAGTATCGATTTTTTTTATCATACATACATGTATACCCAAGTCTTTTTTTACATGGTGGGTACGTTTCACAAAAAATCGTGTAAAAAAGTGATAAGAATACATGGAAAAATCGAAGATTAATTCCCTAAATTTAAAAAATACGTGTTATTTGAAAAAATAACACTATTGTAGTATAGAAAATCGTGTACAAAGGTATTATTAAAGACCAAATTAAATAGTACCAAAAGTAATATTAAAATCCAAATTAGAGAACTGTCGTACTAAATCACAAAATGTCTGACATTTTAGTCTGTAGCTTTTTTATGGCACTAGACGTAGATCTACCACTTTGCTCCCGACTGAATTTGCACTAAGAAGAGATACGCTGAATCGAACGAGACGATTCTTAAAAGTCCTAAAAAGCAGACATTTTTTGTTTAACTTCAGTTAAAGCAGTCACTTAAAAAATCAAAAGCTCAACCCCATCTCCTTGTTCGACTTGTTCAATTTCATAAATGTAAATTATAACTTTTTAGTTAAAAAAAATTAACGCGTACATCTTTAGATTTTCTTTAATCAATGCAATGTTTAAATACTAAATAAACATATTTTTTCCAAACGATAAAATTCAACTTATGTAGTCGTTTTAAATACTATATTTTCACACACATTTTTTTACAAATAATATACGTAATTGTCATATTGACCGGTTGACTGACCACGACTAAAGCTTAATCAAGTTAAGAATGTCGAGCTCTAAAGCGAGGTTAATCTTCCAAAGCGGACGGTCTGTGCTCTCTCAGCCGTGTAAAATTTCACTGCAGCGAATAATGTCGTGTTTAAATGCAGGGCGTGTGGGTCGCAGATATTCGGAGACCTGCATCAGTTATTTAAATATCAAAGGACCCTTTGAGCCCTTTTTGTTCGGCGACGATCGTGTGTCCGACGTGTTCTCTTTTGCTTTTAAGTCCTGAAAGAAATGGATAGATGAAAAAGGTCAGGTCCCAACGTGTAATATCAAAGTAATCGTAAACGCTTTCCAAATTCCATTTGCTCTTTCCTTTTATGTCTTTAAAGAAACTACGGGCCTTATTGTCGCTTTTAACGGTTGTTAATGGTTAAACTCGGTTGCATAAGCATTATTATCATGAAAACATAATTTTTGGATCATAAGCATTATTGAGTAATTGATACTGAATTTTTAAAATAAA
This sequence comes from Plectrocnemia conspersa, assembly GCF_051122295.1. Lineage (NCBI taxonomy): Eukaryota > Metazoa > Arthropoda > Insecta > Trichoptera > Polycentropodidae > Plectrocnemia > Plectrocnemia conspersa. The sequence goes on from NW_028277176.1 coordinate 8,668,757, forward strand.
GATAAGGTAATTTAGTATGTTGTGGTTGTATTACATTTTTATGCTTGATTATAATTAGTTATATTTCATGTTATTTTTAAAATTTTTCCTATACTTTTACAAATATAATTGGATTCTATATAGGTATAAAGTCATTTTATTTGTAGCGACCACACACAGATGACCACGTTCAAATGGGTCATTGTCTCAAGCCCTAATCATTTATTACCAAAGGAGATAGTCAGAGGGAGAGACAGTCACTCAGTCAGGAGACAGGCAGTCAGAGATCATCTACGGGCATCATCGTCTCGCTGATATTGCAATAAAAAGTCTTACTAGATTCCACATTGGGTCTTATTGGCCACGAGGTCAATCGCCCCTAGGGCATCAGCCCCTAAAAATTATTATATATTATAATGTTGTTAGTTACAAAAAAAAATATAAATAAAATAATAGATTTTTTAAATCATAATATTATAAATCTAAGTTCATTGGGTAGTCTGATCCGCAACTTCAAAATGGCGGTCATTAAAAACATAAAAAAATTGTTTCTCCAATAAAAAAACTTCAAAGCATAAGAGTTAAAAATTTAAGACATTTATCTTTTAATAAACATTTATTTACATACAAATAAAAATTGCAATAATATTTTTATCATACCATATTTTTGGCATGTATGTCAAATATAAAGAAATTTTAATTACATTGACATAAAACTAAGTTTATAAAAATAGCTTTAATATCTCAGCTACGTTCGATAGTCAATTTAATCTGCACTCTTGTTTTAAAAGAGCGGTTTTTATAAAAAAATAAAGAAGACCACTAAAATATAAATAATCAAAGAAAAAATGCTTAAAATGATCTATAATAGGTAATAAAACATAATAAAAATTAGCTTAAGTCCAAGGCTCTATGTTAGATAGAAGTCGATTGATTTTTAAAGGAAAAACTGACTGAGATGTAAATTTATTTTTTATTTTATAATTTAGGAAGAGCTTTGTTATTAGATTAGATGAGATTTCTCTGGATTTTTAAATGTAGGCTAAATATGAAATGTAGTTTTGCTTTCATATATATACGTCATAATTTGTCATATTTTATTATGAGACATTCAAATTGTTTGGAACCAAATTTACTTATTTTTCAGTCAGCAATTTGGGTAGTTAATTGTTGGTTTTTAGAACAACTTAATAATACTTTAATTTAATGAATTAAAATATACATGTCGTTGGTGAAAAGCTAAAAACTATTTTTTACCGGAAATCTATATTATGTTTAAAAACCTGTTTCATCTATTCAAATGTCTAAAAAATTAGCTTGACTTTAAAAATATTTTGGTAGCATATTTATGGAATGGACTCGTAATGGGCTTTTAAATCTCTTCGATTGATAGTACATACATTGATTTTTGTAGCATAATGTGTTCATAAGATATACAAAATAATTCGATTATATCCGCTAAGAGCTAATTGTATGTTTACCTTAAAGTTAAATACATTTACAGCTTTCTAGTCGTACTATAAACTACTAAATTACGTTCTGATCCAATTTATATATACATAGTTATACAAAGATACAATGTTTATATCATAATTACAGTAAGTAACAAGTAAGCTATTTGTTATATAATCGCATGTATTGCAAAATTACGTAAGTCTCATACAGAGCATGCGAAGTTTAGTTTAATTACGCACGCAAATGCAATTATAAGCTAACGTCGTGATGCATAACTTGTACTACGAAAATATCAAATATGTAGGCTCTTATTTATTGGTTTAAAATTTACGTGCTATTCAGATTTTGCGTTTTAATAATTACCAGATCGAAATATACAATATATATTGCAACACAATTTAAAAATTATACGAGAGTTGAACGAAATGCTAATTTAATTCCACGAAAAAAACGTTCACAATTAAAAACTTTTTTTATTAAAAAAATTTAAAACTCATGCTTAATACTTTTTTCCAAGAAAACATGCAAGTTTTTTTTTATTATTTGCGAATTCTTGTAAAATTTCACCGTGTTCCGTTTGCTTAATATTTGCCGTTGCGTAACAAAAAATTAACCCTTTTCCGCAGAACGAAAAATATTTCAAAAAAGTGCTCGTGGCACTTTGCGCTAACAAATTACAATTTAATCCGTATTATCGGTACTGTACATGTTGTTAAATTATTTTTAAAACACAAAGTTAGTTAGATCAGCTTTTTAATATATACTTTTTTTGCGCATGGCTTTAGTTACTGGCCGATTTGCGGCCGTTGAATATAATTGAACCGACCGACGACTCGGCGGTTGATCCAATTAGGCTTTTATCAAATGAAAGCTTTGTCCGTTCTGCTTGTTAAGGGAAAACATGTTTCTTTTTTGCCCTTGCAAACTTTCGACCCTTGCTTGCTTACTGATCGTGTCGGAAAAGTGAAATAAACGCAGATCAAGTGGAAAGTGTAAACGCTCCCGAGCCAGAACATAGTCAAGGGAGAAACTTTGCAAACTGTACAATCCTCTTTGCGACCGAATGGCATTTAACACACTGACCGCATGCCCTTCCGTGTCAAGTATGTGCTAATTGTGAAACACTAGCATTAATTAAAGGTACGTGTTTCGAGCACACCTTAATATACAATACGTGCATTGTTTATTACTAGGCCAATATCAAGTTCATGTATTGTTTAGGATTTAAAAACCTTCATTAATGGGATTAAATAATACATAACACATTTAACAAGCAGCTTTCCTATTCAGAAGTAGATCATGATTTGTTGTAAATAATAAAAAATAAAAAAAACATACGCACAATTATGCAACACATAACAATCCCAGATTTATTGAACCCATTCGCGTACAACTTGAGAGATCGTCAAAATAATTCAGGCAAGCAAAGCCTGATAACACTAAGTGTATTTTTGTATTACAACAATGTACCAGAGTAACGAAAATAAATGTAAAACAATACAATTTAACAGAAGCGTTCGACACAGTTTAAATAAGGAACTGCATACGAAATAATTTGGCACATACAAACAAATGCGAGGTTAGGTACTAAAATCTTACATTTTTGTAAAGATACGTTTGATACGTTTTGATACATTGTTATATATTGGCGAGCTAAAGATATTATATTAAATTGCTTGTAAATAATATAATTTATATGATATTTTCGTATTAATCAACTGAACCACTTATCTATTCACAATCAGGGTATTAACGCATATCATAATTATAAAAGTAGCCAGTTTGATCTGCACTCAAGCGTTAAAAAAATAGGGTTTTTCGTTAAAGTGAAACACCGTGGGAGACCACAAAACGGATTAAGGTACGCGTCATAAATATCCACCACATTGAAAATAGATAACGCGTGCAATCGTTTCTAACCTACCGTATCGACCTATGCAATTTATTAAAAAAACTCAACACTAATTTATAATTAATCGTCCCACCGAAAAGGGGCGGACCACAAAATCTACCATGTAGGGGGGCTAGTAGAATAGTATTTACTTCCTTGTCTGAAAATTTCTCCTCCGACACGTCTGAGACATACTCGAACATCTAACTTTAAGAGCCTTCTAAGTTCGACCGCAACCAAAAGGAAGCAGACTCATCTTTATGTAATTTTCTTGTTAAAATAGTTGTTAGAAATCAATACAAATTTATCGCAAAACTATTTTTAACTCTGAAATTTCAAATATGGGTATAATTTATTTTAATAATTTGTTACAAAGCCCAAATTATGTTACCAATTAAAAATATTTTTTAAGACGAAAATATATCGAAGTAATCGAGAAAAAAGAAAGCACTGATTGAATTGTCATAATTTCTACTGAAGAATAATTGAATATAGAATTAATACTACACCAAAATATTTCAACGGTGATAAATAATAGATAAATCATCAAAAGGAATTTGGGATGTTGCAATCAACTAGAACTCGGACTCTGAATTTTAATCTTTTATATAAATTATTGCTCGTAATAAAGCCGAACGAATATTTTATACGGCGGGGATGCTCAACACAAAAATAAGAAATATGCTATCCGATTATTAGTTAAATGTTTTAATATTATTTTTACCTGAATATGTAAAATATTTTCTAAATAAAATTTTTTCTATTTGGCTTAAAATAATAATATGTTTTTACAAAAAAAAATGATAAATGTAAAAGTATTTCACTTAAAAAAATATTCCACAAAACAATTTTTAAATATTTTTTTCTATGATTCAAAAGGAAATTAACCAAAGTCTAGAGTCTCGAAAATTTTTAGGACTTATAGATTTTATAGTAAATATTCATTAAAATATTGATACATATATTATAAAAATATATCTTGCAATGATCGATGGGAGATGTGATTATATAATTGTCATCAAATCCAATCACTTAGATACGATAAAAAAAAATAAAAATTATCAAGTATAGATCTTTAAGAACTCTTGTTGACCTTGATACAGCAGGTAAAATTCGCAGAAAGATAGAAAATATTATGAAGAAAATTACATTGGCTCTTCCGTGATGACTTGTAGGCCAAACAAATTGCAGAGGCGATCGATCCTAAACAAACAACGTCTCGTGTAGTGAAAATTGCCGTCGGGGATTCTCCGTTTAAGCACGATGTTCTAGTAAAAATAAAACACTGTTGTCGTTCGCAAGTACATAGAAAGTCCTAGGTCTAATTTGAGCTGTCCCTTGATGGTCACGAAGACTTTGTTATGGTCTAAGTGTCACAATTAAATAATTAGGCGCCACTGTATGGCCCTTTCTCATTAGACGCGTAACAAAACAAGATCCTAATAAAGTTAGCAATAATAATGTTACGTTTAATACGTTAACTGTACACTCCACTCCGTATATAAGTATTAAAATATAATTTGACCTACATATGTCATATAAAATATAATAATAATAACCATTTATTTTGTCATTCTTATAATGATGATCGTAATAATTTGATTGTAATATAGATAAATGAGTATGTATTAGTCTATTTTTCCGCATAATAACTAAAAGCAAAAAAAGCTTTGTGTAATTTTATCTTCGACATTCAGACCTAATGCAAACAAATATTATTTTTCTAATTAATTGTCTGGGACTGTGGAGAATATCCTTATTTTAAGTATCGCATAAATGTATACTTACACCTAATGGGCGAGATAATATTTACTCATGAGTTTAAACCCTAACGTACTTAGTATTGTAGAAAGCTAATTTTTCGTATATGTTTAAATTATAATTTTATGAAGAAAAAGGCTTTTTGTACGAGTAATATTATTTTGCATAATTTTCATTAGAATATACTATGAATACAATGTACAGTAATAATTATTGTTAAATTAAATAATCATTGTTAAAAAAACTTTCATGTTAATGTTTTATATATTAGAATAATATTAAATTACTCAACTAAGGAGTTAGATCACATTTTATCAATGAATTAATATTTAATATACATTTATTTTTGCTTTGATGTTCAGCAAGATTTTCTGAAGAACCTATCTATGAATGATTATAAACATAAAAATGTCTTATTAAATATTTGTATTATATCTTTAACCCTTGCATCAAATAAAAATGAAAGATAATATATAAGTATTATACATAGTTTCATGTTTACTGCAGGTTCGATCAAATAGCTCAAAAAGCAAATAAATACTAAAGCGAAGTTTGAACCCAAGGCTGATTCGGAATCAAACTCAGTACAATATTCATAAAAAAGGTAAACAGTCTATCTGCATGTACATACGTATACAAATAAGAAAAGGTCACTTAATAAAATTTAATCCAGACTACCGAGCGTTCGTATCCGACGGAAAGTAAATTTTATGACTCGTCGGTTCTTCGGCTGGTCTTCATCCGGATTTGAGTGGGCCGTAAGCAGTTTATAAAAATCCGCAAACATGTTAAAATTGTGATTTATGTGAATATACCCGAACCGCTCCGATTTTTTACGGGGCCTCGAAAAGTTTTTGTCAGATGACCCCGAGTAATCCGCGGGCGCTGTGACGCCCTTTTTATACCAAAAGTGGATAATTTTTCAAGCCGACGTCGGATGTACGAATCGGGATTAATATGTTAGATATTTTCCGGTACTGTGATTTTGTCAAAGGGGAAATAATGAAACCATTCATCATAGGGACTTTTTTGACGCGAGTTCGTCCGGTACGCCTTGATTCTGCGAATTTTTTGATATGAAAAATAAATAAAGGCACACTTAAAAAAATATGAAACGGTAAAACAATATTAATTTATTTCACATCCGTTGGCAAAATTTCTATATTTTGTTTTATTCTAACTTTTGTGATATAAATTATATATGTATGTAAAGCGGAGTATCATTGAAATATGTATATTGAGCGTTTCAAACAATTAGAGTAAACGAATAGATTGATTATAAATATGCTACAAGAGATCATTAATTTAATCAGGATAAATTTAGATATTGATGATTAATTTATGTGAAAAACATTTTAAACTATAACAAATATTATTTGTTAAGGTCTATAGAAATAATTAAATATAAGAATAAGTGGATAAATTTTAAAGTAGGCATTTTGTTTAATGTGCTGAACTTTTTTATATTAATAATGCCGTTAATAAATTAGTGAATAATATTAACAAAGAAAAGCTTTTAATATGAGAATTGCTAATTTATTAGTATTAAATAAATGTCAGCTGATTCATATTATTGAATGCTTAAATGCCTCTTTTAAGTTGTAAAATAGTTTATACAATAAAAATAAGCTCAAGCTTCGTTAAACATATTTAATAGCTTTGTTTAAAACAGATTGCATCTTATTATGACTCGAAAATATTTACATTGTTCTATTACTAAACAATAAACGCTCTTAATAGAAAGGTAAGGAAAGGAAAGATATAGAAAGAAACATTTATTTTTTTTGATTTCGTGTCATAACAGATAATATGACCAGACATCCTCCTCGAAAAAAGAATCCAAAACGGCCTTTTTATTTTTAGTATTCTCCTTTAATATTTTCCCAAAACCATAAGGTGACCAGATTATAGAAAACTATGTCATTATTTAAAAAAAGCTTATAACAAAGAACTTATATCATTGCAACTGCTATATAATTATGGGTGCACAATTTGCCATATATTTTATTTATGATTGTCCATTTAAAAATAACAGGAAATGATTAAGTTAAAGATCAAAACTAAAATACGCTTTAGAAAAAGAAGCATCGTGACTAAATTTGAAACTTTTCAAAGTTACATCAAAAACAAAATCTAACTCTAAATAACATAAAATGTTTTCTTCTGAAAATATTTAGCTAAGTTGTAATCTATTTTCAAATGAATTGAAAATGTTATGTATTTTTTATAGATTGAACCATTTTAACTATCATTGAAAAGCCTAATTAATGTCTAGTTTTACCATTTATATTAAAAAATAAATTCAAAAAAATCGGAACGAAACTAAAAAAATATATAAAACTCAAAAAGTTGAGGGTCCGGTATTCGCACGCTCGCTAGCTTCGGTACCTCACTGTCGTGAGATACCGACAGCTAGTCGTATGAAATATAAATTTTATGTGTTTCAAGTCTTATAAACTTATAATAGGATTTACAATATTTGTGTTTGTTGTATTTATTTATAAATACATAATAAATAATCAACAATAGTTCAGATCATGGATTTAGATTGATTGCCTGAAAATTAAATAATAATAAACACATAAAAACTAGATTATTATTTATATTTAATTTTTAAGGTATGCTGTATTAATTATTTTTGTACGCGATTAGAATCTATGAAAAAGATCACTGTTTTGTACAATCGGTAGAAGTTGTGTCGTCTTTGGGTTTGGTTTCTTTATTAAAAACTCCATAAGGTCCACTCGCTAGCGATGTTCATAGACGATAAATACAATCCGGCGTGCTAGTTCTCGATAAATTACATTCCCAGTCGACCTTATTACGCAAGATAGAAATTTCCCACAGTGGATTCCCATAATATTGGTCGAAACCAGAGGAGCGTGGCGAAATTATTCAAAATTTCAATTTGTGTATTAGCTACGAAGACAAATAATGAAATCAGTCTCTAGTCCTGTTCATTTTCGACTCATTAAGACTGAATATTATTAAATTACGTTGTCAACACGTCTCGTTTCGCATTAAGCCCAGACTATTATATCCCCTGCATTTTGTATTTAAAATTCATAGAACTGCCGGCGCCCGCAGAAGAAAATTCCCTCTTTGTTAAAAGCCTAGATAACGTTCTTAATTGGAGTACAGGAATGCAGCAATATATGTATGCATTTATCTATATATATATATATTTTGTTATGTGATCAATATATTATTTTAAATCCTCAATATAAATCATACAAATAAAATATAAATATATATTTAATAGCCATAATTAAAAAAAAACTATGTATATTTAATGCGATGAAGGTCAAATAACTCGGTTTGTATGAAAACACACTGATGACTGTAAGCAAAAATCTGTTTTTTAAGCTCGTATTTTATATCGTCGATTTTTAAATGCCTAAATTTATATTACTGTATATTAATCGACTATAAAAAATATATTAAATTACAATATAATCTCAGCTATATTCCATACATATATCTGGAAATTTTAGTAAAATAAATTATTTATGCCAACGTTATACATATTTACGTAAAAACATTTTTATATTAAAAAAAATCTCAAAGAAGTTGTCACATTCTGTGGCGATAATAATTATTTGTATGGTAAAAATTTAGAGTAACAGAAATTATATTAGTATATATATATGTGTAAGTTAATATGATTGGTTAGGGATATATTTACATTCAAAGATGTATAGGGTCGACTAGCTGATGTTTTGTTTATATTCACTTTCAATTTAAACATATTTTAGAATAGATTGCATAATAAAATATAGTTTTCTTTGTTATTATGTAGTTTAATATATAAAAGCACGAAACAATGTTTCCACAGGCGAAAAACCAATTTCACTTCGGGTCTTGATTTAAAACTAATATTTCCACAGCGCTAGTTATGACTGCGACGCCAGCTTCCAAGCAAAGCATAATAGTCACGTATTTTAAACATAATGTAGTAGTAGCACACCTCCATATACCACTACGATAAGACATTTAAAATTTAAAATAGCACGCGTGTCACTGCGCTACACAAAGACCTATTAAGGGCAAGCAAAGTTGGCGGGCCGAATTCGATTCCGCGGCCCATACTCAGCGTGAATATTTTACTCTGCACAAAAACGGATCGGGCACGCGCCCCTTAATCTGAAGTCTGCCTGGTGTTGAAAATTGTTTAGGATTTGAATAATTTATCGCCTCCATTGTCGGCGAGGTCGATGGTGAAAATTCTGGCGAAAGCTCTCTCGCGCACGCAGACACAATTACAGAGCGAGCTTTTGGTAGACGATGAAAAATTTGCGGTCGGACGAGTGCTACAAGAGGTGTAAAGTTGTGGAAAATTGGTAGAACTTTAAAACGTTTTAAGATTTTAAATAAACAGTGGCACTCATTTTTTTAATTGGAACGTTGTGTATGTTAAAGAGCAAAAATGTAAGAAGCGAGATATTCGTATTCTATATTTAAACATCCTGACAATGAAATTCATATTTTGAGATACTATTATATCACCTCACAGACACCTAAACTTTAGTACCCTATATCAAATAAATAGAGTAATACTCTGTGGTTATCTTTACGCCATGACTAAGAACATTTTATTGTATATATACACAATGGTCAAAAAGTAGGCAGCTCAATAAATATTGTATGAGAGAGAAAAGTATTTAGAATAATCTTACTATATGCTGCAACTCTCAAGTTAACTAAATATTGTCATGATAAAGAACAACGCTTCAGGGACTGTGATATTTTCACTAAACGAATTGTTTCATTAAATTGTGAGTTCTGGTGAATGAATATGTTGTCCATAAAATGCACGAAACGTCATTTTGTCTAATCAAAAATCTTAATAACTTCAAGGTATTGGGTGACTGTATCAATCTATAGCGGCAACTTGCCCAAATATTAACACATTAACCGTGAAAAAATACTTGTCTAAAATATCCGTTATTGATCAGTGCATCAAAAATAGAGAAGCAAGAAAATCTCCTCTATCTTGACTAAGCGCATATGAGCGTATATCACGCACTTCCAATCGGAATTTGCTTCAATTCATTTAGACTGAATCCTTCATCAAGATTTTTCACAGGTCATGCCATAAAAATTTAAATATAAGCACAGAATTATAAAGCTCATATTACTTTAAAGAATAAAAAGCAAATTTCATTGGTTTTAGATCTTCAGTTAAATATACGTACAAGGTGTGATAAAAAGTACTGTGAATGAATTTTTATAGCAGCAAATGCCGTCGTTACATTCATTTGAAGTAATACGTCCGATAACCTGATCCATTGAGATAGTCAGTGTCAAGTTTGAACAAATTGTGACTTGTCAGCTGGCTACCAGAGCCGAAAGCGTTAGGTCGTGTTTACCGTGACTGTCGCGCATCGTGTTTTGTTGCAAAAAAATGCCAAAGAAGCTCATGAAATGTTAAAATCGGTGTATGGCGATAATGTGGTGACTCTGAAGACTGTTTACAAGTGTTATGAATGATTTAAAAGTGAAAATGAGTCAGTTGATTACGAACGGTCGGGACGTCCTTCGACCTCAAAACGAAAACGTGCAAAAAAAAATAAAAATTGTTCGTTCAAACAGATGATTGACTATACGAAAGCTTAATGAAGAATTGAACATCACGTACGAGTTCGTTCAAAGCATTTTAACCGATAATTTGCTAATGGGACGAGTGAGTGTGAGATGAGTGAGTGTGAGATGAGTGAGTGCGAAATAACATAACAAAACATTAAGAGATTGTTGTGTATTTATTGCTTTTATCTTAAATATATTTCTTATACATTTAAATTATATACACGAGAACGTTATCATTATGATATTTTTCTTTATTGTCGATCTACAAAAAGAATTTACAAAGCCAGTCGCTTTTGTACAGCATCCCTTCACGAAACAATGTGTTCCTTGGTTACAATATCGTGGACTGGCTCGGGTCGTGCTCCGCATCACATCAATGGCTAAATTATGCAATTCGAGCACGAGTCGTGCAAATTAAATTTTCACATAAAGAAAAACCTTTCCGTTGTTATTTTAGGACTTTTTTAATTAAACGCGCCACTGTGCCTCTTGTCTCCATCCTTCGCTCGAAAATCCGTATATTTACATGTCACTAAGAAAACACTGTCAAATTATAATTTTCTGAGAGATTCTCTTAACGGGCCTGTGTTTTATGTTTGACGCTATAAAATATACACAACATTATAAACTCATTACACATTGAATTAGTCGATCGTATTAAACGGACGGGCGATAAAAAAGTTTGAATCAATTACTTAAGATGATCCAAAGTTGGCAATTTAAACTAAAATTGTAAAACAATCTTGCGATATTTTTATCTATTTTTAAGTACGCAAATACTTTAATAATTATTAAGTAACGAATTATATTTTGCTTCTCTTGTGGTTAATTTTATGACACAATGTCACAAACTGAAATAATTATCAAAAGAGTGTGAAACCATAACAAGAACTCCACTATTCAATCGAAAGGATTACTAAATCTAACCAATAGGTTTAAACTTTTTACAAAATAAGAGTAAAGCCTAACAACCAAGCTTGCTGAGCTGAGAAAAGTTTATTTTAATTTGAAAGTCATGAACCTCAATTAATTTCATAAAAATATGACACATTATAAATAATTCTACTATGATTAGCTTAATATATAAGTTATGATAAGATCGCATAAACATGAACAAATGTTTTTAGAAAATCACAACAGATGTATTTCAAAGCCGCACTACCCAAAACTCGAAGCTTTGTTTCAATAACACATTTGCAGCGTATATTGAAAATCCATGTGAAAGCGCTCTTTCTTGCTCTCTCCTTATCCCTCTCGCTTGCCTTCTCTCCTGATGCAGATTCAATTTCAGTTATATATTTCTACTTATATTTCCACTTTGTAAGTGGCGGCAAAGCGAAAAAATAAATATGTACGTATATAATTTATAAAATAAAATGGCATTGGACCAAGCGGCGCGTAAAATACATCATTTCCTGCACTTTGAGGTCACCAGATGAATTTTTTGGAAGCGAAACGATATTAGAAACCCTTTGACAGGCGCCCAATTTTTCTTTCGGTCACCCACCGCGCTGTTCCCTTTTTTGGTCTTTGATAAAAACGAAATGACATTTCAATTGGATCCTTTTACGGGCGAAACAATGGGAAAACGTCCCGAGTTAAGGAGACAATGGGCGTGATTTTACATCGCTATCGTTTGACCTTTAACGTCGGTTACGTTAAGATAAAAATACGCCCTAAATGCGACCCTCACAGGTATTATGATAGCGAGCTTTCGGAGCAAAGTCGAATTTGAACGCCAATAAAGACGATGTTTTCTGATAGCACGCGTAATAAAAGTGTAGGCTGGGCCAAAAGTCACTATTCAATTTCGAATAATTACATTTTGATGTTGAATTTTTGAAATGCTATCGTCTCCGAGAGATATGAACAACATTATTGTCATGATTTCAATTGAAAACTTCCTTTGAAATGAAACAAATGTCTAAATATACAAATTTCACAAAAGAGAAAAAAATATCTTATATATAATTGTTCTAATCCGCTTCCGCCGTCGCTTCCGGACGCGCATAACTTTAAACGAAACATTCTCCGTTCAATTATCTACTCTGTAAATCGTATCGCTTTGTATTAACGGTGTGTAACAATACACGTAAACAAAGGAAATATATTTAATTATAATAATAAATAATAATAAAAATTAAAATTGAATTTGTTCCGATTGATTTTCGAGCCGCCGGTAATGCGTTCTGTTGTTTCGACCAATCAAAAATAAGCATTCAAATATTCAAATAGCGTCGACCAATGAAAAATAAGCATTCAAATTCAAATAGATAGTACTGTGACAACACTTTTAAATAATTATTATTTAATAATAAAATTTTGCTACGCGACAATAATTTTCATTAATTCGTCATTTGACTGAATAAAAATTAAATATATACATAATGTGTTGAGGATTAGAAGAATACATAGATTAAACTAGATAAACAATCATAAAATAATCTTCGTAATGAAATTTTCAAATTTTGAATTCCCGGCGACGGGCTCCGAGGCCTAAAAGTGAGTTTTTGCTTTTATAAATAATCGGATTGCAAATTAACTAGGTGTGTTATAACTATGAAAATTAAATATATACATAATGTGTTGAGGATAAGAAGAATACATTGATTAAATGAGATAAACAATCATAAAACAATCTTTGTAATTAAATCTTCAAATTTTGAAATCCCGTCGCCGGGCTCCGAGGCCGAAAAGTGAGTTTTACTTTTATATTACATATAACATTATCATTGCTTTCCGATTTAATACATATATACGTTAGATTTTAAGAATTTTAAATTAACCAGTTATGTTTTAAACATGAACGTGTAATATATCCTTAGTATGTGAGGATTGAAAGTTAATGTCGATCAAATCGGCGCTGTCGGACAGCTTATAAATGTGTAGTTTCTTGGATGTTATCTAATAAACGACATTTTACAATGATTATAAATATGTGATTGCATACCTGGAATAATCGATAGCCAAAATATCTAAGAGTGGGTTATTTTTAATTCCGATGTGGCAAAATATGTACAATTTTTGTTCTGTGCCATCATTCCTCTTTCTGAATAGCCAAATTTAAGATATTCAGTTACATCAAACTTATGTAGTATGTTCTTTATGAAAAGATAATACTTGCTGACAGTGACTTCAACATGAGAAGATTAACTCTTTGTTTATATATACCAATTCTACGTTGTAGCCATTTAGGTCATCAAATTGTTCCATCATTGCTTCTGAAAAGTAATTAAAAAATTATAAGAGTAAACATTGAACACATTATTACTACTATTATAATCCATAAATTAAATTTGAACGACAAACGAAGAACAAAATTAACGGAAATTACTGTTGAGGATTAAACACGTAGATTGACATATCTTCATCTTCTTCAAAATAGTCGCAATATGTCATACATTAATTGTTTGCCATACGTAAATGTTATTAGATCTCTCATTGATTCTGAAAATTGACTGTAAAAGATACTATATATTGGGTAAAAAGTAACTTTTTGTTTACACTAATATGAGATTTTTCATTATTACTACCATTGTAATATGTTTAATTAACTTTGGCATGTATATCTTCAATTGCCAAATCACTGCTGTTTGTCTTTTAATATTAGATCCTAGAAAGTCAATAGTAATTTTGTTAGAATAACCGTGATATAGTATTCATATAACCAAACACTTACTGGCACACTCATAATTGATAATTTCGATTATAAAGTCTATAATTCCAATGGTAAATCACTTTGAATCATCTACAATTGTAATTTTTTAAGAAAAATGCTGTGATTATAACATATTTCACTGTTTATTTAATCGCACTAAGCTGTATCCCGGCGCGCGCTTGACCGATGACAGAACTGTCACATATAAGAAATTCCGGGGAATACCGGTAATGGTATTTCCCCGGCGCGCTTGAGAACGAACTACGAAATTGATTTTATCGATTTAAATTATAAAACACTTATCAATATATGTATAAAAATCATCAAATTCTAAAAAAAATATTTTTTTAAAATATGTTCAGTTTATACGGTATTTAAAATATAATAAAAATAATGTAAATTTTTTATTAGCTTCTCTTAGCAGAAAAAATGTGTACTTAAATTTTGGCGAACGTTGCCAATTTAAAGTAATAGTTTTTAGAGAATTTTTAAAATTTCCTTTGAAAAAACATTTTCAACAAAAAGGGGCAAAGTTTAAAAATAAGTACTATTCGATAACAACCAACTACTAAACACATAGTGTTGCAAAAATCCCTCTTACTGACACCTTTGAAAGGAAACTACACAAAATTGTATATCACTAATTTTAATATTTTTTAAATTATAAAGTTTCAGAATAAAATTTCAAGATTTATTCAAAATATTTTTTTCAACTTTAAAAATATTTTTTATTTTATTATGGATTTTAAATATTCTTTATTTATTATGGATTTTAAATATGTTTAGTTTATTATTAATTTTAAATAGTGTGAAAACTTTTTGCATTTATCAATTATTAAAATATATAATACTGCGCAGAAAAAACATTTACTTTAAAAAATATATAAATCAAAATAAGTCAAAGTATTTTTTAATAAAAATAGACAAAGCGCATTTTTGGTCTAAAGTAACATATTAGGTGCTTGATATTTTCAGTTTATTATATCCTTCTAATTGGCTTTTATATTTACACATAAAACATATAAACAACTTTTTTAAATTATAAAGTAACTTATGGTGTTACTAAAAAACGTTCTTATTACTAAAATTTTAATTTATGATAAAATTGTGTTATATGCAGCGTTAAAACGGGCCGCTAATTCCCAAAACACTCGCGTTAGAGCGGCATAGTGACGTCACGATGACGTTTCACGCCGGCGCCAAAATTAGTTCCACAAATACTCACAGGCGTAGATTCATACGCCTCTGCGATCGCGGGATCAGTTAGTCATAGATTGGATGATTCTGGACAATTACAAGATATACCGAAATGAGAACAAATCAATACAATATCATTAAAAAAAGGTTAGGTTGTTTGGTTCTATAGTGAAGGTCGGGGCGAGCGGCAGCGAGACGAAATAATGAAATTCCAGTATAACGAATCTTTAATTTGTCCCCGAAAAACTTTCACACAAAATGTTTTCATTGTAACGAAGACTGATCTCAGTATAACGAAATATTTTGATCCGAATTTAAGAATGACGTTATAACTTGCCAAATATTTTTAAGAATTCAGTTCATCATTGACTTGGCGTGTGCCAGATGTGTTCAAAAGCGACATTACAGGTGTTTCGCTGACCCTCAAACTTTTTTTATAAAACATTTTTTTCACAAATTTTATTGTGTTTTATACATTTTCCTTAAACAAGGACAAAAAACGATCTGTCAACCTTATAAGAGGTTATTTTGATGCTGTAGTAATATGGTAATTAAAAATAAAATTAAAATATATCATCTTCCTTACATTCAATATAACGAATTTTCAGTACACCAAAATTTATTCATTGGTTCCGTGAGCTTCGCTGTATTGAAATTTCATAGTACAATTTTAAATTAACTAGCCAAGTTTTAAACCTATTCATAAATGATATACAATATTTAGATTTATTATTAAATATCTAAGTTTCAATATAACGATAAAATCTAACGTTGTAAATCTAATAAATAATATAAAATGTTTTCTTCTGGAAATATTTAGTCAAGTTGTAAACCTATTTTCAAATGAATTGAAAATATTAAGTAGTTTTTTATAGATTGAACTATTTTGTCTGTCATTGAAAATCCTAAATAGTAATGCCCAATTTGAACCATTAAATTTTAAAAAATATTTTAAAAAATCAGAACGAAGCAAAAATTATACTTAAAACCCAAAAAGTTGAGGGTCCGGTATTCGCACACTCGCTAGCTATCGGTACCTCACGATAGTGAGGTACCGACAGCTAGTGATTTTTAATTGTATTAAGTTATTATTATAATATTATTATAATTATATCAACTTTATCTTATTTTTTCATAAAAGTCTGAAAAATTCAATTTTATAAATAAAAACATAAAATTAATGTAGGATAGGGATTGAGATTTTTCTTTCACAGAATTTTACACACTTTGCATATGTAGTTTAGAGTTTTTTAATAATATTTCTAACCCTTAAATTTAATCATATATTTTTTGTGTAATTGATAAATTATAAACAATAATATATTTAATATTATATTGCCACTGTGAATGGTAAAAATAAATATTTTATTAATTTATATTTATTTTTACTTCTAAATTAGTACAGATTAAAGCGTATCACTGACATTTTTAGGTACGCTATTAACGCATCTAATGCTTTAGGTATATTTCTTATATGATTTTATTCTAATAAGAAGTCCTTTACCTATATGATCTAGCTGTCGATCTTTCTAATATTCAACCCTAGCACCTACCGTTTATCAATATAAAATTAAGAATAAAAAAATCAATGCCATAATAATAAATATATTATTTTGCCTTTAGCAAAGATGCTACTATTTTTAAGATAAAAACGTCCGTTAATTGAACATGCAATTAATATTTTCGCAAAATCATGAAAATACTAAAAATAGCAAAAATTCCTAAAAAAATGTTTAATTTTTTTTTGTTAAGAAATGGAAAATATATAATAAAGAAAAATATTATACATGCCCATATAATCGATAGTGCACTGTATAATAAATTTATTTTAATTTTTAAGGGTATTGTCAATTCAGGCATTTTATTTTTTTAGGAGTCGGTAAAGCGAGGTTTGTCAAACCTTTCTTAACCCATGTTAATGTAAGAGTTCTATTTGGACATTTTAATTACACTACATATTTATTTTATGCAATCATTCTTTTTAAGATTACTTGCGTCACCTACGTTTTACGGTATCTATTAAAATTAAAAATTAAGCTGACATAAAAAAATGCCAAGCAATAATTGCCAAGAGAGTCGTAAAATATCTTAATTAATTATAATGTAAAGTTTTTATTATTACAATAGTTTTACCTTTACCTCCCAGTCCATTAGCGTTAAAAGTGTAGTATTTATTATGTACATATGTACGTTGAAATGTTCGTAGGAATTAACGACCGTTAAGGTAATTACCGATTCGAGACGTCGTTAAGGTGTGTTATACATTAAAACGCTGACAACTTAAATTGTTTTGAAACGAATTACATGTCATATTAAAAATCAGTCAAAGAAAATGACGCGATTTCTCGATAAAATTATTAATCGCATGAAAAGTAAAGATATTTTTGTTGAATTCAAGTTATTCAATGTTTATAATAAAGGATGGGTAGTTTACTTTAACCTAAGTAATATATAATATAATATATATTCTAAACAAAAGTTATAAAACGAAGCAAAACTTTAATCTTAATGTTAGATTATCCAAGTAAACATTACGTAACCAAGAGTAGAAGCTAATGGGGAAAACAACTTTTCTCTCGATTCAAATCGAAATTAAATTTATTGTTGACAATATTGTAAATATTTTTTTCAATAAGAGCTGAATTTTGTTAGTTATTTATTTGTCAATTATGCTACATAAATTGTAATAATCAATTATTACTTTTTTGCTAATGCAAGACACTTTCAGTTATTCAACTAAACGATTAAAATTTTGATACAGAGAGGCACACAAGAAAAAATAATTTTAAAAAAATATTCATTTTATAGGTTTTTTGCCTAAAACTTGTTATTGTTTAAATATATATTTTTTTCAATAAGCTACAAAAAAAATCTTGTGCGATTATAAAAAAATTAAGCAATAAATCTAAGCTTTTTGCATGCAGTTGTGATATAATTATTAAGGTAGTTCGCATACATGATGATCCAAATAGTGTTTATTTAAATAATATTATTTTAAATTCATAAATTAATTAAATATCTTTTTTATGCTAAATATTATGTAAGGAACAATTTACCAAAAGATAAAAATTAAAAAAAGTTGACTATAAGCTGTTAGTACCTATTCATTAATAGGTAATTACACATGTGTTACTTAACTAGCAACATTTATATCTAATATTAATCGATCTTATTTAATTAGAAAAATATAACGCCTACACGCTCATACATCCCATAACCGGTACACACATCGTTAAAATAATGATGTATGTTTTACATGAGTTGCCTCTCCCGAATTTGCCCAAAAGTCCTCCGATATGAGGGCACGTTGATACGGCCCTCAGATAGGGCATTATCCGGACAGAGTTAGAGTATTCCCTGTGGGCCGCGTAATATACGTGTACGGAAAATTCCCTACATACTAAATTTACAACAGAAAAAAACGCAATATCAACATGACACTTTTATCACTGCTATCCAGTAAAAAATATAATGCGATTTGAGTTATGCGAATAATTAAAATTCGTCCGTTTTGGTGACTAATCTATTTTACTTTAAAGAAAAAAATTATCGTAATATTTGACGTTATTAAAACGCCTATTTCGATGATTCGGCTGTCGATCGTCTGTCGTCAGGTGTCGCAAACCGACGGCGGTCGAGTCAAAGACGATATTTTAAGTGACAGCTGAACTCGGCGACAATTTTCTAAGAAGAAGTAATAACTTTCGTATGATTTTGAAAGACACATTGATACGAATTGCTTCGGACGTGATAAAAATTATGCCGAATATGTTCCAAAAAGTTTTCAGAGACATAGTATTATTTGTATATGTATTTATTTTCACTAAAATGTTAAAGAAAGAGGAAACTAGATATCACAAAAAAGACGAAATTATATAATAATAAAAAAAAAAAATTTGAGAAGAAGTGAGAAGAAGTGAGAAGTGGGCGTGCTCACTCACTCTCGTCACTTAATACGCGAGCGAGCGAAAGAGAATCTATCTCATGTATTTTTGCTGACGTTCAAAGGAAACTATATAAGAATACATTTTAACTGGTAAATATTTTTTTCACAAGTAAAAATATAATTTCACTGGCAAGTGCTGGTAAAATTAAATTCTGATATAAGCTATCATTTGACATGCGTAAAACATGTTTACTTTGATTACGATATAAAAAGAGTACTTAATCCGTTATATTAACGTCACATAATTATCAGAACATTTCTTATTTTCGATATATTTATTTTTTTATTTTTCCAAACCAATAAATTAACAATACAATTTTAAAGATGCGTTTAAAAATAAAAATTATATTACTAATTTTAGACCACCACTACCCTTATAAACTTTTTGTAAAAAAATAGTTTTAAAGCGACACACCTCTTAAGGCCAAAATGTTGTAACCCAAGTATAGCCTAAACGAATTAATTCAACCCAACTTCACCTAATGAAACAAATTATAGTTCTTGAATTTTTATTAGGTCAAGTTGGGTTTGATTAATTTGTTAATGTTAGGTATATGCTTAAACAGCAAAAGACGTGTTTCATAACTGTCAACACTAATCACATGTTAAGGTCGTTAGCTAGTTTTACATTAGCAATTCGGATTGCTACTCGGCTAGCAAAAATATGCCCAAAATTACATGCAAGAAGTGGTTTTAATAAAAAAAAATATTTTGGTTGTGCATAATGCAAACGTGAACAATTATCGAAATAAAAATTTAAAAATACATGACAGATAATAAAAATTAGTGGTTGAATTGATCACAATTTGGGTAATTTATTTAAACGGATATGTAACATTGTAATTTTTAACTATGTACATGCAGTGAATAAAAATATACTAGGTCACACTTGATTGAGTAATACAATATACGTTTAGCCCAGCTAGTACTCGGCCGAGCGTGCTGATTCTACTAAACACTCGGCAGGCGTAAGCTACATAGGCGCGCGTGTGTACTGTTATAGCACTAGAATTGAATAGATTTATTAGCTATTTTATTAATTTTTCACTGATATGTTCTCTATTGCTATGTATTTATTTTATATTACAGTATATCGCTTAACATAAAAGCGGTGGGGGTAGCCATTTGTATATAAATGAACTGCGTCCAAAGGCATAAAACGTGATATATGCTACACAGATTCGTGCAAAATCGTCGCCGCTTTGCGAATTCGGCCAGGGTTAAGGTACGACTTTTGTTTTTGTTCGCGGCGTTACCAACAGGTGCGCTTGATAGTTTCACCTGCACCCCCATCAAAACGCGATCAGATCCATCCTTTTTGTTCCGGCTCCTCCCCGCCTGACGAATTGCCCTTTCGGGTCACGCTCTGTCCATATATTTTTAATGGCCGCCGTTACGTTTCATTAATGCTCGGCTCGAATTCGCACTAACCCGAAATCTGTGCGGCGTTCGTTGCTCTAATTGGCCCTAATTTTCTTTGACGTTATTGGTTTGCAAGACTTTGACGGGATGTCGTAATTAGACCGCCCGCATCGTCATCGACGTGGAGTTATGTTTCGGCTTATGTAAATTGATCGATAAGGACACGCGAAGGTTATGCGTTCGTTAAATAAAATTTAAAGTTAATTTAATGACAATAAAATGTTTTTTAAACAAAAGCAAGTTTTTTCGAGGAATATATTACCTCATTTTTTTGAAAATAAAATTACTTTGAACCAAGATACAATACAAACCGTGAAGCCTTTGACAAAACAAATCAGTTCTGGGTTAACATCCTACCACAGTATTTATTGCTACCAATATTAATGTTTGTTTTTGCCTCGCAGTGTTGTCAGAGAACCGCGTGACTCTAGTGTAGCCAACTTAGATTGGTCTCCACAGAGAATTATTAAAGTATGTACACGGAGATTGATATCTTATCTTAGTAATCTCAGGTTACTAATTGGGATAAGACTCTGAAAGCGTTGCATATTAAATATAAAAACTTGATTACAACGTAAACAAAAAAACAATAGGATTTTATGCATTGTTTTCTTTATATATTATATGAATGAATAAAACATATTTTATATTTTTTTTATATTTTACGTAATATGCTTGTCTTTGACAGTTTAATGGATATTTCAAAGCTTTATAACATATGATATGAGAGACACACGAGATAAACATAATGGCGTTAAACTATAAATTTGAGACAGAATAAGTTATGTAAATTTAAAATGGCAAGGCCCGCAATTCGAAAAATTGTTGCCATATAAATTGTATAGTAAAGATGCAAACAGATTTTTTCTTTATAGCTTAATATTTAAATACCATAAAATATATTTAAATTTTTTAAATTATTGATAATTAGTAATTTAAAAAAAAAAAAATTTATTGTACTTTAAATATATTAATTTATAATTAAATTAATTATATTATAAATCAGTCCAAAGTTTCAAAGAGACATCTGTACTTTAATAAACTTTGCTCGGTAGATTCGATCCAGACCCTTAGCTCGCCATAATCTCTATAAGTACTCTATGATGGTTTCATAATACCAACATAGTCCATTCAGCCTGTGGATACGATTGTGTTTCAGGCGCTTGCGAATTTTGAAATTGAATGTAAGCTTTGGCACAGCTTTAAGTGTTTTCGATATATATTTTTAATAGAAACTAAGCGTGTCCAACAGAGCGGAAATTCCAGTTTGTAGCCAAAATGAGATCAACTTTTGAGATTTCTGCGCTCGGACGTTTACAATATGTGATAGGAGTGGTGCCAAGTTGAAGTATTCTAACTTGAATTCGAAAACAATGTTCGATTTTGCTACATAGACAAGAACACAGTGTGCCTGAGTTGCCGATAAGCGTAAAATCGAGTTTTTTAAATTAAAGCACTAACAAACACAAACCGAAACTATTTTGTAGATTTTAAGTAATGTCATATTTTTTTGTATTTTTAATAACATTAAACAAAAGCAATTTTCAAAATAAGATTAGGAAGAAAAATATGAGCGACCAGTACTCGCATATCGATTAGCTGCGGTAGCTCGCGACAGTGAGCTACTGACATGCGATTTTCTATTATATTTTGTAACATTTTATTAGTATATGTTTATTCTTACACTCGACTAGTTACAAAATATATAAATTATTACAAGTTGTCTTGAACTTATAATATATGTACAAATATTGACAATAAAAAACACAGTACATTTAAGTGTCGCTAGAAATAGGTGGACTTATCTCTGTGAGACATAATTTAAATATTTGTGGTTACTACTTATGGACGATATTTCAAAGTCATAAAGAGATTTTTTGACAGTGAAGGCAAAAATGCATTAGTATTGATTTATAAAACATTCTGCATATTGCGTTTTGTTTATTGTAAAAACAATGTAACAGATTTCTTGGATCGATACTAATCTGAATCGATATTGCTTTTATCTATGAATTGATCCGATAAAATTTTTTACTCTACCCTTAACATTTAAATTAAAGATAAGTTTTTTTCTATTACTAAGTAATGAATTACCAATAATTAAAAATAAGCTTTGGTTTGTAGCCTTTATATCTTTATTACTAATTCACCATTATTTTTCATTAATTTATTTTGGGCCGAGAATATTTATTTTATTTATTTAGTTTCAAATATCATGAATAAAAATATTTCAATAGTCTGTTTTTGTATAAGCCCTACCTAAGATAAAAGCTAAGAATCTGACAACTGTAGAATGTGCTATTTTTTCTCTTGATTAACGAATGTTTATTATTTTTGTCGAATTTTCGAATACTCTTGAAATTAGTGAGTGAAATATTTTCATAGTATTTAAAGTCGTGAAAATAATTATAAAATAAGATTATAATGTTTATGGTCTTACTTTAGATTACTTTACTAAGATTTATAATAGTGTTGGGTTACTCCACACCTAGCAAGCATATTACGTAACAGGTCTAAATAAATGTTTGCATACTAAGCTTATAGTTTTTGTAATTGTAGTTGATTTACATTCTATACTAGTACAATATTCAGTTGAAGGAAACAGTGAAATTGATTTATTGTAATTTATTTACGATTAGTATGAGACTGTATCATAATCAGCATTAAACAACCGGTATCCTATTTCATGTTAAAAATAGTTTTAAAATAAAATAAAGTAATTGACTAACAGTAACACTATTGTTAAAACGGACATTGCCTTCAATCTCTAAGAAAAAATCTAAATAAATTATTATTCAATTATATGTTTTAAAAGTTTTTTAAGAGAATGGAATAAAGGGTACTATTTCGCATTCCTATAGCACCAGACATAACGACAGAGTTAGCCACCCCGACGGCAAAAGAAAAGACGTACTCTTTCGTTTTCAATACTCGCACGTCGGCAGCACTGCGGTTCGCGGCGTCACGTGTAAGTTTCGCTTCCGTAGCTGACCGTTACGTAACCGGAAGTGAACGGAGCTTCTGAAACTTTACGGTGAATTTTATCCCCCCGCACCATTCACCTACCCTTCTGCTCTTTCTCTAGTTCTCGTTGGGTGCAGGAATGTTTCATGTTAAAAACTGCGCCCGGATGTGCTCGCTGTGAAATGTAAATATGCTAATTCGCAGCGGCCATTTGTACACGTTTAATCCGGGGAAACGAGTGCGGTTGACACTGAAGCTTTGGTCTAAAGCCGCGCAATATTGACCAAAACCAGATATGTAATGCGAAATAGTGCGGGCTCGCTGAAGCTGTCGCCCGCTATAACTTGCACACATACATGTACGTTTTACTGTGTGTGTTTGGATTTAAATTTGCTATTGCAAGAGAGAATATATTATTCTTTATAGTAATTTGGGGATTTTGCCAATGCTAAAACGACATATTATAGTTAGTGACATTGTGCTGTGAAATATAAATATAAATGCGGATATTTATTATTATTTTCAATATACTCGTAAGACACAATGGCACGTCAAATTTAATGTACTCATATAATACGCAACTTTGCATTATGCTCAGAAGTACATTTTCAGGAATCAGGAAAAACCTATAATTGAATTGGTTACCATATTTATCAAACAGATATATTATTTCGGCGAATGTATGGGCCGATTGATTTGCTTACGCACGAGCTACGTGGCGCAGCGGTGGCAAGAACAATACATTCGTTTGGCGATCGAGCAGCGCTTTCTCTGCCGGCCTATAACAACCATTTAAACATAATAAATTTATAAAATGTATAGCAGTAGGCAATCTGTGTCTTTTTGTCACTCGTAATAATTCATCCACTAGAATAATATTAGCATAGATCACTATAATTATGACATTTAAACTTTTAAAAAGTCTAGTTTTGCTCATCAATTTACAAGAATTTGGGTAGTTATATTTTCTCAAACCTATCATAAATAATTTTGTATTTATTATTTTTATAACATAGGGAATATAAACAAAAGAATACCGATATATTCAATTAAGTAATTTGAAAAAATAACAAATACAATACATTTAAAAGTATTTTTTTCATACAAATACAAAAAATATGTACGCAATATCTTCAAATCGTTTCGGCAAATTTATATAGTCATAATCATAAGTCTACACATTGAAAATTACTGCGAAAATAATAAAGACATCATAAAAGCTTATATATTATCTAAGTAAATAGAATAATGACCATAGAAAAATAACAAGAAAAGCACAGATATATTGGCTTAACAACTCACATCCAGTGGAGCTCGCACCGAATTAACAAACACATACACATAAATGTTTGTTTGAACAATAGGAAGTTACAAGACCTTACATTATCTAATGATATTATATATCACATATTTGAATAAAATAACGTTAGACATATTTCCCAATATCCGCAATTTATATGCTGGTTACGATGGTAAGAATAATATTTAGAAAATTTACCAATAAAAGACACAGAAAAAATATATAAGATCCATGAAAAAAATAATAATGATTTCATTTAGAAAATACAAAATTGCATGTTTTTCTTTCACATTAAAAAAGCATTCATCTATTACAATACCAAGAATCTTACAACCTACATTTCTCAATGTATTTGTATACATATAATGAAGATAATATATAAAAATAGACGTCTTTTATTGATTATAGTCTGACGTCACAATTCCTTCCAGAGAACAGACTCGTCAACAAGACATCCGGTTGTTTTTTTTTTGAGTCGTTAAAATATTGCGAATAATGTTCCCGTGTGCTTTGCATTATTATTCGCCGCTCGATTATTTCGATCATCATGAAAAACGTCGCTTAAGAAAGTTATCGTTATACAAGCGTAGCGATGTAATTGTAGATTTGCCGAAGACTTTTGACTTATTCAAACACGACCATGATGAATATTCATGTCGCTGAGACGCTGCTCTCGACTTGGGCACAATTGTGGAGACGACGAAAACGGCGAACACAATATCGTATATTCAATTGTCTCCGGCCAAAAGAAGGAGACCAAACTTTGGAGGCTCTTATTTACTTTTGAATACAATTACAATAGTCAACAAAATATTTCGAGAATTTCGTTACGGATTAGCATTAAGTTTGACGCGAGCGCTTTCCATCGTCTCTGGGCGAGAACTTTGCATTATAGGTACACAGCTTTCGCAGTGACAATATAAGAAAATGTTTATCTTTAATTTAGATGAAGCAGGTATGTTGATGTGCCTAAATTGAAGTGTGTTTATGTAATATTTAGTAATTAAAGCACACGAGAATAACATGGAATAGCATATGCGTGGTATACAGCTAAAAATATTTTCGCCATTCCGAAAATTTAATTTGGAATGGCGCTTGATTACCAGAGTTTGATTTCAAATATGTGTAATGAATAACTAAAACTGAAATTGAATAGTTCTGTCTCTCTGACACAGAGCAATAGTTTATATATGTACATTATGCCATAATACTTAAGCAATATCACACCCCGCCAATACGCTTAAGTTGACACTTTAGCTACAAGTGACATTTAAATTTGAGGTTTTTGTTTCATGCAATTAGCGGTCGTTTTGTGCATTACCGAAACAGAGCGTTTGCAAAGAAGTTATTTTAAAAATCTTTTGCTCAGAATAACTTTTATTAGGAGTTAAATATATGTATAAAAATTTAGGAAAAAATAAAAATAAACATTCATTCACTACGTTACGATATGAAGTTTTTTTTATTTTTAGACATAATGGTATAAAAAATTATTTTTAAAACCGTTGTATTAGGGTGTAACCTTATACATGCCAAATTATTTTTTTTCGAAGTCCGATACTCACACCATCTAAATTTATTATATTTGGCCTTAAACACTCATTAATTAAATATCAGCTCTCTAGGATAACTTAAACCCGTGCTGAATTGATGACAAAGAAAAAAAATCGGCCCTTTGCACCTCTCCGTGACATTAATTTACTTACTAAAGTATGAAACTGAGGAACATGGAATATACTTTAGCAAATTTCCGATGGATAAATCATGTGTTTGTAATAAATCAGATACTTATTCCATATGCTGTGACGTTGCAGTGGGAACGCTCGGTGATGAGCGTTCCCACTGCAACGGCGTAAAAGAATAAAGTATTATTATTTTACAGGATTTAATATTAAATCCGTAAAGAATTTGCTTAACTTTTTTTTTTATTAAAAAAAATAAGTTGTATATTATTGATTTTATTAAAATTTATCTTATCAAAACCGTTATATTTGTTACTTTGTTCCAGTGTATTATAAAGCATATTTGTGTGGACGATTTCAAATATGATAAACTATATGTGCTACATATTACTTTTACATAGCTCACGATCAGCGACTTTGAGAAATACTAGTTCAGAGACGACCATTGTATACTCAAACGAATAAAGTTGGTTACAAGCAAGTATCGAGCGTTCCTGTATACAATGTAAGTTAAATATTATACGTCAACAATGTATGTATAGACAAAACTATCGTCGAGCGTAGAGGACGGCAAAAACTCTCGCGAGCGCAACATCCGAACTAATGAACAAAAGCAATGATTATAGCTAAAAGTATTCGATACACACATATAAACTCCAACTCCAGCTCTCACAATGCAAATTAAACGGTTGCAGCGGAATTTCCGGCGATGAGAGTAGTACATGTCAGCGTAACGTGATCCTCGGAGGTCCTTTCGTGCCGTTTCACCTCTGAGTGTCGGTATCCGCCATTATAAATACCCATATTAAGGTAGGGCGGGGGGCGTCGGGGTCTTATGATTTGGTCCGGGACGTGATCGGCTTACGCGAGCGCCTCCGCCCTCCCCCTTCCTCAGGAAGCCCGGGGCCCCATTTGAATTCCGGGACAGATGTCGACTCCTCGTGAATCGTCGCTATACCTTGCCGCAATTAAACACAAAAATTTTAATATCAACCGCGACGGTCGTGTTAAAAAACTAACATCCTTATTTATTATTAATAACCATTAAATACTGTTTTTATTAGCTCGAAGCTAATCACTAAATTACTCAAAAGTCCAACAAAAATCTATGTGCTCAGAGAAATATGTGTATTTAAATTTATCAGTATTTCGGCAAGAACAGTTGCTGGAAGGGTTGAGCACATTGTAAGATACATCAATAGGCAACTAAGTAGCAAAGCACATGAACCTCACCGAGTGGCTAATGATTTTTTCAGCGCTCGCTCAATCCACGTTTTTTACTGCCTCGTTACGTTAAATTATTATATATCAAATACTTTAAAAAATTGTGAATATTTTGTATAATTAAAATGTTCAATATTTTAATTTAACAAAATATAAATATGAAAAACAAGAGAACTAAGTTTGAAACGAGTCAAGAATTAGCTTTTATAAATAGTATGCATGGAAACACTACAGATAAAATATTTTTAATAATGTTAAGAAACGTTAACTGTCAAATTAAGTAAAATTAGGTGGCAAATCTGATGGTGAAAAAAATATATGCGAAACATTTTAATATGAGCTTTGTAAAAATGCAATAAATATTTGACTCTCCATGTGATCGGGTATAAAACAGTCGTAAAAAGTGATTGAAGCATACCTCTAATAAAAAAATATAAATTTAGTTATATATTCATTATATAAAAACAATATTTTGTTTTATATTTTACTGGCTATGTCTTTCTTCATTTGTATACCAAATGATATACAAATATTCGCAAAAATAAATAAAATCAAAGCAAAAATATACAATTAATATAAAATAACAAAATGTGTATTATACATAAAAATAATAATATTTTAATTGAACATATTACACATGGAAATAATGTTTTATTTATTATAGTATGTATATAATCTTTAAAAGAACTAATCTTGCCCTAAATGACAAAATTCATTGCCCGGTCCGAGGGTATTTTTCCATAAATTAACCGGGTACTTGGTTCGGTTTCGGGTATATTTCCCCACTAATATAAACTGACACAGAGTTATAATTTATATTATATATACGTATATTAGGAACTGAAATATTTGATTTTTGTATTCTGCTTAAATAGTATTTAATTATAAAAAAAAAAATAGAAAAATAAAAAATTATAACAGATGTTTAATAATCAATATTTTATTTAATTGAAATATTCATGTTCTTACATATCGTTTAAATAAGCAATAGATATAGAAAACAAGAACCTAACACATTTATAATATACTACATAAATTACTTTACATGAATTGAATTACATGTGACTTAAAATAGTGAAATTTATTAATCAGTGCTGTAATTTTTTACTCTCAAAAGTAATATTTTAAAAATATTAATGAATCTAGTGTTTCATATTTCATAGAACTTGTTAGCAAGGAAAAAATATTATTAAATTAAATTTATTACATATTAAATATGAATTACTATTTATATGTAATTGTTATTAATAATACAATACATGAATATGTATATTGTATATCAACATATGATTTAATTATTAAAATATTTATATATATATATATATATATATATATATATATATATACATATGTAATATGTATATATTCTATAAAATTTAATAATGACTGTCGACACTGAAAATTTTATAAATATGATTTTATAATTTAAATTAAATCCTATTAAATATTTTTATTTAAATAATAGATTTAAAAGGTAAAAGGTTGGTGTTGTATGTATCTATATCTTTTCAAACAATACTATGAAATTTACTATGTAAGTCAGACGGAATTGCTTACAATAATTTTAATTGAATATTGATAACAAAAAAAATATTATATAATAATCATGTAAAATTTTATAATTAAATTATGGTATTTTTAGGTTCTTGATTTAAATAATTTTTATATACAGAATTTATAAATTTGCATTAAGGAAACGAAAAGCGAATGGCAATAAGAGGTGTTTCTAAACCTCGAACGTCAGATTCATTTTTTTTAATAAAATTAATACTTCAAAATTAATAATAATGGCGGCTAAATTTATTGTTTGTTGCAAAACTAATATGAGTAATAATTTTATGAAATTATATATAAGAAAAATAAAATTTTAGTCATAATATATAAATTTAAAGGTCCACAGTCCAGATTAAATTTTGTCATGGATATCGAGGGAGCAAGATTATCTATCCGTGAAAGATTTATTAAATCTCTCACGGTACATAATAATAATATACTTAAATGTTGTTTTTTTGTGTACAACCATCCTCCAAGTATGCCTTGTGTATTTTTTGCAAATACTCGCATTTAATTTTTTTTAGTAGATGCCAAATGTTCGAGGATACAGAAACGAATACATTGTAAAACGATACTCTTGGACTGTTAAATAGAGATTTCTCATTTGTTTTCGATAGATCACTATCACTACTCACTTAATCTTTAAATGAATTTTTGCGAAATTACAGAATAATTGGAAAATTTTGCATCTTGAAAATCATGTAAAATATATATTTCATATGGAGAAATAATCAAATATTATGACTGGGTACTGGTAAAAGAGTGTTATTTTAATTGTATAGATATACTTGAATATTTAAAAATATATGTAGTCTTTTAATCACCAAAATTTAAAGAAAAAAAGTTTCCCTTAAAATCATACATATAATTTAAGTGGGTTCCATAGCTGATAATAAATATTTTTAATTCCAATCGTGTGTATTTAATAAATCTTATATATTTATATATTTTTTCAGTGTGATTTTTGATTATATAATTTCAATCTCAAAAGTCGTAAATTAACTATGAAAAACCATTACATAAATAGTTGAATTTTTCTATTTTTATTATGATTATTTATTATGTAATGTTTATTTATAGTTTATCAGTATAAATACGAATATATATCATATATTTATAATGACTGTTTATTCTAAAACGAGTGAGCAATAACCATAATTTCATAGTTGTGCCGCATGTGTAAAATTGCTGTTTGTGATTTATCACGTTTAAATCTATTACTCCCGCAATATATAAAGATTAAAAATGTATTTTTAGAGCAATTAGGCAATAAAAAAGCTATTAAAGTCGAGGTCGGCGCCCCTCGACTTTATCAAATGACAGCTCGTATAATTCGTCGATAATGTAAAGTGAAACGGTAATTAGCGCGTTAATTGCATAATTAAAATGCTTTAAAGCCACAACCAAGCGGCGGCATGAGGGTACGAACGACCTTTAGAAAGTTGACCTCAAGAATTTCCCATAATTAGGGACATCTAACTGCTCGTTCCGAATCTGAGGTAAAAATAGACAGGTGAGGCGAGCTCTACAAATTTTCTAAAGTTAGCTCAAGCTTGGATATGAGAATAAAGGATAAACTCCAAACAACTCTCTCTCTATTTGATTATCTCACAATGCGGAATATGCTGTGAACGCTGCTGTTATTAAATGCAGCAAAAATACATATAATTAAGGTATATATGTATTTATAAGCCATTTTAAAAATTGTGCCTGATAGACAACTTTTTCGCTTTCGAGCTCAATGAAAGCTTTTATTTTGTTATTGAATTGAATATTTATTTTAGTGGTGAAAATGTGGAAATGAGACAGTCTTGAGGTGTTGTGTAATGCGCGCGAGCATTGAAAGCCTTCCAAAGTTAGGTCAAGCGTGAAAAGGGTCAGATGGAGTTAAATTTGGGTGGTGGACACCAAACATTGTGCGCTGTGCACACAATAAAGGGTGGCACAGGGCTAAAAAGGTAACAATTAAGCCGACGAGAAATTTCTCTCGATTTTCCCACGGAGGTGACAGAGTGCATTTCCCGACCGACGGGGATTAATCAAAAGCGTTGACGCGTGCTTTGAACCGAAGAGGGTCACTCTGAAAGTTTGCCATTTTAAATGGTTCGATAGCTAGGTATATAGCAAAGCCAGCCAACCGAGCCTTTAGAAAAATAAACATTTGCTTGCCATATTTTTTTATTTTTATATTTAAAACAAATTATAAAAATACATAGTCATACATACTTTAGTAAAGTTATGGTTAGATTTAAAACTATTTAATAATAAAATAAATTGCACCAAAAAAACGCTTGGATTTATTACTGTAATAAATATACTTGAAACCTTGTACGACCTATTTTAAATATTTTTTTTATGATTTTATGAATTTGATTTTAAAGATTTGACCAGCTTTCCAAAGTAAATATCAGTTAAGGAGCTGCAATAATTCTTAAAACAACATTTTAGTTATGTTTCTCATTATTTTTCCTGGGTTCTTTAAGTCATTAACATTTCACTATTCTTGTCATGACTTACAATGGTTTAGTACTTTTTATTATGTTTAATATGATTAGATTATTATTATTTCATCTATTTTTAGGTCGTCCCCTAGCCCGTTTTTTTTGCTTTCATTTTGTAAATGTGTGAGGGGCCATAAATTCTTGCATTCTTTCTACCTGCTCTGCCCATCTTATTGATTTATAAAAGCTGGTAATTTTTTCATGCTCAGTCAGCTCATAAAGCTCGTGATTAATTATGATCCTGCAAGTCCTATACACGTTTTTATATAATAAATCAATTTTTTCTAAAATACATTTGAAAAACTCTATAGCTGATATATTATAATGAAACACACTTCCCAGTAAAACTCCAGCTGTAATTTTACTCAGTACCAAAAGTTTATTAATAAGCCATATAACAATGATTTTTATTCAATAAAGGGTTATGCACTATGCACTGTAGAGTTAATAAATATATCGAGAAGATAATCTTATATTTAAATATTCAGATAGTAAAAATGTGAGCGACTATTTATAATTTAATGTAACTCTATTTTGAACGAGTTCGGATAAACTCGTGTGTATTTAAAATAGAAGTTCTAAATGAAAGATACCACGGAAACGCTCTGGCTTTAATATTATCAAGAAATGAGATAAATCTAACGTCGATTTAAGTCCTCGTTTCTGTGACGAATGTAGATGATTCTTTGGCATGTTTTGCATAATTAATTTTGACGCAACGGTTATGGGTGGTTCCTACATTTTCAGTACTGTAAGATATTCTGCCAGGTAATTTTGCTAATTGATCGATTTTGGGAATTGAACAATTAGCAAAATTATCACATGCGCTTTTTTTTTGTAGGACCGTCTAATTTATAAATAAGTCAAATAATGTGTGCTAATAATCGGAGGTATTGCCTAGTTAATGTAACTCATTATACACCATTATTAGAGAGTTCTATACACCTAATATATGAACATATACAACCTAGTTTAATTTTTAATAATCAACACGATATGTATCTGTGAGATTAGAAAAATCTATAAATATTTTATTTGTTGATAATCAATCAAATTTATAATTACAGTAAAATCTCCTAGACATGATTAAAAACACACAAAAGTTCTCATGGGAGTCGAACGTAGGACTTCAGGATATTAATTCATCAATAATTGATCGTGCTGGTATTAAATAAATTTATTTTATACTTATTTTAAATCGATATTATTAAACAATTTTACAATGATAAATTTGATGATTCGCGATTTATTGAAATATTTTAGAATTGACTCCTACATAATATTTTTTTTATCTAAAAAATACAATTATAGACAAAGCTTCAATATATCAATCAACAGACACGTTATAGCTTTGAATATAGAGTGACGTGGGTCTAACAAAAAGTGGGTTTGCAAAAGGAAACGCTAACTTTTCGAAACGTTAAATGTTTGATGTGAAAACGAAGTCTTATTCATTTAAAATATTTAGATTATTAATAAGATGGTTAAAGTTTTGTTCGGACATTTTGATAATTTATATGTGAATACATTATTAGTGAGTATTAACATTTAATGTATTAAATGTAAGAAAATGTATTTAACAAAATTAAGTTTTGTGTATTATATTAGATATGTATGTTGTCTAACATTAGTTATAACCACCAATGCAAATGTTTACTAATGAAATATTATCTTTATATGAAAGAGCCATATTTAAACCTTTATAACAATTCAAGTATATTACGTTTCTGAGAATTCCAGTGAAATATTTCGCAACGCAAGAATTCTGGTGGAATGTAATTTGTTTTGTGAATACAACAAATCACAATAGATTAGGCTTTATTTATTTTTTATTAGTATAAAAAATAAAAACTGTATAATGTATAAATTCTCTGTATACATACACATTTTTCACATGGTGTTTAACAGCACCCCACCCAGTGATTGATGTACTTTCACTGTAGCGTAAAAAAGGTAGTGGCCGAAACAAAAGTCTTTGACTTTGAAAAATTTGCTATTTCCGCGCAGTTTGCAATGCAAATTTCCGTATGCAGAGGTCCGGTGCCGATAGGTGAACAAATGACGTGAAAAGTTTTCCACAGCTTGCAAAAAATATATAATAAAAAAATTACGAGAGTAAAGCAAAACCTCTCTGACTAACGAACGGTTTATTTTGCTTTTGAGAAGTGATGTGAAGCGATGCTGCGGCTCTCGCGCTGTTGACGGTCGTTTAGAGCGCATTCGGAATCGTTCACTGGAAAAGTCGAAAAATTCCCAGTAGCTAGAGGCAATTAGGTCTTAAAGTATCTTTCTGGCTTTTGACGAATGGATGCACCAGTACCACTGACTTTAAACATACTCTGGTACTTTGTAAAAGTTAGACGAATAACTTTCTAAGCTGAATAATTGCACAGTGTGGACTGCAATGAAAATCATTTAGCATATATATGTAAAAATATAAAGATCTATTATTGCTTATGTATTAGTTTAATAAGGCCTTCATTGCAAAATGTATATTTTATATGACCATATTTCTTACTTAAAATGCGATTTTAATACAATAATCTAAAACTAATTTTTTCTTGGGAATCTGAACGTGACTTTTTTATAAAAGATATATTTTATTTAAAGCCGTGGTTGTCATATTTATCATAAGTTTTACAATATTTTTTCAATTATTAAAATAAATAAAATTAACATAATTATGTAGTAAATGTTTACACATACATACATATGTACATATGTTGTTTTAATTTGCAGAAAATTAATTTTCTAAGTTTTGGTTTATTTTTGATGTTTTTGTCAATTTGTACCGTGTTCCTAATTAGTGTACTTATTTTATTTTATCTAGCATCATATTTAATAAACCTTTATACATTCCATGTTTATGTAAGATAATATATTTTCATAGTATCATCAATCTTATTTGCCAGTTTAAAATTTGCCTTTAGTTACTAATTTAACTCAGTTATGATAACATAAAATAAATACTCGCAAGTTTTGCTAAACACGTATAAATAACTGAAATAATAAATCACGTCGATTTATCAAAGACATTAATTACAAAATGTAGACTGTTACTCTTTTTTTAATTATTATATAATAGATGGAGCGTCGGTTCAGCGACTCGTTGAAAAATTGTTTTGTTAGAACATAATGGCATCGGGGTAGGGTAGGTAGGGAAAAGACACCGTGATGAATTCAACGATTAATCCTTTGTGCTGATTCGAGGGTCCGATTTCGAAAAGGATCCGAATGGGCGAAATTTCGACAAAGGCCTGGAAAACTAACCGTTGTTTATCTTTAGTTACGAAGTGAGTAGGTCAGGTGCGATTAGTGGGTTAACTTGCGCCCCGGGGGATTTATTAACTCGCCAGAAGGGGTCAAAATATCAATTACGCGAGGAATTAATTATTTTGGTAAAATGATTATGAAAATTCTAACCGTGAGCGAAAAACTGACGCTTGGTTTCCGGTAACGGTGGTAATTAAACATAATGAACTTGTGTTCCTAAACCAAATTTTTGGAATGATGACTAGGTTACTTTTAAAGTGTAATAGTTATGATTCAATAACGTTAAGTATATGTAAAAGTTACTTTGAAGATAGACAGATAAAAAAATATACGAAGCAAATAAAAAAAGTAATATACAATTACATTAGAATAAAAGTATTATAAATCAAATTGTAAATAAAATATTAAATACAAAAATTTATTATGTGGTAATGTTATTGAATCTATGTTTCCATTCTTTCTAGCATTGATACTTGTATATAAATATTTAATGATGAACTAGTAAATAGCACACTGCAGCGCATAAGGTTAACACACAAGAGTATATTCTAGTTTTTGTTCTCGCTGGAGGGTTTCTCGCATCGTGGAAATCCTAGCGTTTATCCACAATATGAAAGCGTATACATATATCCCGGAGTTAAGCAAGAGATATTCGTCATAAATAATAACTCTTTCTCGCAAACGAATCTACTTTTGCTCCACTCCAGACAGCATAAACATTAAGAACGGGAAACCGCTGACAACTCGGTTCAAAGCTGGAGAGTAGAGAACGAAACTTATAGTTTAAATGCGTCTTGCGGTATGAAATACGAAGACTTGAAAAAATTAAAATCCAGTTTACTAAAGAAGATTTGATAATAAAACTTATAGATAAGCGGAAAGATTTAAGAAAAAAGTTTTTAAAATATTTTGGAACTATTTAATATGTAAGTAATATTATTTGCTTTAATATTTGAGTAATATTATAACTCATACTACGAATGATATAGCTAAACCCGCCAAGTCTTAGTATATGAGTAATTTGTTTCTTCTATACCAAAGATATACTGTTGGTAAAATGTCGGCCACGGTGGTCTTAATTTAATTTAAAAAAAAATATATATATTATGAAGAAATTATAAGTCAATCACAATAATAAATGCTTAAGAAATAATTTATAAACTTATTGCTTTAAAAAAAATATTTGTTTCATAACAGTCGTCCAGATCGTAACATAAAAGTTCTAAATATGATGTGTCTATTAGATATTTATCAAAACTAATATTTGTAGTGCTTTAATACCTTATATTATTAGTATTCCGTAGCTAACTTAAATTAAAATTTCGTACAATAAAAATAAGTAATTAATTAGGAAAATATTTTTATGACGTTTGACAAATTACGTCACGTAAATATTAATTACTTATCGTTGCTCTAAACTGCAAATTATTTATCTTATTACATATTAAAGTTAGCTGTAAGAAAAAATATTATATAGTAAAAAAGAAAAAACTTAGAGCATGACTGTTAAGAAATAAATATAATATTTATCGTCGTGCGTTTGATAAATTTAAGTTAATTTAACCCAGCGGTTTCTGACAAAAACACGGAATTGCACTATAAGCCCAACACAATTTACTACTTTAATAATACACATTTGGAAAGAGTGCAACGCATAGCTTATTGTGTCTTCTAGGTTATCAGTGTTACTTATATAAACAATGTATGTGCATATTATACGGTCATTAAATAAATATATCCTTGTTCAATAAAAAATATTACAAAAAGCAATATTTTATTTGTAGTGTGCACTAAAACTAATTAAATGTGCATTAAAATTAAGAAAAATGAGTATTAAGAAAAAATAAATTTGTTTCTTTAAAACTAAAACTAATTTATTATGCATATTATATTTTTTCATAAACACACAAAACCGTATTTAATGCATAACATATGCTATATTCCAGAACCTGTCAAAAGATTAGATTTATTTTCATTTTTTTAACGCTTGTTTGCCTTTTAGTTATTTTCTGGTTATTTGATTTTCAAGTTAAAGAGGCCACCACATTGTTAGATCATCGTCCAAATTACTGTAATTGAGTCATTTTTAAAAATGATAAATTATGTATTATTACTAAATTCACAAAAAAGTATATAATATAAACTAGAATAAAATGTACTATATATGGTAAAATAATGATTATAAATATGTATTGTTGTTAATTACTGTTACGTTCTGGTCTTGGGTATTTGCAATTTATGTTTTTTTATTATTTATGTTATTGTATATTTACGTCCTAAATATTTTTGGGTAGTAAGAACATATATTATACACTGTACAACGTAATAATTTAACCTATAATTCGACTTGTCGTACGTGCTCAAGTGTTGTGTTCAGGTTTACCTAACATACGTGCTTGGGCCTTATAATGTTAAATGGTTTGGAAATTGCCTTTAACAGAACCAATTTCAGCTTTTTTCTTAAGATGACACTAAACATTCTCGAAATTTATGCATTAAGGAATCATTAGAAGCCTTATTTGTGATTATTGAGTTGACGTCAATTTATGATACCTCGTGAGATTGAAATGTATTTTTTATAGGAAATATATAAAAGATAAAATAAGCGAGGGTCGAACTAATACAGAAATTCTTGCTTCTGCTATGGTACAAACCATAAATAAGAGCTGTAAGGAGCAGTGTTGAAAGAGAGAGAGCGATCATTCTTAAAAGGCTCGAAAGGGGGTCCGTTCGCAAAGACCCTTGCGATAGCCTTTGATATGCACTGAGGGAATTGAAATTTTCAATAACGCAAAAACGAATGGGAATACATACAAAAAATATGTACACACACATGCCACTATAGCTTTTATGCGAATATTTCTTACGTCTGGAACCGCTTCGCCGAAAGAACCGTCCCTTGCACGCGGTCATAAAATAAATCGAAAACATTTATCACCGAAAAACAAATAGAAGACCCTTTGTAGGAGCAAAATATTTTTTTAACAAGAACGCGGAAACAATTGACCTCTTCTTGTATTTTAAGACGGTTCAATATAAACGGGAGTTGCTTAACTTATGTTCTGACCTTTGTGCGTTTGATTATTGAAAAGTTTTGTACGTATTTTATTGAGGATATATTCTTAACACTTTATATATTGGTAAGTACCAGGGGTTATCCATTAAGATTGAAGATACAATACTATAATATAAAAATAGAAATACATTTTACCGCGTGAAGCATGAATTTTACGGTGATGTATTTCAAACGTTTACTTAATTTTTTTTATTTAAAACATCTTTTTAGCATTACTTAAAAAAAATAATAATGCTATATAGAATATACCAATGAACTTGCTATTTGTTTTTAGTAAACCTTTTTTTTATAAATAAAACTAATGAATTATAAAGCACAAAAAATATTATTTAAAATCATTTTTGTAACTAGTTTATAACCATGATATTTAAATATTAAAAGATCTGCAGTTTCTCTTTGTCTAAGATGCATTAGACTTTCTATGCAATAATGAATTAAAAATACCCTAGTTTCTCAAAACATTCCATTATCCATCAAATACATATTTTATTAAGCAGTAAAAAATATTGTCTTTGTGAAAACTAGACCATTATAAACAAGTCTATTTAAAATTCTAAATACATAAAAACGAGTATTCTTTGTTGTTTCATACTAAAATAATATGACTGTTACATGAAAATGTCTTGGTTAGATCATTTTTATTACTAAAAACCTTTCAGATTGTTTCAGAAATAATGAATGAATAAGTAAAATTGTGCATTTAGGGGAACTATTGCTATAATAGTATTTATACACTTTCACTTCATCAATTATCTTTTCTACAAAAGATAAATTGAAATATTTATTCAGAAAACTGAAATATTGTTAAAAATAATACAAAACAATTATGAAATTGAATATGTTTATAAATTAATATTTCATTGGTAAAAATTAATACGTATAATTAATCGAATAATTTTTCAGGCCAGGGAATTAAAACAATGATAACTTTTAAATATGAATAAACCCAGAAGATATTTTTATAATGCTATATGAAAATCATAACAAAAATGAAACGAACAAATAAAAATACCCGAATTTATACAAAAGGCAATTTGTTGTTCACTGCCCTTTTGTACCACTTGTGTTAAAGCAGATTTGCGCACTTCACTTCAACAAAAATAAAACAAAGAAACAAGTTGGAAGCAAATCAATAACAACATAATTTCAAACCACAATTAAACTGAATTATGTCATATTTAAATTTGTATATAAGTAATATTATAATGAATATACCAGTGGTATAAGCAGTGGCGTAGCTATGGTGGGGCGGAGGGGGCGGGCCGCCCCGGGCGGCACTTGCTTGGGGGCGGCATATTCGCGATGGAATCGTCTAGTGTGGTTCTTAACCCTGAATATACTAAAATTTATGTAAATCTACGAATAGCAAGAGCTTAAAAAAAATCAATTTATTATTTTAAGAAATGCTAATTTTATGTATGGGGGGGGGGCAATTTTAAGTATTGCCCCAGGCGGCACATGCCCTAGCTACGTCACTGGGTATAAGTAAATATCTAATAACCTAAAGATTTACTATGTTAAAATATGATATAGAATCTAGTATCTTTTAATATTTTTCTTGTCTAAGAGACCAAAAGAAGTGTTTATAGATTAGGTTTTCGGTATTCATTAGTAAGCACAGCATCATGCTCAATAACCAATAGTTGTTATTCCCAGATTGTTTTTGTGACAATAGCGTAGACTCACTGCTGTGTAAATATAAAAAATATTTTATATTTGTCAAATTTGACAGGCACGAAACGCCTATTTACTGTTCAAACCCAAACCTAACCTAAACAAATATGTTTGTTTAGGTTTTGTTAGGTTTCGGTTTGAACAGCACGGGAACGAAGTGGAGAGTAACAACTGGTAGTTTTTAAGAGTTGTGCAGTGATAACTATTAGGTACCATTTTTACCTTGATTTTCATAATTTCGCTGAACAATATCGTGGTAAATAATTAAAATAAAAAATTAGCTAGATTATGAAAATTGCACCATTAACATTGATGTCATTTGCCAGATTATAGGTCTATAAATAAATGATATAACTAAATGCTAAAGAATTGCGTAATTATTAGAATATTTCACAAACCACTTAGCATATCCGTTCCAAGGTAATAACCGATTGTAAGCACCAGAAATCCTACCCGTTTATGCGTAAAGGATACGCGATAGACAATGCATTAATCCTGCGAAAAACCTCTATTATCATAAAAACTTGTAATAACGGTTTTCTAAAAATTTACTTCAAAGCGTACACATATTTTGTTGCTGGGATTATCATGCGATGAAATTGCCTCAAAAACATCCTCATCTGTGATTCGCCTGAGCTACTTTATCAGATCAGCAGACAATCAGAAGCAAGAATGTGCTGACGAAGCCATACAAAACAGAACTGCATTCTTGGCAAACTGTGAGAAATTCGCATTGCCACGGAAGACATCATCGGGTCATCCATAAAGCTTCACGAGGATATGACCTCACAACTCGACACACCAACGAAGAATTTTTGATTTTCAAAAGCTGCATTCGTGATAAGACACGTGCTGCATTTTTCAACGTCTATTTTGGTTCTCAAGTCAAACAAATTTAATTTAAAAATCCAATCTAGTTTATGATTATTAAAATAGATGTCACTGATTTA
Organism: Plectrocnemia conspersa; assembly: GCF_051122295.1. Lineage (NCBI taxonomy): Eukaryota > Metazoa > Arthropoda > Insecta > Trichoptera > Polycentropodidae > Plectrocnemia > Plectrocnemia conspersa. The sequence continues at coordinate 8,709,850 of NW_028277176.1, forward strand.
CAGACTTCTATTTTAGTCTGGTGTCTTACTACTGACTTGATGTGTTTATCCCGTTGTAACGCATGTCATGCAAATTCAGAAGATTTTCAATAAATAAATAAATAAAATAAAGCTTAAATTCGTTTTAAGTGGTTTCAAACCGCCGTATTAAAGTAATAAATGCTAATCTCTCTGAATTAATCTTTTTTTGTATCAAGTTTACAAAACACCATAAAAATCGTACAAATGTTCGTACATGGGTTTTATTGTAGCGAAGGGATTACGCCTTTTCTTTTTACGAGTAAAAAAAGTTGCGCTAAAATACATTTGCTATAAAATTCGTTAAATAGGAATTTATTAAAAAAGTTTTTATTTCACCGATATTTTTCCTATACTTTTACTGCGCTCAGCTTCGTCTCAGCCCTAAGCTTGATATATATTTTATCATCTCGCTGCCGAAGTGAAAACTTGGCTAAGGTCCCAGAACAAAACACATTTTACATTGTTAAAAGTAATTTTTTTCAAAATCGCTTTTGTGCTAGTATAAAAATATATGAAACAATAATAATTTTTGTTTCAATTTATAAAAAATAAACATTTTATGATTTTAAGTTTTTAAAAAAAATCCTTTAGAGTTATTTATATTTGGATATATATTTTAAAATGCTTAAAATATTTAAAAATTCAATGAAAAATATGATTTTTATTAAAGTTAAATTAATTTTATTTTGATTTATATTTTATAATATACTTTAATCACAATTAAAAAGTATTTAAATACTGAACTGATGATCCATATCTATAGATTAGATTTCTGTAAAAAAATTATTTATAATAAAAATAATAAAATTTGGATACCATTGACTATCAAAATTACTTTTAGTTTAGCATTGTTATAATATCTAATAATATATGATATGTAATAATATATGAATAAAATTGAAGTTAGATATGTCCCCTTGATATTCATTACTGTAATAGTGATCATTAAATATATATTATACATATAAATGTTAGACCAATAAAGCCTCGATTTTATGAATATTCAATGCTCATTAAGCACTGTTTCATCGCTTTCTTATTATATTTTTTTAAAGAACAGGCTAAAGAATTTTTTAAAAGATAAAAGCGACTTTTGATTCATTACATTTTGCTATAATTTTAAGAACTGATAAACAGTCAGTAAAATATTTTATATTTTCAATTCAATGTAATTTTTAAGTAAAGATTAATTAGTAAATTATAGAAATTTCGTTTGATATCAAAAGGTGTCAACTGATGTCGACCTCTTAAACGTTAAACGTCAAAATGATGTATATTTTAATGATGCCGCAAATGGCGACGTTTTAATTCATAATTTAGAAATGGCAAATGTTAAATGAAAATGTAACATTTTTGTGTTGTTTAATGGCCAGAAATTAACAAACGCTCGAATGGCGACGCAAAATGTTTCGACTCCTTTTGAAACTTTTGTCCTTGGGGAGCATCTCTCGCGTTTCAATGCAAACTTTCAGTATTGCTAAAGGACGTTATAAATTTAACTAAATCGTACTGTCCTCGGTTTTCTTTTGTCGCCGGTCAGATTTTTCGCTTTTGAGAGCCGAGAAAGGAAAGTTGAAAACCCTTTCACCGTTAAAAAGCTACATAGCTGCCATCTTTCACGTGTAAGTGTTTCGAACGAGGACTATCCCTATTTAGAAAAACACAAAGACTCGAATAGTAAGAATAATACGGTAACAAATCTATTGTAGTAATAAGCATCCACTTAGATTTTGTCAATTATAATTAGCTTCTAAATTAAATGCTTTCTCAATTTTATTATATTCACTGTACACAAAAAATACATCAAACGTGATATATATGTATAATCCGCAATGATTTTGATTAATATCGTTGCCGGTGTTGCTATGAAATTCCTTAAATATTTTGCTGCGGAATTCGGATGTGTAATTATGGTATTATTATATTCACGGATGCTGCGGCTTCATATATATATATTGCCACAGTTGTGTAGCAGATAGTGGCTTGCGGAAATATGATATACTTATAGAATTTAAACATGATGAGAGCATCGAATACAAAGTGGAGTTTGCAGTGTTTGGTATGCCGGCGATAGGATTTTAATGGTGTTAACAAAACCACCCTGTGGTTATTTAAAACACTTTGTTTTGCAATATATGGTATTTGCCGATATTGTTATATCATATCACATGGATTCACGTCAAAATAACAGTAATATAATATTTACATAATAATAAAGTTAATTTCTATATAAAATATATACTCGGAATATTCGTAAGTATTGATTCAAGGCTAGTACAAATATAAGGCCAGTTTGGCTAGGTTTAAAATAATTTGTAATGCAATAAAATGTATCAGAGATGTTGTTATTTTAATGTATTCTTAAAATCACTATGACGATATTAAATTCCCTTTAAATATATCTAGCTGGCATTTTTCCACACTAAAAAACAGACGGTAGATTCAGGTTCATCTACACAAAGAATCATAAACAATTTAATGAGAAAGATCGAATCTAAGCAAGCAACATAGGCAACATCGTTCAAAACATTGTCAAAAACTTTTTCAAAATCAGTATATACAACGTCTACTTGTATATAATATATGCACATAGGTACATTTTTAGTAAGTTGTGTATGTATTATATATATGTATGTGTTTATACACATACTGGACTATATGTGGTGATAGTCAAATATGTAATATAAACAAAAATAAATATATTATGCAGTTTTATTTTATATTTTGTATAAATTTGGGCCACAAAGTCTTTTAGTAATACTTGGATTGTCAGATCAACTTCTGCGATTGAAATATATACATATGTATGAAGCTTCAGTAAAATGCTTAAAATTGTGTATTCGCATCACTTTTTGTATGAGAGATACGTAACAAAAAAACGTATCGGTATTGTGTGTAAACGAATGAAGTCTAGATAAGAACAAAATCCCGAAACCCACACACACTTGTCAGGTATTGTATTATACGTGGTATTAACATGTATGTATGGTTACGGTATATCGAAAAATCGGCTCGCTCGAACCTCATTTATATTCCGGCAGAGTGTCCCTAGAAAAATGCATAATTCAAAAACAAAATGTAAAATTCGAATTCCGACAGGACACGTGACGCAGCACGTAAAATACGTTTTAGATTTGATTACAAAACATATTGTTTATGTATGCGTGAATAGATAGAGCTCTAAAGCTTTTCCATATTAAAACGTTTCTATTAATTAGTCTACAAAAGCAGTAACAATTATTATTTTGTAGTGCCCAGGTGGTGTGACTTCTGCAGACAATTGCTACACAGTTTATTGAATATAAATTATATGCTTATATAGCTGAGCTAAATTGCCGAGTCAGTGTGAGAGTGATTATCGAGGATACTTGATAAATAACAGAGAAGGCAAATTATGAGCCAATCGCATTATTGCTTAAATCCACATTTTATTAATGTTAAGTGCCTGTCAGATAATTACAAAGGATATGTAGAATGATGCTGATTAGATAAGTGGCCATTATTTTTTTCTAGAGGTGTGTCAAAAATTGGTTAAGAGCTTATTTTTTATGTTGAGATAATTGTATGTTTGATGACTTTTGAAAGTCTGGGTTGTTTTTGTGCAATATTTAATTTAGGAAACTTTAAGAAACATTTATTAAAATCAATGAGCTAAAAATAAAATTGTTTGATAAATCTTATATTTATTATATTGACGATATTTGACAAATCAGTATGTATTTAAATTGTGAGTACTATTTTTTATATGTAATGCTTATAAAAAAATAACCTGCAGGTAATAACGCGAATGTTTATGATTATGCTAGATTTACCGCAATCTAGAAAGCTATACAGAAAATTTTCAATTACCATTTAAAAGTGGTACGCTCTAAAACGATTTGAGCTCGAAAAAAAGATGAAATGAAATATTCATTAAAGTTCCGAAGTCATAAACCTACAAAGTTTCAAAGCACAAGAATGCCAAATTTGAACTATAATTCAATAGAATATATCAGTTATTTATCGAATAACCTATATATTATTATTTTATATTGAATTTTTAATTCTGTATATATTACATAATTTAATGTTTTTTTTAAACTTAATCAATAAGCATGCTTTTAGTTTATAATTGTTGAGATTCGATCGTAATCCATCTCCTTGATTGAAATGGTATTGAATGGTAAATTTACAAAGTCAGTTCTTCCAATTTCCCATTTTCACTCTGTTCAATTTCTAGCTACGAAACAAACTAACTAACCAACTCAATCAATTAACAACGCCATACATCGCCGCCGACTCTGCGCTGTTCCTAACTATTATTTATACAGAGCAGCATTACGACATATATACACTTTCAAAAGGTGTATGTGAATTGATAATATTTATGTTAAAAGCATTTAATAAGAAAAATCCGATAATCTCAAGACTTAATAAACTCGTGTAATTTTATCAGATTTTTTTGCGTATTCGTATGCTTTTGGAAACTTTAACTATCATAAATATCCCTGCGAAAAAGTTTCAGCGAATTTTTAATCCTCAAATAGGAGAAATCTTCCGAATCTTAATGTCGTTACTGTCATAACTTTTTCAGAACTTTCAGCGTTAAACTTATTTGCGGATAGTAACTAATTATTATTTAACTTTTGTATTAATTTTTTTGGCAATCACAATAATTAAGAATTAAAACGTTTATTTAATGCAGGTATTGCGATAAAATCTAATTTAACAAATACTACAATTCACTGGCCGTTTGAAATATATGAGTACTATTAACGATTCCGTTATCACCAAACTCAGCAACTAACTTTGTTTCAGCGTGTTCTGGTTCATTTCAGTTTGCCGAACAGTTTTGTTGAGTATTTATTATGTCGGTTACCAATAGTGGTGTTAAACAGGCGGCTCGCGAGCCGGATACGTGATGCGATTTATAGACTGTTGAAAATGTATGTTTAAGGTGTGGAATTTTATATGTATATACTATATTTAAATAGTATAGTTAATGTTACTTTTATGTAAATTTAAACAAATATAAACATATGTATATATGTATACATTATTCATTAAAAATCTAATCAACATGATTTAATTTATATCTGTAATGCTTCATGCTAGCCTTTATACCAAATGGTTTTAACAAAGACGATTGACTAGCACTATGACAATAGTGATAAGCCTCTGACAATTAATTCAAAAGACCTGGCCTCGAATCACATATGGACCTTAATGTTTTTTTTAATTTCTACCGTGTCAAGCAGATCAAAATTAGTGATTATTATAAAGTATAATTCAGATCGATCATCACAGATTAGGTTTACTTAGACTTTTCTAATCATACGGATAAATATCTTAATTTATTTATTTATTGTAATTAAAGTATGACTATTGTGACTTAACAGGGTACCCGCAATGGCCGCAATGCGTCACGATGTTCGAAAAACAATAAATAGTATTATAACAATACACAAAAATGTAATACAAGTAAGATAAAAAATAATATATAGTACGACAAGTTTCCCGTAGCACGTTGAACAGATCAAGAAAATGACACAGTAAGGCATTTTCCGACACTAAAGTGTAGATGGTTGATAAAAGCTCATCTCTATAGAGAATCTGAATGACTGTAAAATATGAATCCACATACAGAATAAAACTTCAATCGGCAATCGGCTTCTATAGGTTACAAACTGTCTACGATCTCTCAAGTAACTCGAGAATAACCTAATTAAATCATCCATTTTTTATATTGATAGCACATGACAAATCTTGTCGAAGGCCTTATCAAAATCTATATATGCATACGACGTCAACTTGAATTTTCGCATTAAGAAATTTGTCACCGTTTGATGAAATACAGACATTTGAAATTCAATCAGAGCATCAATCAGTTATTTAATACATACTGCGAAAAATCTTACATGCATAAAATTCACATAAGATGAAATTCCAAGCTAGCCAAAATTGTTTTAAAAAAATATTTATATAATTATTAATAAAATATATATTTATTTTGATATACAATACATATATTTTATTTCTGATTTTCTGGAGTGGAAAACGGACTTTAACTATTAGACGAAAAAAACGCATTAAAGACTTTTATCTAGCCAGATTTTAATATTGAACGAAGATCTGAGACGAAAGCCAAGAGCGAGATTACCGGCTAGATTGTAAAAGTCTTTTATTTGCAGTTTTGCAGGAAGAGAAGTTGAGTTATTGGATGAAAATCGGTGCTCAAGTGCGCCATTATAAAGGAGGAAAGTTTCGCGGTACGCTTCGTCGACTAAATCGATTTAGTAATCATGTGCAAGTTTAAATACGTTTACTATGTTAACCTCATTAATAATACAAGTGCAAATAATAAGCATAAAAACATGGGATATATTTTTAAATAATATCAGCCAATTTTATACATTTAATTTAAATTCCAAAGTAGAAATAATGTATAAAAAAGTTATGAATATCAAGCATGTGTGACAGAAATTCAACCTCAATTTTGGAAGCAGTCGTTTTTAGAGACAAAACCCGGGCTTATTATTACGATATGGGGTCGAACCAAAATTCAATTTCGTGAGATGCGAAGGGTTCAAGACCAACTGTCAATTTATAAGTGTTTTCTTATTTTAGAAATATTTATGATCCATATTCTGGAACTGTAAGCATATGCTTTAAACTGACGTTATATTTTTATTGATTTTTAAACAAGAATTATAAATTATGATGAATTATATTGTAAGCAATATATATTAAAAATCAATCAATACGATGTTTTTTACCTAAAATTTTTTTCACTAAGACAATTTCTATTAAATCTTGTAACACTTAATGACAGTGTTTGATTAAATACTTTAACAAGGCAAAAATTTTCTCACAACTTAAAGGTTAGTATTTACTGTGTTTATCCATTTAACAAAAATTAAAGGAACTCAAAATTCGATCATTGATTGTTTTGATTCGTCTATGATATTGTTAGATAAGAAAAATAAACATGCGACAACTGGCATCTTATACTAATTTAAGAAATATACTTCATATACCATTTAAAGCTGTAAAGTATTTCTAGTCACCTTTTTTTTATAAAAGTTTATTTTAAATATATATATATATAGGTACAGTACTGACACATTAAATGCACAATACTGATTCAAAACCATTTTTATTGCTTACAATTGGTATAGTTATAAAATAAAATAATAATAATAAGAAATTATTCGTAAGTACATATAGTACAATACAAGAAAAAATACATAAAACAAATTTAAAAAAAAGCGAAAATAAAAAGAATATGTTATAAAATATAACACACAAAATTTAATAAATCTTACTCTGTAAACCTAAAACTAATGACATTGCAATAAGCTTAACTACATCAAAGTAATGCGTTTTTAGGCATTTTATGTTTGTATGTGAATAAAGGTTTTGTTTTGTCATAAACACCGATTCTGGAGATTAGTGGATTTGCATGGTCTCGCGAAATACTTGATTAATTTTTATGGCTTTATTTTTGATTACTTGAAGCTTAAGAATGTGTTATTTAGCGAAACAACATAGCTTCTATTTTTTAGATAAGACCGGAAAATGTGGATAATATAATAGGGAGTTCCGTATTTTAAAAATGTATACATTAATCCGTCATGCCATACTGTATCAAAAGCCTTTTCTATATCTAGCAATAAAAAAACAGAACTTTTTTGCATATTAAAATTGACAGATATTTGCTCTGTTAGTCTGTTAAGTTGATGCGTAGTCGAATGATGTTCGCGGAAACCTAATTGTTCATGAATGAGTTTGCTAATGAGAGATTCTTTTAACCGAGATAATATCATTAGCTTAATGACGGCAGTAAACTGATTGGGAGATAGTGAGTTTAAAGCAACTCTGATTGTATATAAACACAGAATTTCTTGTGTTTTATTTTGTATTTAGTAAAGCAAATATGTAATACATTTTTTTTATTTCTAAACTTGAATACACCTTGGTAATTATTTACCGTTTGTGTGTAGGTCATATTTTAAGGCCTGTTGTTGTACAAAATATACGAACCACCATGTACGCATATACATATAAACATTTTTAGCCATGTTATTCGCCGATAAGGAAACCACCGCGCTACATTATCGCTGACGAAAACCCTTTTACGATGAAAAGCAATTTTCTGAACCGCTATAATTCATTGGTCCAGCCGGGGCAGCTGTCATCCAACTGGGCCAGATGAATGAGCGCAAGATCAACTTCCTTTCTCGGCTGCTTGGTTAGCGATGTGATAAATGACGTCGTTCTTAGTCTCTCTCAGACGAAGCTTTCAAACCTGTGCGAAATTGTGCTTCAGCCACTGCACTCTCTACTGTTGGAACCGCAAATTGGCACGCGCGCCGCAGTCGTTTCCACCCATTGTTAAAATTGTATTGTTTTATTGCGCGTCTCATTTTTCATCTGGATAACATATATTATGGAGATCCTTTACGAAATCATAGTTTGTATTATAATAAAATAAAAACATGAGGCAATCAGTGTACATGGGCAAATCCAAAAAAGAGCAGTTTTGAAATTTAAGCACTGACCATAAAAACAAAACCTCTACGTATTAAGAGCGCCTTAAACCTATTTATCATTTTTTGCTACCGGATAGTGCGGACCATACGTGACAATAGACGGAATAAATTAAAAGCATCACAATAGTCATTCGAGGATTCTATATGCATGTGTTATTATTATACAATAATTTACAGCATTTTAATATCTAACGATTTAATCATCATTTAACTATTTTGTGTAATAATCAGCATTAATTTCATTTTGAAATAATATACATTACCCAATAAATATTTAATGCTCAATTAAAATCAATTGTAATAAAATTATTACCATCACAAAAATAACAAGAATTCTAGTTTCTAGGTTAAAAAAATACATAATTACTGCTATATATAAATTTAATGTAGTTAGTATTATTATTTAATAAAATCACTTTTAAAAATGCGTTAGCATGACAAATTTTGACAAAAAAAATAGTCATAACATAATGTAATCTTACATATTTATCCATGGGAGAGTGTCAGTTTCTTGAAAATGTTAGCAACTTATAAAGAAAGTAATTAGATTTTATAATATCGATCTTGGTTAAATATTTGAAGTGAAATTCTTTATCGGATGGTACCCTATAATCAATTTCGTACGCCGACTCATTAATATTATAAAGTCCTGGGTTTACGAACGGAGAGCAAGATTGCTTCACCAAATTTATCATTAAAATTAAAATCTTTAACCAAAACATTAAAATGTATATAAATTAAAATTAAACAATTTGTAATTTTCTTTTTGTCGAACCTTTTTTAATGGAGGAGAATTTAATTTTATTTAGATAAATATTTTTCTGCAAGCAAATTTGATTTGGAATTATATACGGGTGTTTGAGCTTTTCCATATACGAGTTTTACTTCCATCAGGAACTGAATTATACAATATTACTATTTAATATCATTTTATTAAAACATTTATTAAATAATAAAAAATAATAAGCATATTATTTTCTTTTATTATGGATGTAATGTATAAAAAGAGATAAATAATTAATATAAAGGGAACATCAATAAGAATAAACCAAGCCGAAATAATGTGTTGTAATTAAATTTCACTTGACTTTGTGCGAACAAGACTTTTTAGAACGCGAAATTAATTCGAATGAAGTCGAGCAATTAAACATCAATAAATTCATGGACTTTATATTTACTTATACATACACTTTTGTAACAATAATGGTATATTATATGTAGATACAGTGTATTAAAAAAATAATGTTTCAAAAAGAAGCATTTATTCTGCAATACTATTAAAAACTTAAATATACAATAATTACAAAGACTTATTTTATAAATTCTTTCATCTTTATTTTCAATGTTTTTAAATATATATTTTTTACTGTATCAGATTATTTTTAATTAGCTATTTAATTATTTCGTAATAACGACAAGGCGCATTGAACATTTTTAATATAATTATATGTCAAGGCGTAATGATGATTAATTATAGGTCGGTGATGTTGATTAATGGCGTTTGCTTTATAACAGAAATTCTAATAAATTTTAAGATAAAACATCAGCAATCTTACAACGGAACGCTACAGCGCAGTGATCTTGTTTCTCAATATAAAATACTATACAATTCAGGTTTTTGTAAAAAATACTAAGCCAGTTCTTAATAATTTATATATAGAAAGGAAAATATAATATTATAATTACACTTTAAAAATATGTATTGCTTATATTCACTAGAAAGTTTACTGTATTTTTAAAGCATGTGCATCATAAATTTAGTGGATATGTTAGGCTTTAATTATTGGCATTTATTAGTTGTTAAGAAAGTAACACAATATTTTTAACTGTGAGTAAAATAAAATTATGTTTATCTAGAAGGCTTAAATATTGTTAGACTAGTTTAATATATAATGATTTTTATAAAAAAATCAGATCTATATTGTGAATTGTAAAAAGTCAAAGCTATGAAGAATTTTTATATTTTTGATAAAATGAACATTTACTTTTAAATATGCCAAAAAACTAGTCAAGACATATTATCTTATGAACCGTGTCCACTACACGATTTCTCGAAGATCAACAAATTTATGAATCATATATTTACAAACGCCACTCTCAAGACATTCAAAGAAATAAAGCGATTCTTTCATAGACAATATACCATCTGGATGTTTTAAAAAAGCTATAGGCAAGTCTTACTAAGCTTATTGTCTCCTAAACAAGCAACAATGCAAATAAACGTATATAAATAAGACAATTCTTGAGGATATAGTTAAATTGATCTAAAATAGATTCGGTGTTAATTATTGATATCTGCAAAATTTAGATTGATTAACTTATGTAGCTTTTAAAATGACCGATTTAATTATTTTGTCAGTACAGCATAATTTCATAAATAAGTATCCCTCAAGTAATAAAAACGATGTTAATCAACATTTTTTCAGCGTTGTAAATGATTTACGCTGTTTATTCTTGTTATTACAAAAATAAGAAAGTGTATATTGAGATGATAAAATGTGCGATAGTACAAAAGAAAAATTGTGGTGTAGGTTTTTATCGTGAGAGTGAAACACGCGACAGTATTGTGTTAAGGGACGTATAGTGTCATAGAGCAAGATGGATAGATAGAGCTTTAGAGGAGTGAAAGAGACGGAAGGAGGAATGCGGCGAGCTCTCGGTCCGTAATATTAGTAGAAGTCTAGCGCCGCTAGTGAGCTTTCAGCGGTATTTCGGGTATTGACATTCCATTGGCCAAACTTATAGAGTAAACGTGAAAGCTCGCACTAGCGCCGCAAAATTTGAGTGCATACCATACGCGAGCTTCGAAGAAATTATTTAAATTAAACTCGATGTAAAAACAAATATTTTCAGCGGTTGTCAAAGAGCCATTATGTATGATGCTACGAATACACTAAGTTGTGTGTTTGATCTTAAAAAAATATTGAGGTATGAAACGAGTCGAAAATGATATTTTTCTATAATTAAAATAATAATGAGAATCAATAAGTGTTTTTATTTAATAAAATAATAATGTACGTTAGGTCAAAATTATATATTATTACAATACAATATCCTGATTTATCGTTGGATACGTCATTTTGTTCAAGTTTATATAATCTATGTATGGTTATAAATTATTTACCTTTTCCCAAATTATAATGTATAATACTAGTATTGTATTAAATCGCGTGAGAATAATAGGGTTCTATATAGTAAAAATAGACATCATTATTTATAGACCTATAATCAATATAAAATTTGATTTAAAGTTTTACGTCAGACTATTTCACCCAAAATACATTGGTAGCTAATATATTTATTATTAAATAATTTCACAAGAACTGTTGTGTTCCTATTTTTTAAAACTATTTTGCATTAAAATATTGATAAAAGTTTTACCTAACCTTTTCTTACATTTTAATATGTTTTATATATGTTATAAAGAGTATTTATCTTATTCTGAATATTTATGAACTGGTACTGTATTAAAACTTGTGACAAGAATCGGGTCCTGTTTTATCTAAATAGACAGCATTATTTATAACCCACAAATAATATAGTAGCAATGGGGAATAAAATTAATTACGAGCAATTTTGTTTTCGCACAACAACACAAAACAACACAGGCTTTTAATAGTATAACGAAGCACATATGCGCTAATTTTTATATGAAAAAAAGTATGGGACTTTTAATGTAAGATATAGAAAAAGCTTTCGACACAGTATGGCATAAGGGTTTAATTCATAAACTATACAAAAACAAAACTCCTGACTATCTGCTACACTTAATACGCTCATACCTGAAAAGTAGAAGCAATGTTGTGTTAGTAAATAATGAACACTCGAATCTGGGTAAAATTCCAGCTGGAATTCCACGGAAAGTTTGCTCGGGCCATTCCTCTTTATCTTGTATACGAACGATATGTCAAAAATAAAAAAATACGCGTTTGTCTATCTATGTTGACGATAAATATTTTGTGAGGTGGAAAATTAAAATCAACTTAATTGAAACTATTTAAACAAATATTTTCACAAAACATAGACAAATTTTGTTACCACCTCTTCAAAATGAAGAGGGAAATAACGTCAAATAGAAAACAAGCGTTTATATCTGGGCTTACACCTTGCCTCTGGGCTTAAATTTAAACATATTTTTGAGCTTCGCTCTAAGAGGCTTGCCGCCATTTCGGCCCGTATATTTATGTACTATATAAAGCGCATTAACTATAAAAAATAAAATTTTAACATATGTCTATCCTATGTGGAGTAATAAGTCATATTTTAAATATTTTTTTTATTGGAAACAATTAAATATTATTATATTAACATATAATTATATATCTAAAAATATAAATAAATAGTGAGTAAATTTATATTCATAAACATCATAGAATATCTATTAGTTAACATTTTTACAGTTTAATTTTATTTAATAATATTAATATTTATCTGTGGAACTTGTAAATATAATATAACACAACCTAACCTATTTACGAATTGTATTAATTTAGAACAAACTATAACATTGGCTGCAAGAAGTTATTTTTGCCAGCATATATAAATTCACAAATACGAACCACCGTTTCTTTAAATATGTGTTTAACTATAGAAACACTACAAAAACTCGAAAGTTAGTATCGGAAGGCAGAGAAAAGTTAAAATCCAAGCTTAATAGTGAATCGTACAAGTTCGGAATTGCTAATAGGAATCTAAAGTATAATCCCAGTAATCGATTTAGTCCGATTCTTTAATTTTCGCGTGCTAAAAATATTCTGCGGCAACCCAAATAAGTTGTAATAATAATATAATATATAAAAAAATCTGCCATAGTCACTTCTGTGCCCGTATACTAGGATTATGAAAATCCGTAGCAAAACCGATATTTTTTTTAAATTGTACCCTTGCTTTGGATTTGGTATATATATTTTACGAGTACGGGTCAATTGCTTTGATTGATGCACTCAACGAAATTATACATACGTGTATATATGCTTTAAATGCTAATACACTTTTTTGTATGATGTATGTAGGCACTACGTGTAAGGATAAATATGCACGTACAGTATCACTCCATTAATTCGAAGCCCAATGGATCGAAACTTTCACGATTTGCCGTGATTTTTATATTATGTTTAATTTCAATGATGACTATATGTTTAGAAGAAATATTTTTATTTGCATATTAATAATTTATTAAATATTTTCGAAAGAAATATTAAAAATAAACTATCTGCAATGAAATTCTACCAAATATATAACTATATTTGACACGTTTCTACTGATAACGATTAACAGCTTTCTATTTATATTGCAACCATAATAAATTAAAGTAAAAAGTGTTGTACCAATAGTCACCGCTGCAGATCCTTGCAATGCATATGTATATTGTGAAGCTCTAAATATATTTCCTCTTAAGAAAGAGTTCAAAGATATATTTTTAAACAATAAAAAAATCTATTATTTTATTGTTTTTGATTTTTATTAACTTCAAGATTAAGATTTTCGGACAATAATGAACATTTTCTATAAAATAATATTATCTGAGACTGATAATAAAAAATATTATATTTAACGAGATTTTACTGTAGTGCATGAAGGTAAGCATACATACAATAAAAAGCATGTATATACACATTTTATATACAGGCAAGGATTATATTTCGATACCGATATTCCGCTTTATAAATAATTCTGAATATTCCAGTAATGAAGTTGTATCAATTTCCAATATTTCAAATACCTGTTTGTTTTTCAATTAGATGCGAAGTATAATCCACTCGTATGTAATATAACAGCTTCGATGGTTATTAAATTAGCATATGCGATGTTTATATCAATCGCATACGTTTAGGTAATGTCATAAAAATTAGCTTTCGAAAGAATGCAATTAAATGTTTTTTAATTACAGATTTTTAATTTTCTTCGGTCATACACTATTTAACATGATCTTTAAAAAAATGTGATTTTAAATATAATTTTTTTTAATCTCTTTGGGAATTATACTATTAAATAAAGTTGTAATCTATAATATTTTTTATATAAAAATAAACTAATAAATATATCAAATTGAAAATGAAATAGAAATAAATGTTAAATAGATTATACTATAATTAATATTAAAATTAAATATAAAGCATATACATGTCTTTTTATACGACGTTGTTTTGTACTCTACTTGTTATTTGTATAATTAAACGAAAATGTAATTACTTATACTTTGTAATTTGTATATTATCTTATTCAGTAAGACAAAATTGAAAATTATTTATACAAAACACTTAGGTATTATTAAGAATAAAGCATCGTCTTTTATATAATTCTACAAATATATAGTACATTTAAATGCACATTAATTAAAAAAATAATTATTACATATATATTAGGTAACCCCAAAATAAATGTCGTTTTTTATGAACTACAAAAAAAATCACTTATAAATGTTTTTTTTATTTCAATGATTCAAAATATGTTTTTTTTTTATCATGTTAACTTTTTTTAAATGCATAATATTTTGAAGGCTCTAATTAAAAATATTTCAATTGCCGTAAAGACCGAACACGCAGATATATCAAAATTTCCAAGAGTTTAAAATATATGGAGACGACGAAAACAATAAAATATACACATAATTATTTCACAATTAAAAACTGTTGTAATTTAGTATATCGTCACCTAGATGTAAAAGACGTCGCTAGTGCTATAAAACGTTTTGATGGTAAACATGAAATGTGGCTCTAACAGCACGTCAACATCGAGGCAACAAAATCCTCAATGTGGACACTTAAAAAGACGGCTGAAGAAGACTAAGCCCTTCGAACTGGTTTGGTTATCATTAATGAAAGTTATTTAATATCAGTGATTGTGTAGTGTAAAAAAATTTTTTTGACGCGAATGGGTAAACATAGTGTTTAAAAACATAGAGTAAAATTAATTGTTTTATACTTCACAAAGGTATATTTATGACATTAATTAAATTAAGTACTTTTTACCACACTAAAAATATATTGTTTAATAAATAGAGCAATGAAAAATCACTACATGTCCATTAACAAATAAGTATTTGTGAAACGCGTCTGTAATTGTATTATTTGTGTTAATTTAATATACTAATAAATAGAAAATAGCGTAAATTTTATTTTAAATAAAATACGATAATTTTTGTATATCTAAGATTTGCAGACTAGAGTTTTCTGGTTTTTGATATTAGAAACTGCTGAAAAGCAATACCTGTTACTATAAACACACAAAGAATTACATTTGTGTGTTCTAGAATATTATGAGGTGAATAACTCACAGGTATCTGTTAGTCTATTGAGTGGTTACAGTATACAAATATTTTTCTACTCATGAATATTTATTTTGTAATAAGTCAATATACATATATATTAACTGTCTATTAAGTTAGTATTTAAGGTCTAAAAAATATTAGTATAACATATTAATACAATAATACTTTGACGTAAACGTCGATTAAAGCAATTACAAGGCACAAGTTTTCTTCGGTGTTTATAATTTCTTGTTGAATTGTTTTGAGTATATAGGCCCTTAATTTCGCCACCCCCTGTATACATCACTTGTGTTAATTTACCTGCGTTCGCATTGAATCAAGGCCTATTGTAATTAATGACCAGAGTCGATTTTGATAAATGGCGTGTATTTGTTTTGCGTCTGTGCTCGGCGTTTCCGCCCCTGAAATTAGTGGGCGCCCGGGGCGATCACTTTAATTGGGCTGACCCTTTATTGCTAAATATCCTTTTTCGGTACACAATCGTCGGGTGGGGAGGGTGTATATAAATTTATCGAAAGCTATTTACCGAAATCCTGCAGCAGCGGATCCGTTCAAATTAAATTGAAACGCCCCGTTATAAAGTAACGATTACGGGTCCGCATTTTGTAGATTAAGCCGATCGGGCTCGGTTTCGAGCCCCTAACCGCACACGACCAAATCGTGGCTTTTGTGTTCCTTTCGTTTTTTGTTCATTAAAAACATAAACTGAAGCGTAATAATTTGTCCGGCAGCTTCTCGATTCGGGTACCTTTTTTCATTAACGGTCTCAAGTATTTTGCAAAGATGTCTTAAAAGTTGTCTATGAACTGTATTTTTTGTTCTCATTGCGTGTAAGTAAGTAATTACAAATTCAAACAAAAACATGCCACAAATATAAGATAATTTTTAAATTTGTAATAATTAGTCCAGGAAGATTTATGAATTATTGAATAATGCGCCATAATAAAATATTTTAAAAGATTTAAATATATATTAAAAGTAAATTTTATTTAATATGTCGGTATTAACCGGCATGATACAGGCCAGTGGTAAAAGTCGATGACTTAAACCTGGGTTTTAATTCCATGTAACACTAATGTTTTTTTTATTCTATCTAGTCTTTGAGATTGGAATCAATGATTATTATGTTATTATAATTCCGATCAATCCTCACATTTTTCAATATTTTTATAATATCACGGTTGAATAATTAAAAATTAAATATGCTAGGTCGTGCATAGTGAAGTTGTATTAATAATTTATATTTAATAAGATATATGTTACTGGTTTATAGACTTTGATTTCAGTCTCGTATCTCACTTACACAGTAGTTGTTGGTTGTGATTACCTTGTTATATACAACACATTGAGATTGGACCTGTTATGTTGCAACAGAAGATTTATTTTATATGTAAGTTTATTTATTTTATTTGTATATGGAAGTGCATGTACTTGTATGAATTTGTATAATATTTTCTACACCGTATGATGACGGGATCATGTCAGTTGTATTGTATAACTCGCCCGAAGCGTTATGAGTGCATCTCTACTAATTATCGTTGAAAGGCAGCTTTTCTAGCTCAAGGCGCTTAATCCGAAGAAATCTTCTACCAAGAACGTCATGTCGCAACCAAGCTTTGATAAAGTTGGTCCCAAAACGCCCCAGGCCCTTTTGGCTTCTGTGCTTGCTTCTATTGAAACGCGGAATTATTTGGTCAACTTCAAGTGGGTAAAATTACTGAATAACTTAAAAAATACGACTCATTTATAATTTTATAACAATTTACCTATACTGAATAAAAATACCAAAAATATAATTTAGATCTGGCATTTCAATAATTTTAATTATAAAAAAATATATAATTAGCTTTGAATGGTATTATAGTCAAATTAAAATAATGAATCTATAAATAGCACTGGAGCGAATTTTCACCCGTCCTTGGCCATGAAGATAAAGTAAGTCTATTTATATGTAAAATTATACTCCGATGTACAACATAATTTATTATGATTAGATTTTTCCTACAAGGTTGTGATATTTTTTTCTTATAATTGTAAAAAATAATATGTTTTTACTTGAAGAACTTATAATTATAACCACTTTAAATAAATTAAAATATACATACATATGTATACAACAAACACATCAAAATAATATTTTCAAAGCAAAATCGATTAAATCGTAAGAATAATATTTATGTAATTAACTGCAATTAATACTTTTTATAAAATATATTAAACGCTACCATATTTAAAATATTATTTGCTAATACAGCTAATATTAGTATCTGACCTATGTATCTCAATATTTTTAAATAATATCTTATTTAATTATTTATTTTTTATTATGATGTATACATATTTATATATAAATAAGTTTTTATAATAATATAAAAATAAAATATAATAAAACCATGTACATGAAAATAAAATGTTGTGAAATAAAGTATAAAATAAATAAAGAGACTCTGTTCATTAATTAATTAAAACCAGTGCTCAAATATACAAGGTGGTGTCGAAATTGAGTCACAAAAAATCATGTTTCCAACGGAGGTAAAATAATGAGCCAACAATTCTTGGATGTGTAAACATTATTTGGAATAAAAATCAAAGAGATTTTATTTATATTATATAATACAAGGGTCGTCATTAAGCTTTATAATTCAAAGAGGATGTTCCGAGATACGAGATCCTCTCTCGCTCTGTCTCGTTTTAAAGCCATAATTAAGTCGAGCCTAAAACTTTAATTAACTTCACCTGTTTGCCTTGTCTTTCCAGTCGTAAAATGCTTTTGTTTTTTATACTAAAGTAATATATTTTTTATCTCGACGCGTTCGCCACGTAGTTTCGACTATTTAAATTTGCTCGATTGCAAAGTTTTGTCTTTTGAGAGGGTGCATGCGAAATTCTCGCTCTGTTTTGCTCCACCCAATTTGAACTTTCTTTCAGAATTTTTATAAGCTTTTCAGCCTTAACCAAGAGAGAGGTTCGAGTTAAAGAAAATCACATAAGCATTTCTTTATGATCAAGCGTCCCATAAAATTTAGCACGCTTTCCTGAATATTTTTATACGGGTGATTTCTCTTCGGTTTCTAATAATTTAATCAGTGCAAATTTACATTCTCGGCGCGTGCGAAGTGAGTTTTTTATTATTCCTATTTTATTATCTGAATACAAAATTTTACATGGCCTGCCGGATTTTGATTCGAACGTTAAAATGCGTGAAATGTTCGA
The DNA here is from genome assembly GCF_051122295.1 of Plectrocnemia conspersa. NCBI lineage: Eukaryota > Metazoa > Arthropoda > Insecta > Trichoptera > Polycentropodidae > Plectrocnemia > Plectrocnemia conspersa. The sequence goes on from NW_028277176.1 coordinate 8,728,885, forward strand.
AATAACTTAATTACGCAACGCGTAAACCACATAACTAACCCCTAATATATTGCTTTGCTTTGCCGAGGGTTTTAATCTTTGCATATTATACGAATTCCCTTAACGAATCACCCTTTCGGGAAACTAATCAGAATTCTAAAAGGAACTAAATATTTATGTGGCGTTTAACATTATAATATGATTATAAATATACATATGTAGGTATTTATATACATAAGTATGAAATGCAAATTCAAAACGAGCTTAATGTCGATAATAGATTCAGTTGAACTTTCAGCTTGATAACACTGCGTTTATATATATTTAAAAATGCATATACATTTTTTAATTTAGATCTGATTATTATATACTAAGCATTCCGTCTCGACTTGTGCTGGGAAATAATTCTCTGGTATTTATTATTCTCATACCTATGCTACAGTAAGTCACCAATTGAAATATTATTTAAAAAAAGCAGGTATTTGTTCTCATAACTAGTAATGGCCAGTCAAAGATTTTTTATGAACCTCAGCAACAGCTACTTAAAAATCGATATAAAAACGTAAATATTTTTTTGTCAGCAAATATATTCTTATGGATATTATTTTTAGCAAACATTTCAATAGTAATATAAAATAATAAGAGATTAATATTAGTACGTGAATAGCAATGGAGCAGTTTTAATTTATATTCTTTTATTCATACAACAACAGTTTTATTTAATTTTAAATTAATGTATATTTTTTTAATTTCTTTGTGATATCTTAGACAGATTTTAAAAGTAAAAATTGAAATACCGATACTATTTAAATATTTTAACACTACTTAGGAAAAGTATTAACCTAATAAAGTTTAAGTCTACAAGTTTGCTCACAATTTTTTTTGGTTCCTCTTATATCGTATATTTGTCATTTATCCTTCATCCTAATAGTTTCCTAAAAGCGATTTTTTAATAATATTATATTTTTAAATTATTACATGCAATATTAAAACATACTAATTTGCGAGCTACAAATGTAGATAAAGGTTAATAAATTTCAATAATATTAATGAAATAAAAGGTCAGACTCTTTATTTATTTTTATTTAAACCTGAATAATTGTTGCTTTAATGTTTCTATATAAGTAATTGATTACATTTCAATATTTATTTATTAATTTAAATTTTTATTTGTTTTAATTTAAAATATGTAAGCCCAACGCATACAGAGTAAATATGTACTGGTAAAACAGTGTAAGTCAATCAGACATAATATATTATATTAACTATTTTGTTAAAATTAAATAATATAACTAATGAAAAACTGAATATTCCTGAGAAGTATCCGAATCTCAGATATTAAAAAAGTATGAGTATGTGAAAAACGGTTAAAAGCAAGAGACGAGAACGAATAATATTTAGAGCAGGGATTTATCTATTTAACGACAACATAATCGACAAATTATATTTTTTTTAATTAAATTACATGCTACAATAAATATAAAAAAAGTTTCGATTGACATATTTATTTTAAATTTTTTTTACAACAGGATGGTTTTTGTCTTAGAAAAAATTCAATTCAAAAATAGATTTATTGATTAAAATTACAATTGTTATATTAGTAAAATTATAGCCGATTTTTAATCAGACTATTTATTAAATGTTCCAGAAATTGATTCATTAAGCAATTTTTTCCGTGTTTAGAAATTTTTGGGCTAAGATATTTTTCACACAAAAGTATGTTGTGATATTGTGTTTTTATGGTCTATATTCAAAACTAAAACAGTGAATGAAATCTAGAATCTATCTGCATTATTTTATAATATTTTCATACTTGTAGCACACAAGAGATTAAAGTTAACTAAACAGAAACGATCTATTTATAAACCTTAAATGCTGGGCTAAAGAAAAATAAAATTTGTGATAAGAACGACATAAAAAGATTTTAGTATCAAAGATTGTAGTATATGGAGTTTATATTTAATTTGTATTGCTACACTTAAGTATCCATTTACAAAGCTGTTTATGGAACAAATATGTAGCTATAATTTAATTACATTACTTTATCAGGAAATAGAATTTCAATTTAATAAAACAATTAAACTTAAAAAAATATGTTTTTAACCCTTTAATATCCAGAACGGGAAAACATAACGAATTGTATTATGACAGAATTTTGATTTAAAACACAATTAAACCACAGCAGCACGTAATCTAAAATGTATTACTCTTTTTAATAGTTTGTAATTATTAGTGATTTAATCCAAAAATGGTATTGCTTATCATTTTTACAAAAAAAAAATTCAGTTTTGCCTAAGAAAAGGTTTAGTGCCACTTATATATATATATTGATAATAAAAATATAATATTATTCCTGTTTTAATTATTTTTTTATGACGAAGGAGCATCATATTTTAAAAAATGCATAACTTTGGGCCTGATTTCACCTGATTTGACGGCCCCTGACTTTTTATTTTCGGGCTACTTAAAGGGACGAGTGGATGTCAACAAACCTCAAAACGTTCAGGAACCTTGGAGCTCGAAACCTCTGGAAAGAGCCAATATTTGTCTACGAGAAAATAAGAGGGCATTTGAGGGATGTGGTATTTTATACATGGCTACAAAATGTCTATGAATAATATTTTAAAATACAATTTAATAAAGGAAAAGCTCAGTTGTTTTTTTTCAGTTACATTTAGAGTATGTAAAAATATAAATAAGACATTATGTAAAAATATAAATTGAATAATATGTAAATGTTTATTTAATTTATAGTAATTTATTCAAAATTCTTCATAATATTTTTAATATAAATTTTAAATAACTTCTTTTATATGTATGTATTGATTTTTTTTGATAATGGCAATTGTACTACGCCTAATGTTTTTGACAGAATAAAACTGAATTAATGCCCAATATATTTTTGTTTATTAGTTTTTTATGATAGTAAATGATACATAACATATATTTTTTTTTAAAATAAGAAACTAAATTAATTTTAAAATTATTCATACTTTTTGAATGAACATTACAACAACAAAAATATTTTTATTGTGTAAATTTAATCAAAGTTGTGAAGCTAAGGTATATATAATAATGTTATTTAAATTTTTAAGCCTGTATTTAAAATATTACGATAAGTCTTAAAAATGGATTAAATTATTAACAATAATTTTAATATAAGAATTAAAAAATAGAAAGTTATATAATTGATGTAATTAGTTTTCGTCTACTTAATAATATTTTAGTAAAAAATATTTGCTAATTTTACTTTTTTGCCGCAAATATTGCGATTGTTTTTTTTTTACTGTATTACATTAATAGTAAGAGAATTTTTTAATTAAGCTAAAATATAAAACAAACAAAGCTTAATTATAGCTTATTATTATTTGCTATTAATGGCGAATAAAGCTTTTATCTAAATATTAATTAAAAAACATATCCTTTGGCCTATAATATATTACGAATAAATTTTAAATAAGTATTGACTAACAAACGCTTGCAAGTTTAAAATTATTCTCATCTGAAACAATACATTTTAACTGGCATAGGAAATTGCTACTTTATTTTCCAACGTATGTATTAAATTATGTTTCACGAAGTTGTATTGTAGAACATAAATAAGAACGCAATAAATACATATTTTATTCGATAATCAAATTGAATGGTATTTTTAGATTTTCCAATCGTTGAAAGCCGACACTGCGAAAAGGAAATTCGTTCGCACTTTTTCAACCGTGTTGAATTGAAACCTTGGGATTTGGGTATCGTACGAATCAAGGAATACGTGTATGACATAGAATGGATACACTCACACACATTCAGCTACTCACTAATACATAATATGTTTGTAGTAGTTTATTGTGGGAAAGTTGATTGTCACATGTCTCTCCGTGCGAAACGATAGCAAACTTTTATTCGTCGTCTATATCCGTTTTACTCCTACCAAAATCAAACGTTTTTCAATGAAAAAATTGACCGCCGTTTTCAATAATGTGAATAAATGTGTGCGTGTATATATATAACGGTGACTCTTCGTTTTTCATTCGAAGAGTTTAATCAACCCGTTTTCTCGCAAACTGACTTTGAATTGCTAACCAAACACGTAGAAAACAGCCGGACGTTTATATTTCAAAGGAGAGAGTGTGAAATGATACTTTTTTATAACTTAATTAGCATTTTGTTTACAAACAGTGATTCAAAATATAAACAATCCCTTTTTATATTTAATATGTGGATACATAAGTATTTTATTAGGATTATATAAAAAAACTACTAAATAAAGAATAATAAGAGATGAAAAACTTTCAAAAAACAATTCGATTTTACTCACTGAATACAAAACTAGCAATAATTTCCAATAAAATCACAAAAAAATAATTTTCATATATAATTTAAAAAAATATATGCTCATTATATGATTAAAATAATTCATAAGCTTTGTGCTCTTCCAAAATATACAAGATATATTAACAAATGTGTAAAGTTAATTGAGTGGCAGAACTTGATTAATTATATTGCATTTGAAATATAAATGTTATTTACAAATATATAATCCCATTTGCTGTTAAATAAAGTATTTATCTTTGTCACTTGAATATATTTAATAAATATATTTAGGCAAAGACCTTTTATTCTTTACTCTATGTAAAGTTTATTATTTTATATGTCAATATTATATTTCTTGAAATGCGTTTTATTCATAAATGTGATAGAATGATGGGCGGATATTAGATTTTTTTTACATTAGCGATTTCAGTTAGTCCTTTCCATATAAAGTATCAATCCATTATTATTGTACAATTTTTTATGCTCCTTATGCTTGAATGAAAGATGGGTTATTAAAATAAAATATTTGTATCAATACTTATTTTTTAAGCCTGATTAAATATTTAAAAAAAAAATACATTTTAACTATATTTTTCTATATTTTAAAATATTATTTATTACTTATAAAATTATGTTGAAAAATATATATAATTTATAAAAATATTATTTACTACAGATACGGGTACTAAAAAATGTACAACTTGACACGTATTAGTTCATTACAGGAAGTAAAGTAATTTATAATATTGAATAATTAAAATTGTAGCATTAATATTTTGTATGTTAATAAGCTTTATTTGAGCAAATGCTACTAGGATTTATATAATATTTACCTACTAATGGCTTACTTTTAAAAATAAGTATCTAACTAACTATTACATATTTTTATCTGTATTCCTTTTAACCGATACACAGAATTTTTATGATAATATGTAATTATTTGTTTTATTTTTTTCCAGGATTATTTTAGTTAACTATGTACCATACTTATAAAATCAGATAAGTTATAAATCACTCTGTATTTATACCAATCAACATATGAACCCTTACAATGTTTGCGTTACATTGTTCCTATATTTGTACGAAAATTTTTAATATTTGATAAGATATAAAAAAATATATTTTTAATCGTTAACATACTAAACCGGTTAATGAATCATTTAATTGTATAATACAAATCTGATAAAATTATTTATGTTACGTATTTATTTAAACTTTCATTTTGATCATTCACTTTTACATATTTCAATAGTAGCAAAGCCTATTATTTTAAGAACTTATGAAAGAAATTATTTACAACTATTTTTTAACTGCTAAGTATAAACCTGTATTTTAAACTCAATGTTGCTTTGATATCATCTATTCGTAGCTTTACATTGTAATAAAAACTATTGTATAATACGAACTATAAATAATAGCTTACTTTAACTTCAAAGTACCAAAATTTTGCAGAAATTGGCAGCTTAATGCGGTTAGTCTATAAATTTTCTAAGTTCAGTGTAGATTGTCTAAAAGCCAATTACGGCGAAACAATAAAAATATCATCTAGATGTCTGCCTCTAGTAACTTAAGTAAATTTAGTTTTATAAAACTTAAGATTATTAATTTAATTTCCTAAGTTCTCGCTAACTTTACTATTGCAAAAATATAGCGATAGTAACTTGATTTTTGAGTATTTCTAAAAGTGTTTCATCAAGCCTCGCGCCAGTGGAATATTGTTGTGGTGTTTTAAAATATAGCCACTCGTCGGTTTCAATTCTTTTCCATCCCGCTTTGATGTGAAAATTGATTCGTTCAATGCCCTTTTATGTTTGAACGAATACCATTTTGGATGCTGAATACGTAATTGAAATGGCGACACGTTTTTCATATCGAAAATCCAATTTTAACTGCGTATCTATACGTATAGAATGTATGTATAATACTTATTGAGACACGTATGATTTTTATATACTATACAAATATGGAGTGTCATCAAAATTCAATAAGTTATGACAGATATATAAGAAAGTGTGCTAAAATACAAAATATCGTATAAATATCGAAGTTAAATTCAATTGCTTTATATAATGTAGATTGCCTTTTAAAATTGCAAATGTAAAATTTGTAAAACAATTTTTAGTGCTTATGATATATTGTAGTAGCCATGAATAAGATTATATAATGTATAATTCGCTTGTAATATATTTTTCCTTCATATTTCAAAAATGGGCGTTTCTCACTAGTGATTTATACATCAAATTTTATCTACAATGAAAAATTAGTTTGGTTAGTGCCTTTAAAAGTTGAAACAACAATAAATTATTATAGTGATAGTGCTTATCTCTAATTTTGTAAAAATATTATTATATTCAAATATTTTTTTCATATTGGTATTTTTGATCTTATAAAAAGAATAAAGTTATAAATAAAATAAACTTAATGTCTATTTATTATATTATTAAGTTTTGATTCATATCAAAAAATAATAAGAATAAATTTAATAATGTACAGCTAATATAAATTTAACAGATTTTCTATTTAGATATTTTTCAAAGAGTATTACACTTGTTTATATAATATTATATATAGACGTATTATGTATACAAAAAAATCAAGGGTAATGAATTAAAAGTGTCAAAATTGTCAACAAATAGGTATATAAGTTAACGGTAAAGCACTTAAGAACAGACCAATATATTAGCGAGATATTTTATAAAATAATTTGATTTTTAATATGATTTATTGTATTTACTGTTAAATTGTCGATTCATTTTATAAGCAAATCAAATTTATCAATCTTCAAAAAAAATGATCAGTGAAATAATAAAACGTATAATAACTATTTAAAAAATATTTCTACATAATCCTTTTTTCCATTCACTGCGGACGGTAATTGGAACACTGGGATATACCAGATTTTCAACAGATAGTTGTAGAGAGGGAATACGTTATGAATAAAACAGTATTTTGAATCATATTATTAAATGATTGCAATTCTACTTTTTTTACCTTTACAACCCAAGATAGTTCTTTGCCTCTTTATTGGTTTCGTAATCCGTATTTTCGATCGACATGTGATGCAAATAATTATATTAAGCAGTAAAAGTGCAGCGCTTTAATAGTAAAAGCACTGTCAATTATATAGCATAAATAATTTGCAAATTTTTAGCTGTAAGTACTATCATTAATTTAAGTCATTAAAAGTATTTTTTATTTACTTATCATCAAAATGGTAAATATGTAAAATTATGAGCAAATCAAAACTAAATTATTTATTTAAAAAAATATTTTTTATAGCTCTGGATATGTTTTATATTTTTTTATAAGTGGTACGTAGAATTTTCAATTTAAAAAAATCGTCAATAATAAAAAAATATATAATATAATCTATATAAGAAAAATAATTATGATTAATTGCATGCAAATTTACTATGAATAACAGTTTGTATAGTTATACTTAGTAACAAATTAGGGCAATAAACTAAGCACTACGTTGAATAATAAGACTACAAAATTCTATGGAACTAAAAATGCATTATTATGGGGATTACCTTTTCTAATTATTTTTTAATTCCCCTGGAATAAGTTTGAACATAATATTTAATGCCAGCGTATTAGGAAGCCGGATGAGGACAGTCAAAGGCGATTTGGCTAATGCGGACGTCCTGCCTTTACCGGACATCAAAAGAGGACGCGATCGTGATTCTTTGATTGTTTTAGCACTCAAGAACCATTTCTGAACTTTATAGAATAAAATTGAGTATTTGGTTATTCGGTGATTTTAAATTATAGACCCCTATTCAAGAACTATACGAACTATCGTGTCATAAAATATGCAAACTAACGTTGTCATAAAGGACGCGAATAACTGATCGTCAAAATTAAATGTGTTCCTCATAACAAATCCGAGCATATTGAAAAATTTATAGCAGACGTCTTTTACGTGTAGTTAGAACCTTACTTGCTCTTAAAAATAATTTAGCCAAAATGTTCTTACTGAGAAAAAGAATAATCTAAGAAAATAGAACCATATGACACTTTCCGACATTAAAGGGTAGACGATTACGGAAGCCAATCTTCATAGAGAATCTTATTCACTATAGAGAGAAGGAGTTTGCAACACATTGATTACATTAAAACAATTTAAAAGCATATGTATGCAGAATAAAACTTAATTTTAACTGCCGCATTTACATCATAAATAAATATCATGACCCCTGAGGACCCTCTTTAAGAGGTGAAATTTTCATTAGACAATCGGCTGCCATATGTTACAAACTAAGATAAAATGAGTTAAATCATCTATGCAACTGAGATCCAAAATGTTGCTGATAAATATATGTGTAAAGACCGCAATAGCAGCAAGCTCTTTAGATCTTAGTTACACGACGTGATTAACGAATTCAAGTTTGAATTCCAGATGTATACTTTTTTCCAGATGTATAATTTGTGTTCGCCTCCATTTAATGCAGTGTTTCCTTATTCTCTTTTCAAAATATTTACAATCTTAAATATAATCGAAATGTATTAAGTTTTTTATTTGACTTGTTGAATAACAAATATTTTTTTAAATAATAAACATTGAGATTTTACAGAAAATTTTTTTTTTTTCAAACAAACCCTTTTCTAATTCTTTTTATAGCAATCTAGGCGATGAACAATGATTGTTGTTACATTGGTTAAGCTATAGTGCTTTATAAAGAGGTGAAGCTTCTTATTAAAAATTCCAAGTGAAGTCAATCTGTGCGGTGTTTACGCCAACTTGTCCGAACGCCCTGCGCCACCAGAGTTGAGGCGTTTGAGTTCCCGACGCGCTTAAGAACAGGGCAAACAGACCGCAACACCAGCACCATTCAGGCTTTATTGAGTTCCGGGAACTAAGGCGGCCGCACACGTTCAAATAAAGCCAGCCAACAAGTAAAGCCACCCCTCGCACGACGGTGTTTGAACAGTGATACGCCACCTTTGTGTTTCGGCTGCTGCTAAAATGATTTCCGATTCACCGCCAAGAGCGCCCGACTGCTAAATTAACTGTTTACAATCTACGAGATTTGCCTACATGTGAAAATGTATATCTATTTACCGACTAGACACAGTACACGATAGACCTTTGGGCCGCAGCGGCAACTTCCAATTCTCTATTGCTAACTGGCCTTTGTAGGTTGGCTTACGGCAGTTTCTGCAAAGCTTTGATGGGTCAGTGCTATCAGTGTGCGCCTTTGTGTAAGTTTATAATTGCCGGATTGATCTTATTGTATTGATATGCAAAGTTTCGAATGCTCAGTACCAGTTCATGTCGTTATATTGCACTAAGGAGTCTTAATTATCGACGTTAACTTAATATAAAGTTTACTATGTTTAGTCTATAACAGAGGTTAATTATATAAATGTTAAATTTATTTATAATTATCTCTATTCCTTTTACAAATAATGATATTATCTATTTATATATTGTGGATATATTCAATGTTTAAAATAAACAGTGATATAATAATTAATTCAGGCTAATGGATCAGAGTTTACAGTAGCCTTAATAGTATTTTATTTGAGAAGTAATTTATGCATGTATATTAATTAATCTTGCGCTAGAAAGTTTTTCTTACCAATGGCGAAAACGACCGCAAGTTAGTAGTTGACGCTTGTGGTGTTTGCCTTAAAGTTGTTGTTAGTTTACCTGGGTTCGAAGGCAAACACCGGCGATGTCGCAACTGGTCAAGACAACTACGAGTACTTCAACCGAATAACACACGTAATACTCAACTTGAGATATTAAACTTTATATACATCTACAAATATCCAACTAATCTAATAATATGGTTGGCATGGTCTTTTTGACCTAAATATTTATCAGTGTACAATTTTAGATTTAGGGTATTTTGAATTAAAAATAAATTGTACAAGAAGGCAATCAGGCGACGTGCAAAAATAAATCCCAGTATCGTTTTGGGATTAGAACTTGTCGACTTTTTATCTGACCGAAGGTGTAAATGGCCAGGTTTTCTTAATATAGAATCGCTAAATCCGGCCCAGACCTTGGATCAGATTTTTAAATCCCCAATGAGAGCATCCGGACAGATACCGACGACCCTTATCAGAATTTTTCTTATGCAGAACCCGATGAAACGGTATTAAACACGTTCATAGCCAAATGTATAATATATTATGGATCATATTATACAAACAATAATACCATTACTTGATGCTATTATATAAATAAATAATCTCTAAAGCGATAGAATACATGTATTTAAACATTTATGACGTATAATACAACTATGGTTAATGTATCTTCTACGGTGCTTGTTGGCCGTGCTCTGGGAAAAGGGGTATACGAAGACACGAAATGCATTTCTGATAACAGGTGTCAGAAATGAGATAAAATAAACGAGCAGCAAAACCTTACTTGAACACGGTAACGCCATTCTCTTTCGTTCTCTCTTCGCTCGAGAGAAAAATCAATAGTGACGAGGAAACATTTCCAAAATAAAAGCGAGACGTACATACGTACAGTGAGTGATACACGTGTACGAAAAAAAATACACACATAGTGTTGAAGCAGTTGATCCAATATAAGTGAACGTTGTGTTAGAGTTGCGAAAACCGCAACGAAAACTAAACTAAAAAAAAAACAAAGAAACGCAAATTGAAACGACTCACCAGATAAAAACCGGAGATAAAAATACGTTTTCCGAATCAAATGAGACATACCTGAAAATAAGAAAACACAGGCTTAATTTTTTTTCTATAAAAATCATATAAAAAATAAACATAATAAATCAAAATACATTTTCACTGGTAAATATATACTTCTTCTAGAAAAAATACAATTTATGCTGCAATTAACTAAAAAAAAGCGAAACGTCTATTTGCTTTTTAAACCTTAAGCCAATCTTAATATATTAACCCATCTTAACTTAACCAAATGAAAGATTAAAAACTATTGTCTTAAAACTCTCATTAGGTCAAGTTAAATGTGGTTAATTCGTCTACGTTAGAGCAGCATTAAATTTTAATAGTAGCTATCAGTTAAATGAAATAGTTTAAATATAGAGATAGGGAAAAACGTTACATAATAAAACTAAGATTTTTCTCGATCATCCAGGTAGTGAATAAATACAGTTTCACTGATATTGACCAGTAAAATTATATCTATAGTAGTGAAAATACATAAAATAACATTCGCTATAACTATCTACTACAAAAAATAATTTAAAAAAACGACTACTAGTGACTTTTATCAAATAAAAAAGATTGCAATATCATTGAGTGTACAGAAAAATAACTTACACCAGATATCCTGTAAAATCGTAGCAGAAAATTATTTGTTTATTATGGTATTAGTTTTAAATAACTATGTTGAAATATTTATATTTTAATAATATTAAATAAATAGTAAAACGTTTATAATTAAATTACTAAAGTAATATTCAATAACTTATTATACATAATAAAAATAAATAAGAACTTTAATATTTTAATTAAATTATATATTCACATGTATGCTAAAAAATACTTTAAGCTATAGAGTTGTAAAATATTTAATACTGTTTATTAGCTTAAGTCTCTAAGAATGATTAGGAACTAATATATTCAGGACAACCATATTTCTACCTCTCAAAATATTTATTCGTGATTGGTAAGATTAAGACCGTAAGAACTAGTTGAAAAATCTGTATCGTCAGCATTAAGCGAATAATGATGATGAACACATAGATATGTATATGTATAAATTAACTATGACATATACGTACATATAAATGTGTATTGTATATACTATATTATATTGAGTTTTAGGACATGATAGCTGCCGTAGTTTGAATCTGATATCCATCAAACTTCGGAAAAATTGACCTCGTAAATATCTTGGCAAACTTTGTAAGCTAGCCTAATCCCCTTTATTGTTTTGAAATGGCAAATATTTTAAGAAAATAAAAAGTTATTACTATGTTATGGAATCTTTCATAAAACAACATAGATTTCATTAAATAAAATATTTATTTTAAAATTAAAATACTTAAATGCTAATCTTAATATCGTTGCAAGTAACATAAACAGATTATATTACAGAAGAACTTAATATGTTTATTTTTCAGCAACCTTAACCTATATAATATTTTCTTTCGAGTTTCAGCTCTTAATAGCTTAAAAATATGTCTTATTATATATTTTTACAATATTCTATAGAAAAATAATACGATTCAGAGGCAAGTGAGATCTGCATGAATTGATAGGCACTTCTGGCATCTGTTTGATGATTTAGAGGAAATTGAATTATGTCGTCGGCGCCGTTCAAAGCTCGCAGAGCGAGAGTGGTTAACTTTCGGGGGGTGTAAGCGACAACATTTATTCTTTTTTTTCCTGTCTCCGACGTCGCAATTTGATACTTTTAATAATCCGATTCAGAAGTGAAATATATTCATTACCCGCTTTTTCGCCCCGTACAAATTCTGAGTTGTTTTTATTTTTATTATTAATACAAAAGCTTTTCGCTGGTTTTACGTAATAATGTTATTTATTTATATACGTATTTTTTTATTCTGTATAATTGTTCCAAACGTCTTTATTAGCTTGTTAAATTTAAATTTAAACAAGCTTATAATTATACTACTTGGACAGATAAGTTGAAAAAGTATGTATAGAGAGCGGGTGGAAGTTAAATTGGAAGGAATCAAGTTTTCTTCAACTCACTTACATGGAGGACCAACTTATAAATTGGATAAACGTTACAATGCGACTTTTCGTTAACTTGAATTATGAGTTTCTTTTGTCGTTTCAATAACGGGTAATTTTAGTTTCTCGGCTGTTGGCAAGTTTATTATTTATAGATCATTTGCAACTTGAACTGAATTGTGAACAATACTTATCTAAATTTAGATACTTCTTAAAGTATTAAAATAAATCCTTTTTATTGTGATATTAAAGTGATATAAAAGCGAAACTATTTTTAAAATGTTCTCGATATAATATAACGTAATATACATAATAAACATGTAACTGGATTATAACCAATTAGTTATTAGCTAAATTTAAAAAAATTAGAATTTAAAACAAAACGTTTATGATTATAATTCAAGGGGGAAAAATTCAAAACCCTTCACAATTTAAACAAAAAATTGAATTACAGAAAAAAACACATTCACAATTACTTGAATGATAATTGAAAACATTTTATCACAGAATTGGCCTCTAAAGCTTAGGTTCTCAAACTTATTTGTCTCACTACCCCTTTTCAGAAAAAAAATACAAAAGGCCCCCCTGGAAATTTATCGTTTTTAAATTAAATAGAACAGAAAAATAAAGTAAACAGTTTTTATACATATCTGTAGAGCTACACAGAGTTTTCACAATAAATTTAACCTTTTTCATTATAAATTAAGATATCGGAATTTTTTTAATAAATTCATTTTAGTGTACTCAAGCGTATGTAATCACTATTTATAAAGCTTTTTTACAGCAGTTGTCATAAAGTCTAAAACAATTCAATATATTATGTCTCATAATTAAAAAATATATTATTCATTATTGATGACTTTTATCAAAGCTGCATATAAATGGAGTTTCAAAAGCTTTAAAGGGCACTGGACGGCAGTGTGGGTTTGTCGTTTGTTTTAATGAACAATTTCGACGTTTCGCTTCAAAATTACGTGCTAAGAAACTGTTTTAATATCCGCAAGTTTAGCCTTTGCCGTTTTTAATGCCGAAAAATTTCACGCAGTACACAGTTAAGGGCCCTGTTTTTTCGTTTAATTAAAATTTACGAACCAACTGCGCCGAATTATCGCTGTGACAGAATCAAATTTCTAAAAGCGGGCTATAAACATTTTCACAATGCGTTTTTTGTATATCATAATTGAGATAATTTGTTTAAAGATCTAATAAAAACTATTAGAATTTTCACCCATTCTTATGCCTTAATATTAATTTAAAATTATTGTTTAATAAATATAACGTAAAAATTGCCTTTTAACTAATAACCATAACATATAATGCAGCATTAATTTTATAATTTTATTGTGGCTAACGAAGGGTTAACTGAAATTTATTCTATTTTTAATGGGTGAATTCGGTTCGTCAAATTTAAAATGTCAAACGCTAATCTAATCGATAAACAATTTAATCAAAATTGATGTTATAATCCAATCAAGTCGTTAGTCGGGCAGGTCAAGGGATTAAGCCCTTTGGTAATGATCCGTCACGGTTGGCTAAAGCTACGTAATTAATTAACTACGCGTTCACGCATGCACATATTTTCAAAGAAAAACTCACAACCCTTACATAATATAGGTATAAGTTACATATTTTATATAAAATACGTATCTGTTTTTTAATAAATATATAAAACAGTACAAAATTTCATCCACAAAAGCAGTATAAAATAACATTTTAGCTATTATTTATTTTTAATTAAAATAATACAGAAATTAGCACGTTTGATTTGACAAAAATAATAGTGAATATATAGTACATATGCGTCATTTTTAAAGATTAATTACAAATTAAATACTTTACCAGTAAAAAGCGTCTACTAAAGATCCCAATGGTGTAAATCTACATGATGCGAGTTTGACTGAACTTCCGTTCATTAAGTGGGAGGTAAAGTTTTGAATGATGTTCTTAAGGAAAGTATATTCCAAGTGAAAATATAGCCGTGTTTGGGCTTATATACCCTTGAGAATAGAAGGTAACTTACGTTCCTTCTAGTTATTGATTGTCTGATCAATATGGTGATTTATGCCAGAAACAGATTTTTTTATTTAACCTATCGGAAATTTAAAAATTATAAAATTGGCAATGTGGCTCTAAGTACTTGTTCGGTAAAAAAAATGTGCACCGACCATCACATTATGCAAAATTTATTAATATTTTTGGCAAGTGCTTTTGAGAAATTCAATGAATGTCAGTTAAAATGCGCAATTGTTAGAAAACCGGAACAGGATAAAACTTTGTTCTTTAAAAAACCCTAACAATTACTAATATTTATTTATAAATGTATGTTTTGGCTACATCTTTATAAACTTATTTTTTTAGAACATTGCAATTAAAAAAAACTTTGCTATAGAAAAAAAATACTACAAAAAATCCTTAATTTAAGAGATATATTTTACTTTAGTAATTTTCATAATTTTTAAATTTTCAATATATATTTATTATATTGACGTGGCGCGTAGCAATATGTATTTAGGATTTAACTTTTTAATTGTTGATTAGTTAGGTTTCAGTAATGTCAATAAAAAATTATAAGATGAAAAAATGTATCATATTGTTAATATATAATGTATATTTTACATTTAAAATAGATTATCAAAGCTTTAAGGTAAAAAATATTTAAGTGTAATTTAAGCTGAATACAGCTAACGAAAAAAAATTAAAATAGACTAGTAAAAATTTAATAGAACTTTTAGGTTATATAAAGTCTGATATTTAAATTCTAAGCAATTTTTATTCTTAAATTTTTTATTTAATATTTTCTTATTATAACACAGTTTTACATCTATGTATATGTTTTTAATTCAAATAAAGTGAAAGCAGAGATGTTAAAAGCAATAAATTAAAGCCAATTTTTTTAGAAATTAAATCAACAAGGCATATTGTAGAATTTTAATAGTATAACTTTAAAAGGTTTAATACATTTGTGGCAACCACATGTGCAACCCTAACTACTTTTTGAAACAAAATGAATATGGTTAAACTTCTTTAATACATTTTTGAAAATAAAATTTGTAAAAATAATCAAATGTAAAAGAATCTGAGTTTAATATAAACTCGTTTCTTTAACTAGATGCCAGAGAAACCGGTGAATTTCTCCACATGGCAGTGAAATTGTAGGGGGACAGTTCATTTGGTCATAAACTAGGCGGCTACACTGACGTAACGGCACAGCGCGGAGAACAGCATAACTCTTTGGTTGACCACGACGGAAGTACAACGAATAGCGGCGAGTGGCAATCTCGCTTATGACAAATAAATAGCTATGTTACTTTAATAAATACTACTGCAGTCTGATTGCCAGTTACTTTATCACAAACGTCCATTGAAAGCCTCACAGTAGCCCAGAACAGTTACATCCCGCCGCCGGGGCTTTGTTCTTGCTTTGTTGCCCCCTTACCAAAAAGCTAAAAATATTTTTACTATATACTTTTCTGTAAGTGGCCTTAATAACCGCCACCAGAGTTACATCCACAGAAAGAAGTGCCTTTAGATGGCCAGCTAATAACGCGTCTCGCTGACCGCAGCTAGATGCCGCGTCGCTGAGGATATGTGTCCCCAAATGCGGCATAACCATCGTTTAACGTTAATCTAAATTTTATAAATGTTTTAGTGAATTTATTAAGGCTTGAATTGCTTCTTATTTTGCGGAACCACTAAGATCACAGAATTATATATTTTATGGCACAAAAATATAAATTTGAAAATTAATTTGACTTATAAATTTATTTTGACTACACTTTTGTTTATTTATATTTACACTAACATATACAAAATAAAATAAAAATATTTATTTTATGTTAATTAATTTTAATATCTGCAAAAAATTAGTACGATGATAAGACATAATAAATACTTGCAAGTAAGTATTAACTACCAGACTTTTTAGTTTTAAATCAGTATCTATAAAATTAACTATAAATTGTTATGAAAAGTACAATTAAAATGAATATATTTCGCCAAATACCAATATAAAAGCGCGTTTTTATAAAGAAAAATAAGTCTCCTACCATGGCTCAAACTCGTAGACTCTGTGTTACCGATCTAGATCTTACGGACTACGGTTTTCCGATCTCGAATAGCGTAGTCTCTAAAATCTAGGCTGATAATTATGCAATAATGCACACTTATTTATTGTAAAATCAAACTATTTTTCAATTATTGATGACCTAAACATATTTTAAAATACATGGAAATAGTTTAAATAAAATAAAAGGGGCTTTTAAGTGCAATATACAAAACACAAAAATTTTAATATATATATATATATATATTACATACAACTATGATATAATCATTAGTACTGTAGAATATAGAAAACTTTATAATAAAGGCAAAATTAAAATATATACATATACTGATTATAGTATAAATAAATTAATAAGTGGTTAATTTAAATCACGCTTGTACTGATACAATTATAAGTTATATATTTATTGTACTATACAACTAAAAGTTGAATAACTGTAAGTTATATATTATTCAAAATGTTATTAGTGAGTTTAAATTTCACAACTTTAATATTGCTACTTTATACTACATAAAATCTATGTTATATATTACACTTAACTGTGTTAGAATGTTATAATACCGCAATCAATCTTGATATGCTAACAAAAATAACTGTCCACAGAGATTGAATGGCGTCTGGAACAACTTGGCGACACACAACACCGCATCTCACTCTCATTTCACTATCACATTGCTAACACACTTTATAGCAATATGTGTACACTTACATACGTATATCGTACACTTTCTCCCCGTGTCACCTCCATTTAGACATTTGAAGGGTTGCGCCTGCCGAAATTCAATAAACGTCACCGTGTGTTTCGGATGAAATATTGTCTCGAAAAGTTGCCTATTAGATCGGCCAAACGGACGTACGTTCATAACTTACGCAAACCACTGATTGAATAGTAATATTATTTGTAATAGCAAGTAAAAGTATAAACAACAATCAAATAACTAGTAAGCTTTTAAGCAAAAAAAATTACCAAAAACAAGTAAAATAAAAATTACTAATAGATTTAAGAATATAAAATATGAGTTAAATAGAATACATTTTTAATATCATATAGTAATTTTTATAAATTATAAATAAATGTGTTTTGTTATTCGTATGTTTATCAGTCGAAACCAGTATTGTATAATATAATATGATATTATACAGTGCGTATATATGCAGACATTTAAACCTATTAGTCCTAGGACAAACGATGCCTGATCATCTGGTTTAAGGGCGAAAGCGTCGACAATATAACCTTAATGCAGCCATAGGGTATAATTTCAGATAATCTAGAATATGCTATGTGGTATAACGTTTCTAATTAGCAGACAAATACGTGTCTATATCAGAGACGCGTGTGCGCCATGTGACGATAAATGATGATAAGAAGAATGAGAGTTCATATTAGAGACAATTATAAAACACAATCGAGCAGAAAGCCCCACATTTCGGTTAACTCGTTCTCTAATGAGATTTTATTATTATTTGCAAGTAAATAGCTACTAAATAATAAATAATAATTTAGGAAAAGCTTCTTATATATGTTATTAATGTAAATATATGAACATATACTATGAACATAAAAACACTAGATGTATCTAGGGACTCAGATGAACGAAGCATAATACAGCGTGGTGAATAAAATATTCGCATAACACATACTAGGAACTAAACGTTTTAAATATATGTGAAAACTAAATTTGTGTATTTATAAGTAAAACATAAAATAATAAAATATGATAATTTTTCAACGACTGCATTGGAAGTATAGAAGTTGATAGAAAATAATTATTCAATCGACAAGATACAGAAGTCTAAATATTTTCACACAGTACATGCTATAAATATAGCTCCACATTAGAAATGAAATTGAGATTCACAGTTTATTTATGTTTATTGATATTCAAAACCCACTAACTTTCATGTGGGCAAATTTTGTCTAGTTGAATAGTTCAACAATATGTTA
This sequence comes from Plectrocnemia conspersa, assembly GCF_051122295.1. NCBI lineage: Eukaryota > Metazoa > Arthropoda > Insecta > Trichoptera > Polycentropodidae > Plectrocnemia > Plectrocnemia conspersa. Next base: position 8,747,835 of record NW_028277176.1, read on the forward strand.
TTCTAAAACAAAAATAATTTTAATAGAGCTTTGCCCCTAAATGGATTTTTAATTCAAAGAAATATTATATCCTAGATTTAGTAACCAAAAATTGCTATTCAGTAACAAAAAAATATTTACTTAATTGCTCATTATTCTGCTCCTCAAAATTTCCATTATGATTGACATCTGTTGATATAAAGTCACAGTAAAAATATTTATCACCATATTTATGTAATTATTGCTTCTTCACATAACGCGTATTACTGTTATGAAATACACTTATCTTCTAAACACAATTTAAATAAATAAAATATAAAAAACAATGAGTATTAAGAAACTTCGATACACCACAAAAAAATCTAGCCATTGTCTATAAAAATTCTACAACCTGTTTGTACTTTTATACGGTAGCAATCATTTGAATAACTAGGAATATTAAATATGATTAAGTTTAATTGCTTTCAATGATAATATCTTTGAAGAGATTTTTAGGTTTATTTGTTATCAGAATAGTGGGAGAAAAAAGAGTGGTAATGTCAATTAACAATTAAGGTCGTCGATATTGTTGAATATATAGAAAAATAAAAATAGTAAAAGCAATAGAAAAAAACGCGAAAACTTACACTCCAATTGAATGATGATATTTGATTTTAATTCTATGAGATCCTAAATACTTTAATACGTTACGGTCCGTTCACGCATCTTCACGCGATTATAACATTGTTGTAAATCCGTTTATACTTTTTTTATATGTAAAAAATAAAATAAGCTTGTAAAAATATCTTGTAAACGTAATATAATACATATTTGATTGTATTATTTAAAAATGCCAATATATAAATTTGTAATTATGTCACCCTTGACAAAACATACAAATAAATATACACATTTTAAATTCCGCAGTAATTTGTTGTTGAAAAACGCTTTATAAATAAACCCCCTAGACAAATGACAATAATTAATTTTAGGAACACACAAAAATTTGAGGACGCAAACAAATGTACATTTTGGTATTTAAAGTACATCCATAGCAAAGAAACTACACTCAATATAAATCAGTTTATTACTCTTTTTAATAAAATAATCCTATCGAGTTATTTTCTTAAAATTACAGATGAATCATTTTACTGTCTATTTGAGAAACCTATAATTAGCAAGTTATGGGGCTAATACCGAGAACGGTCAAACATTATGTCTGAATCAATCTATTGAACTGTCGAACAGTATGAAATATATTATGTATTTAATATGGCAAACAGTTAATATAGCGTGTATTACAGCAGTACACCGCAGTCTAGTGGCTACTATTGTATAATATAAACTTTACACCGCCTAAAACTTTTCATTATGCTCTCTTCACGTGTGCCGTTCATTTATGATTTAAATATTAGCTAGGCTGTTTTATTAAAACAATATTATTCAAATCACAAGAGTGAGAGAAAAGTAATTAATTCGAAACTTCTACTTGTTATACAACGAAGATTTCACATAAAATGCTATCCGCTTTCGCGTGTTGTAACTGATGTGAAATATTTTCCATCCACGCCCAAGTGTATTACGAAAAATTGATATTAATGTGGCGTGATGTGTACATTGGATGCACTTTATTTGTGTTAGGATGTCTATTTCGAGGAAACTTTTTAATTAAAAACAACAACGACCGAGCAAAGCCCAAGGCTAGACATGAAATCCGATTTTGTTCCTTACACACAAAGGTTTGCGTTTCTCTTCATTTCGCAATACAAGGTGTACTCATATTATTTTTGCATTTGCATACTATATGAAATATTCTCGCTATTATGAATTTCAATATTTATCCAATTAAGATATAAGAAAAATAATATGCAATCTAAAACGTAAATATCATATATTTATACTAATCCGATAAACTGTCATGAACGATTTCCAACAAGTAAATCGCGCAATTTAAATTTTTCTTTGTAAGCATAGATATTATATTTTTTTTATAAATTTTATCAAATAAAAATATTCCGTTACAATATTGTATATTTTTTGTTCACTTTTAAGGTTGATAGGTGCCTAAAGGTTGTTATAGAGAAAGGAAAGTTATGCTCGATATATTGGATGTGGGTTCAAAAGGTTTAAGATATTTTATATAAACACATAGAATAAAGAAACGGAAATTCGTATAATACTGCACATAGAAGCGTTATTTTTATCCTTATAAAAAATGCAATAAGAGTCTTCAGAATGAACTATCCCTATTTATAATATAAATATATATGTGTATGTATAGACATGCTTTTAAAATTTAAAATTTAATAATATGCTGATGATACTTAAAATTATAAAAATAATAAGTAATTACATAATATGTATTAAAAAATATTAACCTATTTAAAATAACTTGTTCTTTTATTTATATAATTAAATATGCGACGCGAATAACGTTGTAAGTCTGATTTTTTAGCAAGCTAAGATTTTGATTGAATAACGTTATATAAGTGATTTTGCGATTTCAACCAACTTCTTCAAAATACTAAAAAACTACAAAATATCGACCGGCAAATAAAAAAATATTTAATATAAAAAAATGTAATGATTTTAATTTCTAATTCGTTGTAAAAAAAATATCGTTTTTAAATATTTTTTGTCAATTTTTTTTTATTAAATCTTTTAAAAGATCACTATTATATGTAATTTTAAAATTATGTATTAGTAAATTAGTTTTCGATAAACGGTAAAAATTATCCATAGATATTTGCTGTCATACAGTAGAACAACGTTACAACATTAGTGGCGTAGCTAGGGTATGTGCCGCCCAGGGCGATCCTTAAAATTGCCGCCCCCCCCCCCATACATAAAATCAGCATTTCTTAAAATATTAAATTTGTAATTAATAAGCTCTTGTTATTCGTGGATTTATCTAGACGATCCCGTCACGAATATGCCGCCCCCAAGCGAGTGCCGCCCGGGGCGGCCCGCCCCCCATAGCTACGCCACTGTACAACATCATAACTTACGTTATTTCACAATTGAAAATGTTCATTCTTGACCAAATACAATATCGTGTTATGTAGATACTAGTTGTATGAAAAAATTTTCTAATAAATATATTGTGAAATATAATATTATAAAAATCCAAAAATGAACGTATGTAAATCTGTAAATTAATTTTTTAACTCCTGTATATTTGACTACTTACGTATTTACGACTTACAACGTTATTCGCGTCGCATATTCAATTAAAGACATTTAATTTATGATTATAAATTAAATGTTTATTGCCATATTGATTTAATAATAAAAAAAATAAATAGTTTGAATATTAACTATTTTTAATATATAATATAAAGTCATATAAAATCAGAAAAATATTACGTTTATAATAACGGTTATTTAAAAAATTGTTTTGTGAAATAATATTTTATTCTTAATTACACTAAATCTAAAATATTATTGAAATAAATTTAACAATGGTAAATTATTAAAAAACAACTTTTTTGAGTAAGATCAATTTCCAGCTTATAAAAATAAAAGTATATTGCAAAAACTTTTTTAGTAGTATTCTTAATATAAATTAAGTAAATTTGTTTTAAAGCATTTAAATATATTTATTAAATATTTAATTTCTATATACACAACAGATTAATATATGTACATTAGTGTCAGAAATAAAAAGCTTGATTCTATTAAAAAAATGTTTAGTCACGCACTACGTAAAGTTATAGAATATTATAAAATTCAACATGACAAATATTAAATTATAAAAAAAATAATCCATACATCAAAACAAATCTAATAATCTTTAATCGTAAGTGAGTTGTTATAATCACTCACCAGTTTCAAAACTAATAATTTTATTAAACGACTAGATTAAAACAATTAAGTTTAATAAATCCTTTAGGGCAAAAAAATCATAATTTTTTATATGAATTTGTTTTTAATAAAAAATACTTAATCGTATTTTATTTATAAAATGTAATTATTCCGAGCAAATTAATATGACGTACATTTTACAATGCAAATATACAGCTAATTATAAAGTCAGATGGCAATGCGTAATAAAAAGCAATTCAAGTATTTATATTACTATACCCTAAAATACCTTTAATTAAGAAGTTCAAGGCTAAATAATAACATCAAAATTCACATGTATCTGAAAGCTTTCCCAAAATTAACGATATTGCCGGTATGAGAATATACCCAAATATACGCGTAATTGTAACAAAGCCATATAAATAGCGCTGAGTGTATTTATAATTATAACGTAGTATTGTCAGGCCAACTAGTTTTAGATACACTATACAGTAAGTATATGCGAGGGTTTTATCACATTACGGGGAAATTAATTGGATTTACGTGAGTTCCATGACACACAAGTTTTGGCGTAATTAATGCGATATCGCTTTTCTCCTTAACAACTGCGAATCAAATTAACTGTTGAATTATTAAATTTTCTCGTTCGCGTCGCGAAACGGTTAAAATTAACGCGAAATGAACCGTCTCTCCGCGCGAACTTTGCTATTTATCCACATGCAAAAGCTCGGTTAAAAGGTTATATGGGCAAAGCACACACGCTGAATGTATAGAAAAGTTGTGTTATTTAGCCAGAATCTGGAGACACGCTGTTGACACGCTTTCTAAGCTTCTCTCGCCTGAGAAACAGGGGCAATAAGAGAGGTATTTTTTCATGATACTTGATGCTTTTCAGCGCTTTACTTTCATGTGACAGACATCTGTGTGAATACTATTAAGTGTCAGCAAATCACTCTTATGGTTTCAATTGATTTTATTGGTTTATTATTGTGTAAGATGCGCAAAATAAAGTAGATATAAATTGCCATTTATAATAATATTTTAGATTTAAATCTCATTAATGTTTAGAATCAAATAATAATTAGTAGTTAATGTTTTAAATTATAAATAAGCAATCGTATATACAAATACAACTATTAATAACATGTAAATTTTATGTTTTATATTATAATAATATTAAAAGTCAAATAGTGTCCAACACGTAATTTTAAATTATTACTCTTAAATCAATTTTATCCTTATGATTTATGGTTGTATTTATATATGTGCAATTACTTTTAAAAAACACAGATTATAGCTTTTTATCATCAATTATCTTGTTAAAGTTACACCTATTTTTCTAAAAGAGCAAATGATTAAATAATTAAAATAATATTACCAGCATAATAAACCAGTTGTATCATTTGCAGCTTAAATTCAATAGCGCAATTCTAAACATAATTAACGACAACAGTTAATTTAATGTTAACAAGATACAAATCCAATAATAACATCAACACAATAAAATTATATTTTTATGTATAATAAATAAAAGTTAAATTTAAAGAAACGCAATTATTTTTATAGCAACGTAATATAACAAAAAAAAATAATCTAATGTTAGCCGGTTTATTATCCTTAACAAAACTATGTTTTAATCTAATATGGACCATATTTTTTTAAATTCCTATTATGCCAAAGGACTGAAACTAGTAAATATTATGAAATTTAAGCTCCAATCAATCAGGTTTTTATTAGAGTTTTTTAATATCATGGATGAATATCGTGATAAATAATTTAAATAAAATTAAGCTAGTGCGTGCATAGTTTTATCTCTTATTTTTAATCTCTAATAATAAATAAAATAACTTAATTATAATTTAGCCAAACTCCGTGTGCAATTTTACATAATAAGTGAGGTAAACTACATTTTTTTTATCTCCATATAAAAAGCTAAAGAAGTAATTAATCGAAATAAACTCTGATTTTACAGATTTAACAAATAAATTATATTTTTTATACGGTGTAAAGGAACATATCAGTTTTAATTATTAATTTGCTTGCTAATAGTTAGCTTAAAATACTAATAGTTAGCTTTTCTACAATATAGTTTAAATTAATATTAATTTATGGTTAAAAAATATTAATATATAAATGTTACATAGGAACCAACTTCAGAACAAATGTTCCTTTTGAACTATTCTATTTTTTTCGAATGCCTACAAGATTCCATTTATTAAATGTGAGCAGTTTCATCACAACCGTCCCTATAATATGAATTTATTCTATCCTTGTAAGATACGCGTTTCTAAAGTAAACCCGGTTCGAAAATATTGCGAAAAATAAACATTTTGCAAAAATAAACCTCGGAGAAAAAATGTTGGAAAAAATACGAAAGTTTATTTTCAGCACGTCAAATGGAAAAAAAAGTATTATGAGAAGAAAGAGGCTTATTAGAATCGCTCAAGTGTGATTTTGATGAAACTATCGTAAGCGAAATAAAGGATTCGTAATAATACACAGACGAGACAGCAATGTAAACCTTTTGATTAAACCTTTCATGAGATAGAATAAATATTCTCTCTCGATATTGCATTGTATATATTCTCTGTGTGCTTGTGTGTTAAACGACGTATTTAATTAGGGATATAGAACTACGTTTATTCATAAATTATTGGTACTTTTTCCTTATTCTATCTTAACTCCGAATCCTCCATAACACCACTTTGTAAACATTGCAACCGCCCTAAAGCTTAACCCTTATTATACCGACAGTAGCCTCTGAGGAACTATGCTACTTCTATCCTCTCTTGAAAATACAATTTGAGCTTCTTGCTTAGATATACTTCGGGAGGCTTTGAGCTAAATATTGTTTGTGTAGGATACACTTTCTCACTAAGCATACAAAATGGCACGATCTTATTCTTTCACACAATTTTCTTGCTTTACTTAATATAATACATAAATTACGCCCCAAAGTCTAAAGCCAAACAGAAAATATTTATTGAATTTATTAATGAATATTTTTTTGAAATAACAATTGTCTTTGTGAACCGATAATAAAAATTCGATACAAATACTTATTTACAGTATTGATTATATATCTTATTAATTAAGCTTTTAGAGAGCGAAAAAGTCGCTGGGAATAGATTGAATTAAGGAAGAGGCAGGAATAAAATCATTGCGTATGCAATAAAATAAAATACAATAAAAATATCTAAAACATTTTGCCTTTAAGCAGTTAAAAATAAAAAAACATATAATAGCTAAATTTTTACCTAACAAAACAAACTGCTGTAATGAGTAACATTTATTTATATTTACAAGGTGATGAGTAATGTTTCAAAACGTTTATTCATAACCCAATACTTAAGATATTTTACTAAATATATTTTTTGCTAAAACCTATATTTTTAACTTTTACTTTATTCCTAAAATATTCCTTAACTTTGGGTTAAAAAATAGCTTTATCTTTATTAAGTTATCTTTTTTTATCTAAATATTTTGCAGACTTCGAAACTGGTAGTAATATAATAAAATGATGTCTAATAAGTATAGTGGATGTAACATTATTTTTCATTCAAACTTTGATATGGTATAAGACTTTAATGAAGAAATTAAGTACATGCATATGTTTATAATTTTCTGTGGCACTATTTCGATATTCCAATAAATAGTGAAATGAGCGGATTTAAGTTTCTCTGATAATTAGAAAACATTACCTATTACAATTTATTTATATAACAGTTGCAATAAATAGATTTCTATTATTTTTTACGAGACTTCCAAAACAAGGTTTACAAATATGACTGTAATTCTAAAACCACTATCTTGACTAAAACAACTTTACCGCAAATTTGACAAAAATTTTAAGCTTTTACATTTGCTTTTGTGATTTGTTTAACAAAATATACCAAACGTTCCTTTTAACGTTTATTTTTAACTCTCACAGAAGGTTCATGAAGCTATCTAAACTTGTTAAAAATCGCTATGTAACTAATAATACATATTTTTTGCACATGTATGCGCTATATACTAATAGCAATATCTTTATCATAAAAAAGGCAAATAAATAATGCGATAACTTTCCTCATTCGTAATTGACATACTCAGGATATTCCCATGTGAGCTATTTCTTTATTTTTTATCCAATTTCTTAGTAGAAAACAAAGAAACGCATAAGTTCTCCGAACAAATTAATGCTTTTACTTAGAATCAAGAACCATTTGTTATTCCGAGAATTTTCCGAACAATTACTAATACTAGACTGCACAATGATATATTTTAATCTGTGCCTGATTATCGAACATTTAATCCTATTATTTAAATAGGTTAAATATTATTTCTGATTTATAGTACTTTTTTTTAATACGAAAAATTAAAATACTAACGTGTTTACACAAAAAATATGAAATATCTATATTTATGCTCCTTATTTGGGGGGTGTTAATTTAAAGGTAATCTATAGTTTAAAGGACGTTTAAATAAGACCCAATATATATTTGTATGAAATATAATAAAAATACTGATGAAGATGTTTTTCATAAAATACGAATTATTTTTTAGACGATATGTTTCGAACATCCATTTCGGAAAGTACTGGCTTTTTTCTCGCATTTTTTTCGTTTTGTTCCCAAAAGAATACGTATGTTGACTTATGTGGAACGCCACGTATTAGTTCAGTTCCTAAGCCATTCGACCCAAATGAAATCCGCTCCGGGACTCATTTCCGTTACTGGAAAAAATCTAACTTATGTTATTGAATCCAGCGTTCATTTAAAAATATAAAAAAACTTTAATGCGATTTAGAAAGATGTACAATGATTAAATTATATTACGCTATCTTGATCTACGAGATTTTTGCTTATTTATATATCATTGAACCAATTTCTTTTACTAAAAATCCAGACTGACATTAAAGATTCAAATATAAAAGGTAGTAGATTTTTGTAAATGATTTTATATAATCTTTTATTCATAATATATAAATACATGAAAAAGTTTAAACACCCTTTAATAATCCAAGTCATACAAAATTTAATACCGAATAGAAGATAATAAAAATAAACAATTAATATACTCACTACCCATTAAAAATTAATTTAAAATAAAACAATCTAAAAGAGCAACATTGCTTAAATAAATAATTTACGTAATCAATCGACTAAAGCAAAATATATTTTAAGTAATGCATGTAATATTTTAATTAAAAGTGTACATATAAATTATTCAGTAGAAAAAGGGTATACATTAAAAATTAAATTTTTATATGAGGCACAAAATTATCACTGAATCGTTTATTTAATTTAAAATTGTTTTTGTATAATTCCAAGTAATGAACGTTTAAAGTACTATTGAATATATTTATAATTCATACGTATTTATGCCTGTTTTATTTACCAGAAATGTATTTATATATTGCATATTAAAAAAATAAATAATGCAAGTCAGACAAATTGATAATCACTAACTAATGTTAAGCTGTATGGCAAATAATCAATAAATAAACAATTGCGCAAAAACTTTTTAAGATAATGTGCTGTGTACTTTTGTACATAAAGTAAACAGTAAACACAATAATTTTATAAAAAATATGGATTCCTGTTAAATAATAATTTCATTTTTAGAGACTAACTTACAATATCAAGAAGTTGTCATTTAGAAGTCATGTAAAATAATATTTGAAAAAAAATATAGAATCTATTATTAACTTTTTTGCATTGGCATAAAAGTTTTAAGCACATTTATCTGAAAAAATAAATATGCAGTATATATATATAAATAAATAAATATTGAGGGTGCTGAACCAAAAAATTGATAGATTTATATTTTATTAGTAGGTTTAACAATTACATCATAACACTGCATTTGAACTATTGTCAATTGCTTATGCAACTTTTTTTATTTAGCATTAATATACATAAAACCATATGCTTCACTAGCTTTTTTTTCTTTTCTATAAGAGAGAAATCTCTATCATACGAATAGGAACTATATATAATATATACTAGGCGATGATATAAACCCTTATTCCATTCACCTCTTCTATCTTATTTTTTTATTGAAACGAAAACTCCTTTGATCGTTACAAAATCTTTCTCGTTTTTTTCGTTTGTATTTTCTCATGTTAACTTTCAAATTGAGATCGACTATCTTCCGTTTTCGCTCTAAATTCACGTTTTTTAATTTATAACTGTCAAAGTCACTGTCCACCCGTCTGCTTTATTAAAACTTTCAGTCTACAAAACCCTTTTTACATTGTAGTCAAATTTAAACACAATATAAAATATTCAGATATATTTTTTATATAACTGTCAATTTTAATTACTATTATATTTTAATATAATTACGCACATATTGGAAAAAAATCACTGCCAAACCAATTTTACCGATGTTTCATCGCGCTATCCAACTGATAAAATATATATAAAATTTATTCGATTACGCCTGCCGTTCGACAGACGCGCAAAGAAATTACTTGGCGCCATGACGAAACACTCACATTATTCATCCCCCGGCGATTAGGGGCGGCGTGTTGGGGAAGGGAAAGTAAAACAGGAAGAGGATTCGATTCCATCGGCGTGACATTTCGGGACCATTCGCAAAATGGAAGCACTTAAAACTGCCATGACCCAGTTCACTTTTCCCTTTGGGATGGTAAAGTAATTAGCGACGCGACACTCTAAAATGATTTGCCTCCCCAATCATGAGTTTCCTGATTTCATCCAAGTTATAATAACAAACGTTCGAAAGATCTTGCTAACAAATTAAACAATAATATTTAGAACACAAAATATACCTCTTCTAAGACGATAAGCGGCTTACTAGCTAACAATAACAATTTAAAAGGAAACATTTCAGTATTAGTAACAGAAATATTTTTCTTTTTCTTCTTCTTATCACTACTTCTCTGGATGGACATCTTTGCAAAAGTCCTTAATTCAGTTGTGTCTAGATCCAGCCTAGACTTATATTCTATGCGACATAGTCACACCTCGACCTATCTGTTTGTAGTGACGGTATTCATATTAGATATCAACCCATCGTAGTTTTTACATACTATAAAATCTGAGAATCTGACAATGCTTTAGTTTTGTAATTAATTTGAAAAAATCATATAGTACTTGTACGTCTCAATACTTCTTTTTCTCTCTCTTTTCTATCGCTTTAGAATTAAACCCTATGTTTTACACCCATCTGTAATGACATATCTGTATAGTATCTTTCCAAACCTTTTAACTAGTAACAATTGAGATCGATAATTGATTCTATTAAAGTGTATTTATCTAATTGTTTAGCCTAATATTTCATCCTTAAATTCTTAGATAGTTTATTTACCACATTTACAACTACTTTAGATTCCAATAAAATAAAGTTTACTACGCTGTAATTATAATGTTGTATTCTAACACATGCATAAATTTTAAGTTCTGAACTTGCAACAAGTAGAGCTAACGATTGACACAAACGAAACGATTTTCACTTTCGCACAATAATAATAATACACATAGGCAATTAAAATAAATATAATGAAATTGCTTATGGAAGAGTCATTTAACACTCTCGTATTTACCTATCTTACATACGACAATTACATATAAAGGTGGCAGTAAAAACGCACCTTCTATAAAATATTCGTATGTTAATATAACTCATTAATATTCTATATGAAATATGATTAATTAAAAGTATCTGAGTAATCTTTATCTAAGTTTATTGAGTATAAAAAAGTACATAGCAATAATTATTATTTTGGAGGTATTATTACATGTATATTTTAAGCTAATAAAATCTATAAGCCGCCTCAATTAAAACACGCAAAATAGTTACAAAATCAGTGCATTGAAAGTTATTAAAAATGTCATAAAATGTTATTTTAGTTTCATGATTCATGAGTGACGAAAATTGCTTTGTAAGGAGATACACAAAAAAAAAATTTAATATTAAAAATTAGTATATATTTGTCATAAGCATTTTTAAATCTATGCAAATAATAAAACACACTTTTTAGCATTTTCTATATAGTATATGTTTAGTTAAGTAAAAACTATGTTTTAAGATATACAAGATATACTATGACAAAGGTTAGATTAATAAAAATATATTTTAGCCAGCTATCATTAATCAAAAAATAATGTCAATGATTTCTTATATTAATCATTTTTGCGAAAAATATTTAATAATATATTTTTAATATTTTGTATATCAAAAAATCCTTGCATTTGCATACTATTACTATAATTTTATCTCGTGTCTATTTATTCATAAACAATGACTTTTACTATTAAATTTTCCACTACCTAGTGTACAATTAATTAATTAGGCGTAATTCAGAGAGCTTTTGATCCTGCATGAACGCGAAAGCTCACCCCGTGCGTACTAATCTCTTAAAAAGCTCTCGAAATTAAAATACAACAAACGGAATGCAATTTATGCACGATGGTTATATATATATAAAATTCACAGGTGTGTCAGCTATGTGTATAAATTGAGATGTAGTATACGAGCTTCAAGCAGAAAAAAATAACATTGGGAATAGATATACGATGAGACTTTTTGTGCGAAATACACTGAGGACCCAAGATCAGACATTTATACACATATAATACCCTCGCAGTGATAAACTCTTGATTTATTATTTAACATGAAACGAAAATGTATTGCTACTTTGAACCACACTATAAAAACGAATTTTAAAGGAATTCTTGCGTGAAATATAGAAAAGTACTAATATAAAAATGCGCACCATTTTGACATAAGAGTGGTTGGACTATTTTATCACCCTTATGCGTTTGAAATAATCTTTGAGATATTAAATTATTAACTAACAGTTTAGTTTCCGCAAATATCACTATGCAAACATCAACTTAATAGTTGGACGGAGAAAATGTGCGCTTATTTTATATGAAAAAGAGTACGGGTCTTTTAATGTTAGATAGAGAAAAAGCTAGCAAACTTAAATTTAATAAACAATGTCTTGCTGCCATTGTGGTATTTAGATCGATATTCAAGTAAAAGAGCACACTTAACACAAAAAATAAAATATTAATATACATAGTAATTTCAGTCATACTATTTTTTTAATTGAAAATCTTTTTTTTAATTTTAATTAAGAAATTTATGATATCTTTTAAATAGAAAAAAATTAAAAACATTGCATTTTTCATACCAGAAATACTAAAAAAAATATTTTACGCAATTATTTCACTAATCTCATGTTTCAAAAACAACTTAGACTGCAACCAAGAGAAGTCCGATTCAACTTTGGACCAGCAAAGATCGCAGAAGACACCGCTTCTCTTTTCGCAATCACTGGTCCAACTCATTGACTTTACAATGCTTGAGCAACATATTTCATATTTAATAACAAAATTTATTTGCCTTGAAGGTCAGGACAAAAATAATAATTTTGTCTTAAAATAGATTGTTTTTAAATAAGATTTTTAACAGATTCCTTGTATATTTTACTTTATTTTATATTCAACATAAATATATTTAAAAAATCATAGCACTACAAAAGTGTAGATATTTTGAGATAATAAATAAAAAAATAATAGAACCTGTATTTTATTGCTGAATTTTTGCACTTTATATGCAAATTTCAAATGTATTTTCCCGTTGATACTATATTTTTTGTACCTCTAGTTGAATTATTTGGACGAAATGTGAAAAAAAGTAATAATCATTTTTATAGTTTGCATATTAATAGTTTTTTATTTGGCTTGTATTTTATCTCACTATAGTGTGCTTATTGATTATCAGGCACATTGAAAGCTTAATTTGTGTTTGACAGCCAAGTATTTAATTCCTGTACTATTTTTTATTTTATTAATTTGCTCATTATTTATATGATAAGCTATTACTAAATTAATAGTAAATACTAATTAATTGCAATAATATAATTTAAGAAAGCAAATGTACACTTATTTTACATATTATGGTAATTAAATATATTATTCAAAATTTACATATTTCATAAAAACGCAGGACGTTTTTTCACTTAAGATAATATTCGCTTGGCGTCTTTCCAAATATTATTCATTTTTTGTTTCGTGTTTATATCTTGTTAAACAAAGAAGGCACTTTATGGATTTTTCAAAGGCACGAGAGATGTTTTCGAGAGCTTTCAGCGAGTGTCGGCCATTCTTCTGCGGCTTACAATATTAATCTTAATTTTCGTCCGGCGCATGAAAATGATTTTAGTGAGTTCTCGAACACTTCCCTTTATAAAAACCCTTTGTAAGGGCGAAAAGCTCGAAATTGCGATAATTTAACGTTTCGCGTCGACTAGCGCGTAATTTCCAAAGTTAATACAACCGCTGTTTGTTTTGAATATGACAAATTGATTCAATCGCAAAACAAGCGATCGAGTATTCGAGAATTAATATTAATTTTACGTGAAAGCATGTGCACATATGCATATAATATTTTGTGCCTAATTGCGAAGCGCGGAATCGGATTTGGGTCATGTGTGCAATGCAAAATCCTTCGTGATGCCACAAAAGCACTGATAAACGACCGTAATCGAACTAATGAACGTAAATATTTATTTATTAATAAGCAATTAAACTAAAAGGAACATTTTAATTGTATAATGTTAAATCAATAAACACATTATTTATACTCTTTTCGTTGATTTATTAATTGTATGTTATAAAATCATTGCAAAGGATTTTAATCACGAACATAACCAGTAGATTAAGTCAATGATTTTAAATTTGCTAGTTAAGCATTATATGGTAAATTTAGGCAGTAAAGGATCTTGTTTCTTAAATAACTCAATTACACGTTTTTTTCAAAACTAACATTTTTAACATCAAAATTACCACATATGTGTTTCATCGAACTATTTAAAGTTTATGTATCATCAATTAATTTTCACAGAAGTCTAAATGACGGTAATGTTAAGACTTGTGGAGCACATTAGTTTTGTTATTACATAAACATAATAATAAATAAATATTCAGTAAACCTAATAAGTAGTCTCTCCAAAAATTTTTACGTCATCTCACGTGAGCGCGCAATACATTCGCAAACATCCAAGTTAAGTGAAAATAGAGTGTAAAAAATGTACATAATATCGTACAGAGAAGCGTATCATAAAGCATCATGCCCGCCTAAATTAATTTAAGTTTATTACGAAGGCCCTGACTGGAGGAAAAAAGGAACGTACTTGGCCCGTGTATATTTTTTTGTATCATAATGTCAGCATCATTTCGTTATATGTGGAAAACAATGGCGGCGCAAAAGCTTCGCGGAGGCTTTTCTCTTCCGTTCTTATATTTTTTTCACTCGTAGGAGGAAATAGGCAATAAAAACAGTAATTGCGTTTAATCTACCATAAAAAAATTTGGTATCATAAAATGTAAGAGCAATTTACATGATCCCGCATAAAACAGTGCCAAGTACAAGCCGCCCAAACAAACGCATCGATAAATTATACTGGAATCTCCTTGTGCTAAAAGGGTCGTGACATTCTAGTGTATTTGTGTGGTAATTTTTAATGTTGTCTCTACAAAGTTCTGTAGATGTAACTCTACTTGCTTTGTAACTATCCGAATATACAATTGCGAACCGAACAAAATATTGCTGAAGTTGTAGGTATCAGTTAGACTTTTTATTGAACAACTTTAATATTATTATTTTATGTAACATTTTTAATATAGATTTTGAAAAATGTATTTAAAATTCTAGTGACGCACACATTTACAATATAATAATGCGAAAAAAATAATAATTAATTAAAAGGAAATAAAAACTAAGAATACAATTAAAAATATCAAAGATATAATGCTCTTAGTACTTAACAGAAATACCAAAATAAATTAGAATAAATTATTTAATAGCATCTTAACATATTAATTTCCTACTAATTTAAACTACTTGAAAATTAAATAATAATATTTATATATTATCTGTAGTATGAGATCATAATAATACAGAAAAATATACTTGATAATTTTAAATAATTAAAATAATTTTACTGTTTTTAATTTTTAAATATTTTTTTACTAATATTAAAGTATGTCAGTTATATTATTTATTGTAATTAAAACATAAAAATGTTTATATAATAAATGAAATATATCAAATACGTTTTAGTTTTATAATTTGTTTTATTTATTATAATAATAATTTTTTAATACAATTTTAAATAACTTGTGAAAAAATATCCAAATGTTATGGATATAGGATCTGCCAGTAAAAAAACAGATGTTCAATCAGTGTGGACAAAGGACTCCAAAGAGTTTATATTAAAGGATACTATAAAAGTTTGAATTGCTATTGAGATTAGAATTATTTAAAACCGCCTAATTAATGTTAAATAGAGAGGTATTCAAATTCGAATAACGAACTAATTTGAATTTATTAGAAGACTTAATTATCTTTTGGAAGAGATTTTTTTAATCATTTACAGGAAGAGGTTATTTTACCTTACAGATAAATTTAATAAAGGGTGGATATTAAAAAAACATAATGATACATTTAATAAACTTCTAATTAATTAAATTAGCGACGAGAAATCTAAAAATTATTAGTAAAATTAGTAATTTAAGAAATTATGTATATTAATATTGCCTATTACTAATAATTTTGTATTGGGATATTAAATTTAAGTAAAATATGTATACCTTGTATGTATTAAAATATAAAAAATTTAAAGGAAATAAATATAGTTGATCATTTATTTTTGACACTGATTACAACTTTTGATTTATGTTCCATAAAACTAAGCAGTACAAACTACATAATCAATAGAACATACCCATGAAATTAATTCCTATTTAATTTTATAGCCTCGATATAAATAATGCAATAAATCCTTTAATGGTTTAAAAATCTTTTATTACGTATTTTATGTTACTTTATTAGATTTTTATTAATTTTTAAGTTTAATATTTATGCATATTGTTTTTATTATACTTAATAAATATATGGTTTTATACTTTTTACATATATGGTAAATGTTTTATTTATACAATTCTAATAGTGCTTTTATGGCATTTCTATGTTTATAGAAAATCTCGATAAGATTTTAAAATATCAGTTTAAACTTTATTATCGCTTGCTTAAAATACTAGTTTACACTGGCAATTTATTTGCACCTACTTTGATAATGAATTAAAAACATATTCACTCAGTAGAGTTATTTTACATGGTCCATTTAGAATATTCGTAGTTCGCGTTAATTTTCTTTGCACTTATTTATCTGAAGATAGCATTGAGATTTCCAATAGACTATTAACAGCTATCATTGTATTGAAATGCACCAATTATTAACAAGAAGCTTGAGACTTTGTTCATTGATTAGAGTTACTTTATATGATATTATACAGTAATATATTAAGAGATTCGAAATATTATATACACTTCTTATTGACAATGCAAATATTATTTTTTCTGTCAATAATGTTGTATTTTAATTTTATCTACGTTAGTAAATTAAATTAAAAAAGCTGTATATATTAAACAATAAAGTACTGTCACTATCAAAAACGTATTCTGATTAATATGCGGTAGATGTATAATATTAATTTATTAAAAAAAGTAAAATCAATGTATTATATAAAGCTGACCCTTAAAATGCGCGACAGAGTTGTCGACACGTGCGTCGTTCTAACGCGTTATAAACTTTTTTTTCAACGGCGCCTCGGGACCTAATTTAAATGAATAAAGAAGCAAAAAAGAAAGAAGAATAAAATATCAAAATCTTACAAGGTAAAAAGAGGTGCGGGGTAGCACTTTTTGGAGAGAGAGAGAGAGAGAGAGAAAGCTTTTCGTTTTCTCGGAAAGTTTTGGAAAAGTCCGGCGCGCCAAAGTTGGCGGTGGCAATTTAAAATTATAGAGCTATTTGTTTGTGTCGCGAGCTTTTCTGCCAATTAAAGTTTCCTAAAGAAAATTTATCTCCGCCTAATTGAATACTGTACATTATTTATTTTAACGGAGAGCACACCTTGACTGTATCGTTTTATTCGACGCCCGCCCGTCTACTACGTATTTATATATACCTAAAAGGGGGCTCTTGCTGAGCGCAAAAGGAATAAAATTTCGCCCAAGGCACCAGGTGGCGTCAATTTGTAAAGTAAAAGGAATACGTCACTTAATATTTCACGTTGAACGTTCGAAATTTACTTAATTACTGAATAAAAAACAGAATGTAATGATTCACCAAAGCTTTTGCCATTAATAACCAAACGTTTAAGGCTCACTTTAAGAATTACGCAACAAATAAACAATTTTGCTAACTTTCGCCATTACTTTTGTTTTATCTCTCCATTTATAGCATATAATATATTTTATGTGAATATTAAATTTAATTATAAGACGATCGGGAACAACTGTAAAACCTCGACTGTTTAAAGGATTGTGGTAGTGACAGATTTTGTTCCAAAATTTTATCACCTATTAACATGTTCATATGATAAAGTTAAATTTGTTCCTAAATTACAGTTTTTATTTAGAACTAAGAAGAGTCTTTATGTGAATCAAACGGATGAACTAAACGGATAACTAAATATAACACTATAATGAACAATGAAAGAAGAACTGAAAGACAAATTAAAATAACTAAAAAATACCTAAATAGGGCAACATAAAAAATGAATTAATTTAAAAATGAATAAAGAACAAGAATACAATAAATACAACTACTTAAAAAAGTATTTGGGTGAATTACAAGGGTATTTAAATTTAACAAGAGTATTAAGTCTCATTATATAAGTCATAAGTATTTGGGCTATGTACTTATATGTTATACAATACAAGATTTCATAGAACATAAAAAAATTAATTAGCGAAAGTGCGAATTTTAAAACTTTATCTGTGTAATGTAAAAAAGTGTATATAAAATACTCCTGATAATGCCAAAAATATTTTAGCAAAATATATCAATATATGTATATATATATATATATATATATATATATATATATATATATATATATTGTATATATATAATATATATACATGTACATATATACCACTCTGGTGATTTGCTCTTTTCTAAGTTATACCTCATTTATACATTTTTCACGCTTACTCCTACCTCTAATTAAAATCTATAAACACGTAATGCTTGTTTTTAAAATAAGGCATGGAAAAATAATCATATTTTTGATTACAGTTTGTATTGTAGCTTGTAAAACTTAATCTTTATTAAAAAATATCTCACCACTAATATATTATGTAACATTTCTAAAAGTCAGAATGACATATTTTTTATTGTTTATATAACCTGTTATTCGTCGTAATACTCGCGACTGAAATACCCGCGAGAAAATTTCCATTTTCTTCTTTAATCAAAGCTGGAACTCGAGTTCTCAGAAAGGCTTGAAAAGGTTCTTAATGCTTTTGTAGCACTTTCCACTAACCTTCTTATTTTGAGCCCCCTCTATTTCCATAATATCATTATTCGAAGTCTTTTGCTTTGATTGACGTCAACATAAAAATAATAAAATAACAAACTTTGTATTAAATTAGGAGTTGTTAAAAATATAAGATATTTATTCATATTTTTTATATTTACATATATCTTAAAATATTTTTTTTTGTGAATAGTGCTATGATTTTTTATCATAAAAACTCCAGGAAAAGTGATACGTATGATTTAAAATTTAATTGCCTTTTATAATTTTTTCTCACGTTACATAATTAAATATTTTAATTAATGTTAATATCTTTTATTAATAAATATTATTCAGATTATTTTGATGAAATATACGTAATTTATCTTTGTTTGCCTTTATTATTATGCAGTTTCTAGTGTATTTAATTGCCTCGGCAGATAATTGAGCTACTAACTTCGACGTGCTGCTGCGGTATATTTACAGCCTTCAAAGGAGAACCGATAACATCCCTATGATTCACACACCCTGCTCATCATATGGTAAACAAAATTGTTAAATACTACTATATATGCAAAAGCATTTAGTATAATGTATTTAATATCAAATATATTTGTGCTCTAAGAGAACTTACAAATAAATGTAATCTGCAAGCGTAAGATTGGCACACGACTGAAAAGGAAAGGAGATATAGCCGAGATATTCGTGCAAACAATCAAGTTTTTGGTTATCCTATTATTAATTTAATCAAGCGTTGTCTCCGACGGACACTATGTATAATTAAGTGTTTGGTTATCTGAGCGACCAGCGTTTATGTGAAAGTACATATACATATGTATGTCTACGTGCTACTTCGAATTTCCGATCAATTTACTATCCTTACCGCGAATCTATTTTAGCGTGCAATTAATTTACCGACATTCTGATGTATTTTCGCATATAAATTACGTTTAGTTTTAGTTAAAATTGATGCCGGATTAGTTACTACTTTGAAAGGTGTAAATTTATCATCATGTATATTAATAACCTATTTAATGTAATACTCATACTTGAGTATGATTTTTATTTATATAAAGCTAATCGACGATCTTGAGTTCAAATTCCATTTTTGGGGGAAGATTTCCTAAGCATGCTACTTTATGTACATTAAAAAAAATGGCGGAATTATACGCAAAAGAACATAAAATAATAAAAAATAAATTAAGCGTTGACCCTTTCACAATTTATTTTTAAATTTACAATTACGATATTTGCCAACTTTAAGTTCAAGACATCGATTTTTAAAAAATGTCATGTTTCTATTAATACCGCAATAAAGCTTTATTTAAAAGAATTTAACTGGAAAAATAAAAGTCGTAAAAAATGCTTTCACGCTTTGAATGCTAGTCCAAACCTTTGTCCTAATCACATATGTTGAATGCCTTTATAACCAACCGCGTTTCATTGCACGTTTAACTGCATAATAGCGCTTCCAACAATTTTCTCGTCATCTATTATCTTCTAAATTAAATTATATAAACGTGGTTTAAATAGCACCGTTTCTCAAATTTAGAAGTTGAAAAGTTCGACGAAATTTTTTTAAAAGCCAATCGTTGTTTTCGCGTATTTATTTTTTTGTTGGAAATCTATCGTTGCAATTTAAAAGGCGTTCGCCTAATGCGTTATAACGGGATAAATACAATAAACACTAAATAGTGACACAGTAAAGTCCTTTAATCACTGACAACTATTTTCATAATTTAAAATTAATAATTAAGCTAACAATTGATAGTGATCATTATAGATGACCTACCAAGATTTTTTATTAAAAAATTTTTTACATACATATAACTTTTATAGTAATATTTATGTGAAAAAAACAATCACGTCACTTCTATTAAAAATATAGGTTTGTGATAAAAATACGACAAATTTTATTATTATAAGCTACTTGATTTTCAATATAATTTTATACATTAGTAAATATTAAAAAAATATTTTGTCAATGAGTCTTAAATAACAATTTTGTAAAAAATATTTAAAAGCAAAAATAACTATATTCTTAAAGCAATACCTATTAATATTTTTTATTTTTAACTAAAAACTTTAAATATAATTTTTTTTTAAATATGTACTTTATATTTTTTTAATTGTTGTAAAAACACTTTTAAAGATAGACAAGCAAAAAAACAACTTCAAGAAATATATTATTTATTTAATATTTAACAAAATGGGTATCAATGCCACTTACTATAAAAACCCAAAGGTAAAGAAACAACTCATTATGCCAAACACCTGGCGATCAAACAAATCTTAATCAAACCGATACTGAAGTAATCGACATTTTTAAGATAAATTGATCAAACCAAACCAAGTTACGTCATAAATTAAATTGTTTGTGTTTTTTTCTTGTGTTTCCGCTGAGAATTTGCACACAGGGGCATTGTCTTGGTCTGAGGCAACTATGGGTCGTAAATTTTAGTCGTTTGAAACGTGTTTTTCGCGATTGTGATACAGCGAACCGGCACTTGGATGGATGCAAGTCGTAAAACCGCGACACCGCCAACTGGAGCGAGAATCATAAAGATCTAAAGCTTAAGTATGTCCCCCGGGGAGCGAAGCGACTGTTTTACTAAGAATTTTCCAACATCTGAGTGAAAATCTCTGGAAAACTCGCGCTCGAACGTATACATGTGTACGTTAAAGAAAAAATGTGTAATTTTAAAGCTTATCATGGTGCTAAAACATATTTACAATAAAATATATTGATGAAACAAATTATACTATAGAGTTATGAATGAAAGCATATACCAGAAAAATAATATCAAAAAGATCACCCGAGTTATTAAATAAAAGTTTTACACCAGATTGTTCTAAACAGGATCATAGAAAAATTGTAACTATAATTAGGATCTGGAAAATTACATTAAATGGCAATTTTTCAGATGGTTGTTAGCAAATCTTTACAGAAAAGAATTCGCAACTGATTGAATGCATCTAAAAATGTATAGTTACATATGATTGTATGCTGGAGTTTATAGCTGCCGTATTTATGTCATTATTAATTAACGAGAATAGCAGAGGGCCAATGTTATACCCCTGAGAAAATCTTGATGGGGTAAAATATTATTTTGATAAGCCATCGCTGTGGGTTACGAACTATAAACGACCGCTCTAATTACTGATTTTTTGAGCAAATAAGCTTCTTCCATTTTCTAAGTAATTCTTTATGACAAAATATGTCTAAAGCGCACCAGGATATTTCATCACTGTTTAATTATAAAACAGAATGATAATCACCGTAGGACAGGTGAGACTAAAACATTCTGTTAATACAACAAACATGCCGAAGGTGATTTAACACGTAACTATGGATAGTTATAATAATAACACTGAAAATAGTATGTAGTTTTTGATGAACACTTTGCAACGCTATTTATCAAATTTGTGTGACTTTAATGCATATCCAAAGATCAGAAAATTGTGACGTCCTGAGAATCAGATAAAAAAATACGTGGCAAAAGAGCAGATAAAAACGTTTCATTTAATAATATCCATATTTGAGCTTCTAATATAAACCTTTCAATCAATAAACTTTGCATAAATAACCAGTACGATAAATGAGTGATGAAAGTGGCAGATTTTTGACCTGAAAGATCTGATTTCGAATTTTATATGGACTTTTTTCTATCATATCTGGGAAATCAAAATTAGTAGTGATTATATAATTATAAATACAATTGATCATCACAGATTAGGTTTACCTAGATTATTTTAATCTCACGGGTGAATATCGTAATAATTAATTAAAAATCGAGCTAGGTCGTACATATTAGGTATTTAAAATTTCTCTAATAATAAGCTACTTCAGCTTAAAGAGAATATCTTATGGGCTAAATTGAAATATGTAATAAAAAAATAGCAGGCGTAAATGTCTTGGAAGCTTATGCCTTAACGAGAACAATATATATTCGATCCTTTGTATTAATTTACATTATTATTTTCTGAAAAAATATTACAAATATAGTCTTAAAATATTTAACTCTGATACTCGAAAAGCTCTTAGATGGCGCATATACAACGTAAGACTATTTAATATGTTTTAGTTTACAGTCACCTGACACATTTAGCATGTGTGTGGGAATATGCTGCCAGATATCGAATGGCTCACCTTCAAGTGATGCAAAATAAAGGCCCGAGGAATATTTTTGAACGGCCAAAAGATAAACACATTAAGGATATGTACATAGATATTGATAGATCACTTATATCAGTAGTCTCAGATTACCAAGTGAGATCGGTGACGAGAATCATAAATAAACAAAACATATAAATACGCAAAACATCGCATAAAATTAAATGATATTGATAAAGATTAAAAACACAGCATTCAAAGATATAGAGCCAAATCACTACTTAATATATTGGAAATTTAACTCTTCTTGTATATTAAACGTGCAAATTTTATTCTCATTAAAAAGTTCAAGTTATAATTAATACAAAATCAATAAATATGCGGGAGAAAGAAATCATAAACGATAATGTATTATAAATATTATTAAAAATTCACAATTAGCAAAACGTTAAACGTCAACGTAAAAGGGTTAATTAGCTATCACGTAAAACTAAGTTATTCTATAACGTGATTAAAAAAATTATCTCGCCCGAAAAAAACCTGTTGAAAAGATCAAAACGCCCCTTTTGCGCTTGCGGCTAGTAAAATTTTCAATTTTTGCTTTTACGCTTAACTTTTTAATAGCCTCTAAACTATAAACACGCCTACGTATCCATGTATATACATAACATACACTGACTAAAACCTTCCAAAATTAATTAAAACCTCCAGCAATAGACTTACTATATTAGCTACATTTATTTCGCGTATGAACGTACGCTTTTCTTGCACAATGGCCCGTCTTATCACACCCGGCACACATGTGTTCTGTTCCAAAGTCTTCCCGAGGGTACCAAATCAATTATTTCCCTAGGCCATTTAGCACGGCCCTCGGCAACAGTGGCTAAATTCATTTTCACTTATTTACCCCCGGCAACGATGGTCCGGGCCACTTTTACAATTTGCCGAATGTCCTCGCAGAGCATTTGTTGTTGTTTTATTTTCACCTCTCATCCCACGTTCAGAATGTTCATATGAGAAAATACGTTTACTCGACCTTTATACAGTGTACATATTTGGATTATATAGTAAATACGAAACTGACTTTTCTGAGAATGGTAATATTACATCACACAGTAAGTATAGTTTTATTAATAATTAATTAATCGTATGTTAGGTGAAATAATTGATAATATATAAGCACCGTTTAACGCCGGTATTAGCAACATTTAGCATGACAATACCTTGATGGTATAACATTTACATTCTATTTATTTTTAAATATATATTCGATTTTTCTAAACCAGGACGCATTGGACTTCAAAAATGTTGTCCCAAATTAGCGGCTGGATCTTATAAGCAAAGTTTAAAATTTTAAAAATATATTGAATTTCAGAATAATATGTTATTATCAAGTTATAAATGAAAAAAAAAATATCTAACAATTTTTAATTATAATAACAGTCATTAAAAATACTGTACAATATACATTTTAACCATAAAAAAACTAAGAATTCATCAATTGCACTCTATCTTGTGATCAGGGACATCAATTAAGCTTTTTCCATAGAGAGGGGAAGGGAAAAGTTTGCAAACTCTCTTTGAGGGATAACTCATGAATTTTTGGTTTAAAATCAGAGACTTTATATCAGCTTCTCCCAGAGAGAGGCAAAAGTTGGCCAGTCAGTAGTCGTTTTTTTTAATATTTGATTTTATTAAAATTCATAGTATTTCATTAAATGACATGCGTTTTTCAAGGCAAATGCCCCACTTGCACTTACCCTTCAAATGATGGCAAAAGATTATTTAAAAATATTGTCAAGAAATTCAGATATGACGTTTGAAACAAGAAGGGTTGCAACACAATTGCAATAATATATTTTTTAATTTTAATTTCATTGTTTCGCTGTATTTCTGGAAAGTTATTAAAAAAATCAAAAACCAGTGCAAGATCCTACTTTAAATTTCACAGAAGGAGTAACTGATCTAGAATCTCCGAAATTCAAACTGTTTAAAAACGCGATAATTTATGTGAAAATTTTGTTAAAATATCAAAAATAAAATTCACAGATTGAAAAATATAAAAAAAAAGAATTAGGCGACAAGAAGTATTAATTGATGCAGAGCAATCAGTAAAGAAAAAAATCATACATGGAATGAAAAACTTACTTGACCGATTGCAACGAGAAATATCAACACAATTTTCAAGACCAAAATAAAAAGTTTATATTCGAAAATAAACTACGTCAAAATTGCAAAAATTTTGTAAATTATTTTATTTGGACTTTACCAGTTAAATTATAAAATCAAACAATACACATTCACTGTAACATTTATACATCGTATAATGAATGTATACATAACTAGTTATGGCAAAGTTGAAAACATCTACCAGATAATTCATATTTTTACTAGTGAAAATATACATCTACCGGTGTAAATGTATTCCAATATGATTTCACTAATATAACATATTTTAAAAATGTTTTCGAGAAAGAGCTAATGTTAGTGAGTGTGATAATTATTTTTAATATTTCGATTTCATTAAAATTAATAGTGTTTCATTGAATAACATGCATTTTTCTGGTAAAATTCAAGGAAGGGCAAATGACTTCATTAAATGGAATAGTATCCTTATTTGGTATCTGTTCCTTGGAATTTGGTCCAAATAACTGAATGTCCCGATAAACCAGTGGTCGAATTAAACAGAATCAGCTGTATTTGGAATGCTATAGACTTTGATCCATAAAATCAATTATATATTAGTTCGATATTGATAATATGGGAAAAGCTTTTGAAACTGTTTTTATTGTATATTGCAGTTCCACATTATGATAACATATATTATTAAGCTTCTAAAGTATTAGGATATATAAAAACTCTGCACGCTAGTCGCCAGTGATTTTTTATATGGGTGAAATGGTTACTTGCTACTATAAACATCGTTCTAGTGCGCAACAAAAATAAAATAAATCGTAGCTCTCTTCATTTATTTTTTCACTTCGTTAGTTTAGTGCCAAAAGCGTGGTGTGCATACCAAAATGTGTTAATCATGATAATGGACAGTCTGCGGAGATTACGGTTCGAACGAACTAAAGGATTCTGTGCGGAGGGTGGCTGTTCTTTAACCGTGGTAATATTGCGGATACGTACACAATGAGCGTGCGGTGTGTATAACGCGCCGGAGAACTTTCTTGGAACGGACCCTTAATGACACTACCATACAGTGGAAAATTTGCAATTTGCCCCCGACATGAATTCAAGTGTGACCCGATATTCAAGTTTTGCCGTATAAGCGACGCGGGGCATTAAACTCTCGGGAGTGGAGAAGATTCCGTGTGAAGATTTCACATATTTTCATAACGCCATAAATGCATGTGAATATGCGAAAACTTTGTTAGGTGAACTGTGTTTAGAGTTGATATTATTTTTTATTTATTTATTATTAGATACTAAATAAAAATATGTATGTTATACACCCAAATTTATAGGGTATATAATTCAAATTTAATATAAAGATAAGTAAAAAAAAAACTCAAATTCTAGTATATGTACAATTCATTTTAGTGTTTATAAATTAAAGAGTGTTCAACAATTAAACCACACTTTAATTTACAATTAAAGGGAATTACTCATGCTATTTAATTATAAAAAGGCTAATTCCGCTTCTGATAAAGCGTTTAAATCCTCTAAGAAAAAATGTGTTTCTTTGTTAAAATGGAACACCGCTATAGAAAACCTTTTAACAGATAAAGTTGCAAGGTATGTGCCATAAATCGGATAGGATTAAAGTATACTTTGACTTGAGAAAAAAATATGCGTACATATTTGAGATTGCTTTTTCTTTTATTGATTGAGATTATACTACGTTTTATAGATTTTAGGGGTATTGACCTCGTGAGCAATGAGACTCAATGTGAATCTAGTAATACTTTTATTGATATATGTACATGAGTGCGACGAACGGTTATCGGCAAAACAATTTCTCAATGCGGTAGTGTAGCTGAAGTAGGTGATGATTCTTAAGATCTTGTGGCTGTCTACAGCGAGTGTCAGGAGGTAATTCCTCTTGCGGTGATGATCGTTCGGGGTCATCTCTTCACGTCTGTCGGTGGGGGCGCGTCTGCTGGTCTCGTCGAGTAGCTGCTCTGACTCTGACTTCGTATCTCCTGACTGGGTGACTGTCTCTCTCTCCGACTGTCTGCTTCTTCTCGGCGCCAGTCGACCACACGCTGGAGTTTGCCGTTAACAGTGTGGGAGAGGGCAGAACTCTTCTTGAGTTTGAATCCCAAACTCTCGAGGGAAAGTAAGCTCTCAGACTACCCATCCGAGGTAGCGTCCTTTAGACTACCAATGACGCTGTCCAAATGGCTCGGTCCTTAAGGAACCGAGGGCTAAAGCTGAAACCGAGTACGAACGTCCCTCTGTTTTCAGGGGGACAGGGCCGAACAATGAATAAGCGACACGAAATGCATATGCAAGCAAAGCAAATGCAATGCAAAGGCAATGAAAATGTTATGCAGGCAATCTAGAGAACGTCTCCTAATGCGCTCGAGATAAATACTAATAAGACTCTTAAAAATAACATAGTACTACGGGGGGTGGATCTCGCTCATCCAGTCCTCAAAAGCTGAATGCCGCCTATTGGGTTGGACTGGTAGGGCCCAAATTATGTTTGTCTTCATTGTTAATAAATTATCGTTTTTGGCACAGTCATTATCGCAAGTTTAGACAATGACCTTTTTAAACGTGGACCCATCTGTGTGTGATCGCTACAAATAATTAATTAAATAATATTATTACAAAATATAAAAATTACACACGGTTGAGTTCGTCCTTTATATTCTACACGCCTCATATGTTCGTGTACATCATAAATTTCAATTTTAAATAGATGCTTGCATGCACCGAAATGAATCTTGATGGATGAATAGAAAAGTCCTTTCACAAAATATTGAAAATAGAGTATTCACGTTATGAGCAAGCGCGATATGAAGCCTAAGGATCGCTTCGTTGTAACGTACAAAAATATATGCTAAAGTGCATATATAGATCTAACAATAGAAATCGGATAGCTTAATTTAGCTCCTGATAATATAAAATATGCATAACTAAAATAATTTAAATTTGATACGGTATAGATATAAACTGTACAATCGTTTCTTAATCGAGCTTTTCTTTGTGTATTAATATAATATAATCATTTAATCTCGGTGGTAAAAAATAATTAATACATTTTAATGCTTGCTAACATTGCACTTATTCTGTAAATATATCGTAAAAAGCAGTAAAAACAGCAAAATTAAGGACAATCTATTATTCAACGTAAATATATTGCTTAAACATACAATGCTGAAACCGTAATGTTTTAACGATATATTGTCTACTAAAAAAAATCTTGGACATATTTATGATAATATATTTCATTTAATTTAAGTGTGTATTTATATATATGTATATTTTTCTGAATGTAAACTTCTGAGTAGATTACCTTGTATAATATGATATGATTTTAAAAAATAACGCGAAGAACGCGTGGAAAGTAATGGAAAATTTACAAGCAGCTCGAGCGTAATGCAATTCAGATTATCCAACGAGGAGATTTTAAATAGTCATTAGTTACATTAAATGCACATGTTTATGTAATGTCGCTTTGTTAAACGATAATGTCGAGTCTTACACAATGGTCTTTGTGTGTTAGAAAAAACACCAACCGACGGTAATTAACAGCAAGAACCAAATGTGAAAAAGCATTTCGGAATGAAAACACATAAAAGACCTCGCATCTGAGCAAAGTAGGTGAAGTTTACGCACACATGGAGATACATATTTATGTAGAAAATATGCCTATGTGTGTGTATGAACATTAGTGTTTTTTTGCTCCTTGTGTAAACTGAGTATCGATCCTCGTTTTTATTGCCATATCTGCCACAAGCAATCGGCATATGACGTAATGGTTTATCCTGCGGTGACCATCGTTCATGTGAAAGCTCATCGTTTCGATTATAAATGTCGAACGATTTATTTACGATACAATCACACAAAGGTTTATACATTGTGTAGTCGTGACCATTATTTTTAATATGCATGTTTTTTTTAAAGGATACAGCTGAATTTTGGATTTTAAATCAGAGAAATGTATTGCCTATGACAGCATATGTTTGGATCAAAACAGAGATAATCAATTTTTATTGCCATAGATCTATACTAAAATTTGTATTATTATGGGTTTATTTAAACAGTTACATGTTCTTCATTTTAAACGTAATAGAATGCCAACATAAAACAAGCTGTTTTAGACTCTTTTTAACTTCTTTTGCAAAGTTTTTCTTATCTATTTTTTACCGCATTTTTTATTATCTGAATCGATATATACATAGTAATCATTATGCGCTAAATTTAATGATTTTAAAGGATGGACTAGTAATTCCAATAGCAGATTTGCCAACAATTAGTAGAGCGGTAAAATATATACCAATGCTTAAGCAATAAAAGTGAGCACCATTCTTTTATCAACTCAAAAAAACAAGAAAAAATCGCAAGATTTCCACTTAAAAGTCACAAGTTTAGAATACTGCGGGAGAAAAGAGCTCTTAACGTTTATCTGTATTTTTTTCAAACTATAGTTCACCCTCTGAATATATTATTAAACAGTAGTTTTTGATTCAGCAAACTAGCTAGAAATAAATTTGCGAATTCTTCACACTCTTTTCAATACAATAAAAATATTATAATAAATACATATAAGGCACTATTACAAAACAAAAATGAGAACATTTAAATCATATAACGGCTTTTGAACTAAGCCTCCGAAAGGATACACTCAAGGCGTTGAAAACTTTTTTGCAATTGCTATTATTACCCACGGTAATACTATATAAAAATGTAAGAAATAAATGGCTTATAACAAAACCACTCGACTTTAAACTTATTTCGGAGACCCATACAAAAAACTTAACTCTTAAAATGAGTAAGTATTAAACAAATCTAGGAGTAAAAATATTTAAATTAACATTTTTTATTAACGCATAAATCGAATTTCATTAATTCTTTGACATAAAAAAGTTGTACAATGTCGTTTTATACACACAACCAAATAAATCTCAATATATCTATACTAGTTTGAGAATTCGATTTTCACTTTTTAATTAGTTAGTTACTTCATAGTTCCTAATTTACTACAGTTAAGTCCATTTGCAACATAAAAAGCTACATTTTCAATGAACCTGTCCCATAAATGTGCTTCGCGATGCGCCAGAGGTAAAGCAGACCTCCAGAGGCTGCGCTTTCTGAGATCTTTTGGCTCAAGCCAGGAGCAAGATAACTTTAAGATAGATTATCCAATAAACAATTTGACACGTGAAAACTATCTTCTGACACAATGATTTATAATGCTTCAAAATTATTGCAACCTTAAAAAATATATTTAACAAAACACTGAAGCAAACTAATTAACTATCCAAATCAAAAGAAAGCATATTACAACTAATAAGCCCTATAGAATACTCAGAACCTTCTTAACTTTACTCATACATTAATTTAATCACTCTTTTATTCACAATTTCATTATATTAAATTATAAAAATGCTAGTTTGGCTTGTTATGATAAAGCGTTGTATCTGTCTAATGTAAAATGAATTTTTTCGTTAAAATGGGACACCACTATGATAAAACTTGTAACACCTTAAGTCTCAAATCTGTCACTTTAAAAAAAATAACGCATTCGCGATTGCCTTTGAAACGGTCGTTTTTATCTGCTTTAGCGCCCAACGGTAATTTTTTTCAAAAAACTCGCCACCCTTTTGTAATTGGTCGTCCCACTAAAAATAAGTTAAAAACCATATCTTGCTATGAAAATAAATGCGGGAATGTGAACAAGCAAAATTTACTCCCTTGTCTGAGAAGTCATCTAAGACTTTCTCAAACACTTCTGCAGACATTCTTGAACATCCACTTCGGAGTCTAAGGCATCCGGACTTTAAGAGCTCTATAACCTAGAATACAACCGGCTCAATTTAAGACCATCGTAGACTGCAAAAGCCGCCGCTTCTCTCTTCGCATCCGCTAATCTAGCTTGACGTTTAGAACCCAGAGTTGCACGTACCCATAAAAATAGTATTTCTTAATTGTTACATAACAAACAACAAACTTTATCCTAACTATAATATACCACCCTGACACAAAGGAGATAAAATAAGTAAAATCACATTTAAAAAATGAAAATATACCGCCATTATTTCACCATTAGTAATAATACGATGATAATAAAAGAATATAAGTTCCATGAATCTAAATTCTACGGTCTCTTAAACTTAGCAACACCGTGTCACCGTGCGCCTACTCTCGCTCGTAGAACATAGAGACGTGCCATTCTTGGGCAAATGTCGCAAAATAACGTCCCAGAATAATGCGAACAGGACGGCTGGAAATAAATTGACTAATAAAACACATCAAGAGCACCCGCAAACAGAGAATTTCAAAATACTCCGGGCCGGCCTTTCACTCACTCTCCTTCTTTTGGTTGAAAAAATGTGATCCATGGTTGGGGTATGATTCAATTACGAACGCCTTATACGCCATCCGTTTAAGGGTCTCCCTAATTGCGAACGTGTATACCGACCAGCTTATTCTTTGATTACATTTTTCACTTAAGCGCCACTAATGCCTTGCCCGAAAATAATTCGCGACGCGTTCCGACACAGGTTTTATCGTTGTTGTTAGCGAAATTACTTGCCAAGTTATTTTTAGCGCATGAACTTGATGAATGGGAAATGGGCGAGTAAAAAGAACTTTGGACTTTTTATGCTTTTAGTTTATTTCACTATGTAATGGAGTAATCATACTGTGACACGCGTCACATAGACTCGGAAATAATTAAGAGTTTAGACAACTTTGACATTAACATACTGTTACATTTACTTATATATTTATTTGATACAAAAGCTTTATTAATTAAATGAGTATATAAGTACGACACTCTAGTTCATAGCATCTTGAATCTATTTCTATTAAATGGAATTCTAGCG
Organism: Plectrocnemia conspersa; assembly: GCF_051122295.1. Taxonomy (NCBI): domain Eukaryota; kingdom Metazoa; phylum Arthropoda; class Insecta; order Trichoptera; family Polycentropodidae; genus Plectrocnemia; species Plectrocnemia conspersa. Next base: position 8,780,039 of record NW_028277176.1, read on the forward strand.
TGGTGAACTACTTATAATTGTTACGAAGAGTTCAGCGTGAGTTTATGAACAAGTAAATGTAATTATCTAACACATTGTCGTGGTAAAATTAAAATTAAAATTAACTGTTAAACATGTACTTAATAAATCACTATATAAAATCATAAAAAAGACAATCGGTATTTGGTGACTTCCTAATTTTTTTAAAACGGTTGGCATGTGTCACACAGACAAAAAAAAATTAAACTCAAATAACTAAAAAAAACAGATAAAAACTATGAGCTGATATATTTGTGATATTAGAAAATACATACTAATGAAAAATATAGAAAATTGTAAATAATTTTCTAATATGAATTTTATTCTCAAACCATCGGCCAGAATACATTAAAACCAGAACAGAAGCTCACAGTTAAAACGCTGACACTTTCTCGGTTACGCTTCCAGAAGTCATTCTAAGAGCAATTCCACAGTGTCATTGCAAGAAAAGACTACGTCTCCAAAACGTCCGGCCCGCCCAGATCTACCGCAGAGTTGCACTACAGAGACTGGGCCACAGCGTCTGTGTCTTCCAAAGAATCAAATTTTTATTATAAATAAGTAACCTAAATAAATTATTGTATTTTTAAGGCTTAATATGCGTATCAATTAACACCACACTATTATTCTAATATACGAATTATAATATATTCATTAGGTTGAGTAAAATCCACACTAGCGGATTGAAAAGCGCTTTTTATACATAAAAGTCAATGTGAGTTTTGCTATTGATATTATAGTACACATTGTGTAAAGTATTACAACGGTTTTCAAAGACAATTTTGTTTTTAAGCTTTTACTTTATATTTATTTGGCAACCATTCAAGAGATAAAAGTCACGTATAAATAATAACGTTAAATACTATTAGTCTGGTGCTTAGTGATTATGTCAGTAAAAGTCAATATTACCGTTAAAAATCCAGAACAATAAAGTACACAGTTCTGCAAATTTTTCTCGTCATATTAATGAAATATAGATTTTATCTAGTAATAAGTGCTAAATTAAAATATTTTTTAAACTGTTTCTAACTACATATTTATCCATAAATAAATACGCTTTAAGGTTTTTATAAATATGAGACTTACTATTTAATTTATTAAATATTTACTTATTAGAATTAAAGAAATACACTTTAATTACATAACAATTAATTTCAGAGATTTTTATATTTTATTATTTATTTCGAAGATTAAAATCTATTTTTATCTGCCTTTTATGATAGTTGTTTTAATTATATTTTAAATTATTAATTTAACATAAAAGCTCATTGTGGCAAATAAAGAAATAATGGTAATGTCTCCTATTTATAATAAAACTTATTATAAAATGAAGCAATCTCGATTTAAATTTCCTTTGTAAGTAAAAATAATTTTATTCCAAGATTTTTTATTCAGGCACGTAAACTATGAAAGTTTAATCGAGTATACGCGAATTCGATGTTTATTTATAGATATTGGCGGAGAATTTCTGAGAAACTTCAATAGCAGTCAACTTTTTCGATCTTGGGGCTTAACCGCTCCGTTAAGAATTTATCGTCCGTTGCTGCAAAAAGTAATAAAAAATAATAAATTAACACAGAGTATCTAAAATAATACAAATTTGTGTTTAATCTCCGATTCTATAGAAATCATGTGCTATCAATTGAGAATGAAATTACTGTAAGTAAAATGGATTCAAAAAAATTGTATGTATTTTCTTATAGCATTAAATCCTTTTTGTGAACAAAGGTGAAAATAGCGATTAGATCCTATATAATTTACACACTTCAAATGCTCGGCTGGTATCTATGACGCCGACTCAGAAGAGAAAGACGCCTCGATGGGTTTATTGCCGAAATCGCTGTCGCAAATTATAATTCGAGATTAAATATCGTTTTATTGCCGTCTTAAAATCATAAAATATTATTGTTTGGCGGCCATTAAGCTTTCACCTGCAATCTTGGCTAGAAATACGATTAAAACTTAATATTATACTAGCAGGCTTTTTAATGCCCTTGAAGGACATTGAAAAAGTATATTCACACAAGCCATTAATAAAGTTTGCGAAAGGAATATATCTTCGCAATGGGTAAACAATTTTTGAATGAATTTGAAAAACTGTATTGACCAAATATGTCAATGTAAAGAAAGCGAAAAATTTTTTTTTTGCATCACGTCTGAAAATATATTAAATATTGCAAGACCAAAAACACTTAATTTGTTAATCTCTAGTTTATTAAGAAATATTAAAATTTAATTTATCCAAAACAATACAAAACAAACAAAATATTGAGACATTGTAAATCTCTATCGCTTTACTTCACAATTAATTATGTATACCACTATACAAATGTTTTAGTATCGGACGGCGTTGTCGAATGCGAAAGAGTAAAAATTAACCAAAGTGATGTAGCAGTTCTTAAAGAACTGATGTTTGTGCCTTTAGAATGAAAAAAGGCTTATACAGAACAAATAGGCCGTATGATTAAACTTCTTTCTAATACAAGCCCTATTTAATGCCCTGAAGCAGTGTGAGTATTATTCTGGGCGGCCATCTATAAATAAAACTATGTATAGAGTGAAAAAATTATATTATTTCAACGAGTAGAATAAATAGTACAAGTCTCGGTAAATAATGTTTATGATAATAAAAAGCCTCGTAAAGATAATTTTAACCTTATATTAATTTGCTTTTTTAATATTTATATAAATATATATAAGCGCCTCTGATAAAATGACGCTAAAAAATAATAATAATTTAATATTATCATTTGACTGTTATTATTGATCCTTAATTTTTTAGTCGTATTTAAAACTTCGGCCCTCATTGTATAATATCACTTACAAAATTTTGAGTGATTCTTATTGAAAGATTACGTTTTTTTGCATGAATTTCTTCAATTAATAGGACCAAGTTGTAAACCCAAGAAACTAAGTTAAAGACCAATAAGTGCGCGGTCAGAATCGGCGCTATACCTTTTCAACTGCCAAATAAACATTAAAATGATGCTCTTGACTTTGATTTTGCATTTTTAAATTTAAACTAGTCTTATGAATAATACATTAATGTAAATTAAGAACTTATTATTTATAAGCCATAATGGAAAATTGTTTTTTAAAATATCCTATGTAAATATCAAAGTATATTTAAGCTATGGAGTATATTTTTAAGGAGCATGTTTATTTTATTCAACGTCAAAAATACTTCCTGTGTGATTTATACACAAAGTTTATATAAAATATTGTACCTAAACCTTTAATTATTTTATTTCTTTAATACAATTCTCGATTGAATGATGCGTGTATATGTATATATATAACTATGTAATTTTTTAGTGAAACTGATGATAACACATATGTATATCAATCTTAGTTTTATGTTATTAATTGTATCATACTGGTTATTTGAAAAATAGTTAAGGTTTCATATAAGCTACTGAGGTAATGCAAAGTATCAATTTACTGTCATAACTTTTATAAATGTTTTATTAAACCATATTTTTTAAATTTCAGTTATTTAATTGACTGCTATATCCTAATAATCTGCTTTATCAGTATTCTATAATTTTTTTAAATTAAAACAAATAATTCATAAAAGCTCTATTAAATGGCATAAAACAATTGCATTAGACGCAGTAAAAAAATATTTTTTGTTATATTTCATAAGCCAATAATTCCACAGAGAAATTGAATATTTATTAAAATCTATTTTTAGATTTATATTTGTAACGATTTGGTATATGATATATTATTTTGAACGCAACTAATACGTTCAATTTCTGAAAACCAATTTCATCGCCAGCTCAATATCGTAAATTTAAAATCAAATACGACTGTTTCACAGTTGCTATCTTGATGTATAAATAAAGGAAACTTAATCGGCTGGAAATGGGCAGAAACATCAAGTTTGAGGCTTACGTTTTAAATTAAAATTATTTAATTTAAAATTAAATAAACTTTTTCATTGCAAATGTTTTTATATTTTTTATTAAAAAATAATTTATATATAGATATTAGTATGCTATATATAACTATTAAACAATTTATATTACTTATGTTTGTTTCATTTTTGTTGAAATACATTATCATTTTTTCCAATATTAATTATTAATAAAATTAATATATTTTTAAAATAAATGTAGCTTTTATTCACATAGTTTTAATTAAGGATTAACACATATCCTTACTATTTATAATTGTTCTCCCGATTAAAACATTCCAAGGCTGAGATACTGTTAATTCAAACGTCAGAAGAATATGTGAATCAAATTAAATCAGTTAGACACACTACATAAAACTTAATTAAACACTTTTCAATGTGACCTTTAGCTTAGTACTAATGTTTCTAATAAAGCAAGGGCAAAATATGGATATAAATTTCGCAATTCCGACACATGTATATATTATTTTTATAATAAATTTACTTTTGGCGCTGAGAGCGTATTGTTTTAATAAAGCATCGTAAAATTTCTGTCGCCAGCAGAATATTGTTATGCAGCTAGTGTTGTGTCTGATAAAAAAGCATATCCTTGTAAAGGCGCCACATGTTTTTTTTCTTCTACAATATAATACACATATATACATACATATATGTATTTATAGGAAGAGCAGTTTCAATATGCCTAGCGACTTTTCGTGTGTTATTATTGTAAGATAAAAAAGTGTCCTAGTTGAATATATTTCTACATTTATTCACTAGCTCTTTTTATTATCGCCTGGATTGGGAGTGGTCGAAAATGCGTCATCAGATAGTTGTTCCGCATTGCAGGATAGCCAAAAAAGTTTATAATTATTACAAAATAAATTATTCACACAAAATCAATCTATAAATTTGCTGAAACAGATATACTGTCTAAAAATCATTACCAATGATTCATTTTAATAATACTTCCAATTAATAATAATACGTCCTCAAAAACCAGATTCAACTCTAGATTGTAGATGTCTTTACTGTAAGAGGTTTTTTAGCATTGTTACTTGCAATTGAAATTATCGGCAAATCGTAACGACTAATAACATTTTGCTTTAATGCGTTTTTAAAGCGTTTATGCGAAAAGTGCTTTTTATACGTATTTGCAATAAGTGCTTTTGACCTTATCAGATGTTCCTCAAACCTTAATTTTCATAAATCATAAACATACTATTTAAATGCGTTAAAATATTAAGAAACTGTATTTTAATTTTTAATTTTTTATCATATTCATTCCAAAATATTTAAGATTATATCCAGTGATATGAGATAAAGTAAGCATTAAAGCTACTCAAGAATATTTATTTGTCCTTTAAATTATATTTTAATTCACATACTTTTTGTGATTTATTTTAATTATAACTTTTGTTTTAAATCCAATTATTTAGCACCTGATTTTGTTGAATTATTCTATGATAGTCAAATATAAAATACCCACATAGAATTGATAACGAGAGAAGCATTCATATCGCAATTTAATTTATTTTACATTAAGCGACTGTCGTTTTGATGTATTTTCATGGCAAAAAAAACGCGAGTTGTGATTTGAAACAGTTAAAACATAAAGAAATATTGGATGTAAAACCCAAAAACCCATTTCTGACATAAAATGTGTCAGTTAGAATCATTGTTTTAATCGCATGTGTATTAATCTAATTTAAAATCAATCGAATAGCTTTGGTAGTTTTAAATTATTTTAGAGTATATTAGAGCTATTACATTTTAGTGCCAGTTTGTGCTGTGATGATCCACTTCAATTATGAAAATTGAAAGACTAAAAACGATTACTGATTTTCTTTTTTGTAATATCACTCGTCAGTAAAATTGAGGTGGTAGAACTGGTATCATTTTCAAACAGTTGAAATGATTGAATTAACTTTTACATTGATAGACTATTGTCTATGTTTATTTTGTTTATAGCTAAAGTAACTGATTCATATTTACAACCTAGATAAACTTTAAATAATTATCACGAAATTTATCCGTGAGATTAAGAAAATCTAAGTAAACCTAATCATATAATAATAACTAGTTTCAATCTTCCAGATAGAGTATAAAATAAAAAAAAAAACTCTGAGATCCTTAAGGGATTTAAGCTTACATATTTCAGGTAAATTATCATGCTACTAAATATATTGTTTAAGATATGATTTTACATTAAGCACTCATCAAAATGAAATGGCCCGATATATCTCAAGCAAAATGCTAATGCAAATATATTAAAATACACATACACATACACACACACACAGTAGAGATGCAACCTAGAAATATAGGTCCTAACATTAGAGATTAAAATGTTGAGAAGAAAGATGGTTAGAAAATGTGCGATTAAGGTGACGCAATGAAAAATCAATACGGCGCAATATTATTATAACCAATCAGGAAAATTCAATCCCCTTCAATTCCCTAACGTTTCGGTTAGTATATTTTTAGCATGTTCACATATTGTATTCTGTGTTATTTTGATAAATGTATCGTATTGTTCTTATTTATTTACAGATAAGTGCTATTATTAAAACCCGGTTTTAGATGCAATGTAACATTTATTAATTATATTACACATTACAATTAATTACATGACACTGATACTGAGACTTTTATTCTGCTGATTAATACTCATTTGTAGGTATTCATCATATCTAATCAACTGACCCAGATAGTACAGATTAACCTCGTTGTAATGAATCAAGCCTATGCCTGTCAGGTTACAGCGGAAGATTAAAAATAAAATAAAAATAATAAATATGAATAAATGCAAAGAAAATTTAATAAAAAATAGTGATAAAATATAACTTACTTATCAATGAAAACTAAAACCTATGTGTTTACAGTTTTAATAAGACTACTGCTACTTTAGTAAAATTTAACTCTAGAGAATCTCAAAAAATACAAATTTAAAGCAGACAACAAGGAAGGCCTTAGACCAATGAGTGTATTATTTGGTGGTATCGATATAAACGAGCTATAATAATTTTACAACTACAAGTCTGCAAAGCGGTAAACTTTTAAAAAAGCTCAGGTAGACCGCAATATCAGAAACTGTCGCAGCATAACCCATGTCTGACTTAAATAATTGCAAATGTCAAGATAACAATGGCCTCCTTCATTATATTATTTTTTAAATATATTTAATTTATCTTTAAATTCATAATTTACGTTTTATAAACATTTTTAACAATAGTGTTTTATTTGTGTGTCTTAAATTAAGGTTTAAAAGAAAAATATATTGTAAGATATTCACAATTAAGTTTTCTAGGCTATTGTGCCCAAACACTAAATGTACTTTTTTATGAAGGAAAATTATTTTAATATATGTTGAGCCTATACGGAGAATTATTCATTATTCAAAATTATATTGAAGTTTTTTATCAACTGAAAACTTTGCACCTTTACGTTTATAAGTAAAAGTCCAAGCAAAAAATAACGAGAATATCAAATCAGTATCAACGTTATCCATTTTATCATTATTATTATTTTCACCGAAATTTTAAACAGGCTTGTTTGTAATTCAGTGGGAGGCTCTGCCTTTTCGATGCATAAAAAATTACCCCTTTCTCCCTTATAAGGTAGATGTGTTTATGTGCGAGTGCAAAATGTCGCGAAACGATCGAATCCTGAAAGATATGACGATCTTCTTCCTTTTATGTAGATAGGGCCGTATCACCGTAATCAATGGTTCCGTCGGTCTTATATCGCTTTTATAGCCTTCGGTATGTTGCCCACTTTTCACAACTTTACGCGGCAATAGAAAATTTTCACAACTCGCCGGAGAACATCAACGGTTTTACGACGGCCGCCGCGTGTGCGCCTCTATTAAATATTCACAATAAACATTGCCGGTGTTGAATAAGAAAAATAAATATGATCAGATTACTTTATGCCAAGTGCATAATAAATATTCTTTATGCGTCCTACTGTAAAACTCTCTATAAAAAATATTATATGGATTGCCTTGCCTTTGTGCTTAAATACTAAAAAAACAAATTTGGATTTTCACGAGACAATGGTAGACTTGAAGTTACTTTTCATCTATCGCCTGACATTTTTTCACAATATTTGGAAAATGTTTTTATGATATATTTATTTTAAAATATTTTAATTAAGTCATTATAATCAAATAATGGAAGAAAGGACGCATATATTATATTTTATTATGAGCTTTAATATGAACTCGAAGCTAATATTTATTGAAGCGTTTGAAGGAATAAGCATCGTATTGAGAATAAGCATGAGAAATCATAAATAACATTTTATTTTTTTTATTAAAATGCAATATATTTATTTGCACAAACAGATTTTTTTATTATTATAAACAGTAACGTGCTGTATATCGTTTTCAACGATCAAATAAATGCAACAATACGACAAGCGATCGATTAAATAATTTTCAGTATGCTCCTATCCGCGGAGCAGTGAGGGTAATAGTGTCTTAACAATAAAACCAATAAAAAAGTGCGAATAAAAAATCCTTTCCAGCGCGATGTAAAAAAAAGTATACTCAAAAAAATGTGGAAACTTCTGATGATGCTAGGACAATCTTGGCGAAATATAGAGACAAACTCAAAAAAATATATATATATTACTTTGAGATTTAATATGAGCTCAGAGTTAATATCCATCGAAGCGTTTGAAGGAATACGCATCGGTGGAGAAATCATAATAACATACAATAACCAGATGACACGATTACTCTTGCAGAAATTGCTGAAAGGTCTTTTATATTAAACGCTGGGTTAATAATGTGGAAACATAAAAATTGTACAATGCAATAAAGCCAATCATTAATTCACAAAAGATGATTGAATGTTCAATGATCCGTTTAAAAAAAGACCGTATCGTTGCGTAATACGCGTAAGATATAATTAATTTTAATAACCATTAAAGGAAGTAAAAATATTACATGCAATTGAAACGCGACAATTGTGTAAATGAAAAATATCGGCGTAATATGTTCACTAATTGAAGTATAATGCCATTTACTAATCGTGAATTGTGTTTCTTAAACTAGGGTGCGTGCGCCTCTTGTGCGAGAAAGCATTTCTAAGGGTGCGAATGTAGTTTAACTGTTAGATTTGTAATATAAAATTTAAAACTGTCTTGTGCTATGTTTATTCAACTCGACTGAACTATGTATTTTTGGAGCCTATGATAAAATTTTCTTTTTTGATCTTAAATTTAGTTACACAGCATAAAAATATAACATGCAACAACCACAACGCATTTTTATTGCAAGATATTTTCAAACCTTAATCTTAAACCGTCAAAGTTATTGGAGCATTTCAACAGTCGGTATGGTGGTCAAGCTGCAGGACAAAGTCTTAAAAATACATTGAACAGTCACTACATTAACGTTGAAGCAGTTAAAAGTCCTCGTTAAAAGCTATTTATCAAGTGGTATATACGTACGCTAATAAAATAACTAAGTAATTGGTAAAACCATGTGCATTAGAAATTATTAAAATTTATTAGGTTCTGAAGCACAAATACAAATCTAGCAGATTTCTATATCGAACGATATGACTTGTTCTTGAATTTAAAATCTTAGTGATAATATTTTACTACAAGTAGTAAAATATATATAAATATTTGTGGTATGTATTTAGGTAAACAAGTCAACTAATGTTGATAAATGCGATACATTAAGAAAAAATAAACGTTGGAAAAGTATTTATTATGTAAGCCACTAAAGCTGCCGTCAGTAAGATTCGATGTTTTTAATCACATTAAATACTTTTTTGAAACAGGAAATACCAATAAATATGATGATTTTTTTTATACCGCAAGTTACAATAACACATTGCATGTTGCACCTTATTGCAATTGTATCAAAAGTTTTTCTACAGAAAGTTTAAAACAACACTTAGCTAATGAAGTATATGTAGTTTATCAGAGGATCGTGTATTTCGTGCTTTTGCAAAGAAATCAGTGCTGTTCTTATTTTGCTTCTTTATAGCAGCAAAATGCGAAAGTTTTTGAAAGGTCACGTGCTAAGCTAGGTTTTTGAATTACATGGGAAAATTAAACAGTTACAGAATAACCTAATCTGTTACTTAGTTAAAACCTCTAAATAAAGATGTAATACTTTGACTAGCCAACTTAACAGATATATTTAATCCTCTGACTGAATGAAACGCACAAAGGAAAGGATTTAGTAAAAACATAACAACAGCAAATAAAAAAATTACTTCATTAATAGAAAAGTCAAGTCAAAAATAGGAATTTTTCAAACTGTCCCATGCTTGATTTAATCATTCTAAAAATAGTATTTACAGTTATACTTGATGTACAACATTTCAATGAAACATTTAATTTGATATATTATCATAGGTTCAAATATGAATATTAGATCTATTTAGATTCTACCAAGATTCAATGGAAGATTCAATTTGCATTTCTTTTTTATTAAATAAATGATCTTGCACCAAATGTAGCTTCCTAAATAATAAAATCGACGCAAATTTTTCAAAAGTGTGCGAGAATGTATTTATGAATTTAAGGGGGTGCTAATCAGTAAAAAGAGTTAAGGAAAGCGCCTTAAAAAAGCAAAAAAGAATAATAATTTCATTAGGGTGCATTGCTCCAGAGCTATTTACCACTTCCCTCGAAAACCTAATTAAAAGTCTCTTAATCAACCCAGTAAATTAATTTAAGATTCAATATTTGAAATCAACTAATCGAACTCAATAGTCAGCAGATATTCGGCCCTCCTCCGATCTGACCTAATAATGCCGGTATATTATTTATATTTGTAATATAAAAAATGACAAAGGAGTTTGGCACAACATATTTAAAATATTTTTTTAAAGGCGCTGCAATAGCATATATACGACAAAATATTTTTATAGTATTAGAACTTGTTTTAGTTTGAGTAAAGTACGCAAAACCTTGTTTATTTATTATTTGTATCAGTGCATTAGCCAAGTCAATATACAAGAGTTGCTTAGATAGACTAATATTTTTACACATTACACGAGACGTAGTAAAACTTTTTGTATATAATGTAATAAATAGCATTTTTCATTACCACCCTATCATTTATAGTTAGTTTCGGGACAATGGGGAAAAAGATAGATAATGTATTGTTTTCCTCTTATCGACAATGGTAGTATAAAAGTCAGTATAAGTTGTTCAGGATAAAGTTTAATCTAGATTATATTCACTCTGCTCTGTACCTCAGCGGTGAACGGACGCATCCGCGCCTGCTCTCGCTGCCGTTCAAAGCTCCGACCCCCCACCCGCGACCATTTGCAACAATACGACGCCAGAGACATTATCGGCGCGATGAAGAAGACGCTTACGCGCAAGCGTGCGGTGGGTACGTTAAAAGCGTACCTATCGCCATCAGCAGAACAAGAATGGCAGATGCCAAAGAAAACTGCCCGACCCTCTACTGACGCGAACCTGTTGCCGACTTCAAGTCAAAACAGGTACGACAAACTCCCCGAAGTTGCCGGGAGTAAACACTCAAGAGTGCCACCTGTCATCATGGAGGTGGTTGGCACACATCTCCAGACCATCGACCTTATCAAGTCGATGACCAAATCAGGAAATTTTACTCTCCGCTACACCGGAGGAGGTAATGTTTCTATCCAGTGTGCGACGCTCGAACTGCGAGCGACCCTGATGGATGGTTTGAAGGGCCGCCGTGCCTTTCACACCTTTACTGCCGACGAAGACAAGACAGTTAAATCTGTCTTGAGGGGGCTTCCTGAGGTTCCCGTTGAAGAAATCGCTGCTGATTTGGAGCGGCAAGGATTAAGCGTCGTCAAAGTAACGGCGATGAACACCAAGGCAGAGACCTCCTCGCGGCTCTACCTGACGCAATTTTCCGCTGAGACGACGGTGACGTCCATAAGAAGCATCCGGTACGTTTGCTTCACTAAGGCCACGCTTGAAAAATACAAGCGTAATAAGTCGCACGCGACTCAATGTTTCAGATGCCAGCAGTATGGCCACGCTGCGAGGAACTGCCAACGAGACCCCAGATGCGTGAAATGCACAGGAAACCACGCCACTTCCGAATGCACTAAAAAAGACCGAGAGACGCCAGCAACCTGCACTGGATGCAGTGGAAGTCACCCGGCCAACTACAAGGACTGTCCTCGCAGGACAGAATATCTCCAGCAGATGAAGAAGAGGCAGCAAAAGCCACATACCGCCGTACAGACCGCACCCAAGCCAACGTTCGCTCTGGAACAGAGTCAGTTTCCTGCCCTTCGGCCAACGAAACCAGCAGTGAAAAAACCGACTATCGTCCCGGAAGCCACCCCAATTAAGACGCAACAACGCCCCCAAGCCCGACAGTCTGAGAAGCCCTCATCAGAAGCCATGTCTACTGATGAGCTTCGCAGGATGCTGACTATCCTCCAGGAAATCCGAACTAAGGCCGGAAAGTGCGCTAGCAAAATTGAAATTGCTTTGATGATGGTCGAGTATCTTGATGACCTCTTCTAAAGAAGACATTCAACTCATGACGTGGAATTCCCGTGGGATCCGAAACAAAACCGGAGAGCTGGAGCTGTTAATCAGTGAGTACAAACTTGATATTGTCGTAGTCACCGAAACTTATCTAAAACCACATGTTATCGTATATTTACCTAACTTTGCCTGCATTCGGAGGGACCGACCCTCAAGGCCAGGCGGAGGGGTCGCGATATTTGTTAAAAAATCGATAAAACACGCGCGTATAAACACTAACACTAATAATCTAGAAACCGTCGCGATTCAAATTATTCATAAAAATAAAATAATAATAATTGCTGCGGGGTATAATTCGCCTAGTGATGAACTGCTCCGGAGTGATCTAGATTCGATATTTTCTTTAGGAGACTCGGTCATTCTTACTGGGGACTTCAATGCCCGTCATATGCATTGGGGCTGTTCTGGGGCAAATCGATCTGGAGCGTCACTTTTTAACTACTTGAGCGACTCTGACACGATTGTCAACTTTCCAAATTCGCCGTCGCATTACCCTTCCAATCACATGACGCCGTCAATTCTGGATATTGCTTTGGTCAAGGGTAACTTAAATATGTCAGAAATGTATTGCGTTCAGGCATTGTCTTCTGACCATCTTCCAGTGTTATTCTCGCTGGAGGGTTCAGCGGAGGTAGTCTCTGAAACGCTTTTTGACTATTTAAAAGCTGACTGGAAAAAGTTTAAAGATATAGTCGAGTCTCGTTTGCAAGATGAGCGACAGAATTATACTCCGCATAACATTAAACAAATTGACGATGATATCAGTTATTTAACATCCGTTATCGAAGAAGCCAAAATATCATCAATACCGACGCGTAAAAATCATAATAATAAAAATCAACTTACTCCACAACTTATCGAAATAATAAAAATCAAAAATAAACTAAGAAAACAGTGGCAAAATAATAAATCTCCGCGACTTAAATCTGTAATAAACCGCGTAACTAGTTATATTCGCGATAAAATTCAGCAAATAAAAAACGAATCGTGGACGCGTAAACTAAAAAATCTAAACCCGGCCGATAATTCCTTATGGAAAATAACTAAATCACTTAAATATAAACATTCGGAAATACCCCCATTAAAAAATGGAAACACCATCGCATGCACGAACAAGGATAAGGCAGAAAATTTAGCCAGCGCTTTCTCCACATCTTATTCGCTTACTGTAAATTACTTAGATTCAAAAATAGACAACAAAGTCGCCCGTGCGATACGAAATATTAATTCATCTAGCGTAGATATTAGTTTAGTGAACAAAGTTGGTTTATCAGAAGTTAATAACATCATAAAAAATTTAAAGAATAGAAAAAGTCCCGGTATAGATAAATTAGATAACGTTACGATAAAACAACTTCCAAGAATTAGCATCAATTATCTAACAAATATTTTTAATGCCTGCTTATCTTTCGGGTACTTTCCCGCTATTTGGAAAACCGCAAAGATCCACCCAATTAGAAAGCCAAGAAAGGATAACACTATCGCTATTAATTATCGTCCAATAAGCCTATTACCGTCATTCAGTAAAATATTAGAAAAAATAATTTTATCACGTTTAAAGGGATCTTTGGGGAATAAAATTATCAATGAACAATTTGGCTTCCGCGAAAACCACTCTACGACTCATCAGCTCAATAGGTTAACTGAGCACATCTCCGCTAATTTTAACATGAAAAAATCAACGGGACTCTTAATGTTAGATGTGGAAAAAGCGTTTGATACTGTGTGGCATGATGGGTTGATTTACAAACTCCACAAATATAAAACCCCTAACTATCTGCTACACTTGTTACGCTCCTACCTTGATCGTCGAAGTTATGTTGTTTCAGTAAATAATGAACAATCGATACCGCGTAATATCCCAGCTGGTGTTCCTCAGGGGAGTTTACTTGGACCGTTCCTTTTCATTTTGTACACAAATGATATACCTATTTTAAAAAATACTTGTCTTTCAATGTATGCCGATGATACGGCGATAATGAGTAGCTCTTACGGTCTTAAGCCTATTTCAATAAAATTGCAAAAATCCTTAACTCTCATAAGTAATTATTTCAAAAAGTGGAAAATAAAAATAAATCAGGACAAAACGGAGGCTATAATTTTTACAACTCGAAGACAACCTTTGCCCCCGACTATTATAAGCGAGCAGGGAAAGTGTATAGAATGGAAGGCGAGCGTTAAGTACCTCGGAATTCACCTGGACACCAAGCTTAAATTTAATAAACATATAACCGAACTTAAATCTAAAGGGCTCGCAGCCATCGCGGCGTTAAAATCAATTTTTAATCGAAAAAGTGCGCTAACTACTAAAAATAAAATTCTATTATATAAGCAATTAATCAGACCGGCAATGACTTACGCCTGCCCAGTGTGGAGTAATACGTGTAATACTAACTTTTCTAAACTACAAGTTGTTCAAAATAAAGCTATAAAAATAATTTATAATACACCTTTTTATACTAACCTCAAAAAACTTCATAATAAATATTTAATTCCAACTATTAAAGAACATGTTCACCACCATACGAATAATTATTATAAAAATATACCGCGAGATCATACTAACCCGTTAATCTCAAGAATCGGTGATTACGACAAAAACAAACTCAAATTTAAATATAAACACAAAATGCCAAAGCACATCTTGCTCTGACGCATAAATTTTATCTAATAATTTAACAGCACCAGGTCTACGAGTTTTATATTAAAAATATATATTTATAATTTATAATTATTTTATTTTTTTATTTTATTTTATTTTCTTTTTTTTTTCTTTTTTTTTGTTAAGGGTGTTTATGTACTTTGACCTAAACTTCACGTATTTTATGTTTTTTATTATTATTCTTATTTTTGTAATTCCTCTTAATTTAGCTAATGAATCGTAAATTGTGATAATGGTAATTAACCAGCAACCAATGAAATGTAAATATATATGTTTATAAAAATGTATTATTTAATTATGTAATAAACAAAATTTAAAAAAAAAAAAAATCTAGATTATACAATTACGGCCACTCTTTGATGGAAAGCTACTGCAGGAATGATTTATTGTTTTTTATTTATATCAAATTAAGACCATTTTAATTTAAAAGATTACCCTAATGAGTCATAGCTTTAATACACAAAATCAGGATTAATAATAAAACATAGTAAGAAAGAAAAAGTCATAAAATATTCGAATTAAAAAAAAATATTTAAAGAACCAGACCAGCTTCTCATAGCTGATATTAAATGGATTAATATGCAATGACAGCGTATTATGGAGCTGGATGGTGACAGACATGGGTAAGTTGGCTAGTGCGGATGTCCTAGCTCTAAAGGTGTGGTCGTGATTCTCAAATATGTTCCGAATTAATTGTCGACTGATCCCTTCAGTGTTTTATAGAATTGCTAAACGACAAACAACTTTCTGCGACCAATCGTATCCCAATACTCCCCAAAGAAAAATGCTGGGATACAAAAACGAATAATAACTAAATATCCTCTTATTAATGTATCTCAAAAACCTTTTCTGAACTTTTTTTATTAAGATTAGGGGATTTCAAGTTATAGACCTCAATTCAAGAATTCTCCGAACTAAAGTGTTACTTTATAAACCCCACCATGAACATAAGAATAAACTGAACAGGATCGAAAAAATAGCACAGTACACCACGTTCCGATAATAAACGGCAGACGTTTGACGAAAGCCTATCTTCATCGAGAATCTAAATCACTTTGTAAAGAGAAGGAGTCCGCAAAAAATTGAATTCATTTAAATAATTGTAAATCATCTGCATACATAACAAAAATTGTGACTGCCGTATTTATGTCATTAATAAATACCGTAAAGAGCAGAAGTCCAGGTTTCACTCTTGAGAAATCCTTTAAGAGTTGATTTAATAACAACCCAATAAATCACTTAAATATAAAATATTACGGCAAAATTTGTATCGTATAACCTAATTTTATTGTTTATCACACATTTATTTATAATGATTATATTTTATTAAAATAAATATATTAAACGCGTATTGAAGTTTAATAGTCATAAATACCATAAGACAACAAATCGCTTAAGTTGGGCGAGTAATCGAAATTAACCGGCAATAAACTTTGAGTGGATCGCGAAACTAGATAACCGAACTTAATGCAGTTAACAGTTGAAGTGTTTTGGCAGTGTGTAATCAATTTAATAAATTACCGATACATCCGAAATTCGCACGGAATATTATCAATACACAAACTAAGATACCGATATAATAGACGCTAACGAACATTTATCTGCTTGCGAAATATTATATAATCTTTTGATGATGTCTGTCAGAATTATTCCACCCCTTCAGTATTCCAAATTCGATATCAGAGTGTCTTTCTTTTTTCACCCCTGTGACGATACGGATAAGGGATATCGATGATATAAACTAGACTTTGCCGAGTGGGTAATATCCTGAAAGAACATATTGGTTACCGAATCTTCGCATATGCAATTTATGTGTGTCAGCGTTTGCCGGATTGATATATAAGTAGACTTCTGCACGCCCTTAAGAAAAATATGTCATATTATTTTCGATGTGTGTGCGTATATAATATGATACATTTCCCTCAAGACTCTAAGCGAATTTTTACGCTTTTGTGTTCTTTTTTGTGCGTGAACATTATATGAGATGTCAAATTAAGGTCAAACATCCCTCTCGTTTAGTATTCCATTCAAAACTCGATTTATTCAATCCGACTCTGAGCGCTCCTCTCTTCCGCACAGGGCGGTACAAATTAATTAAATCGTTAAATTACCATAAAAATTGATAGAAAAGAATTTATAAATTTAACGTTTTATTATATTTGCCATATGCAAAACTGAAAACTTCGTAATATAATTAAAATAATATATAAATATATATATACACAAAACTATCGTTTATTTTTTGCTTATAAATAGCATTATAGGCTATATTTTTATATCAGACACTAAGTTTAAAATTGCAACTCGTTGCATATTATCAAAACCATCTGTATCAAAAAACGTCATACTTGCAAAATTATCTAAATATAATACATATTTTGATGACTAATACCGAAAAAATATTTTTTTTAATATTCACAAAACCAGACGAGAAAAACTAATGAGATAAATCACCGCGTATATTTCTGATCCAATTGTTTTAAAATAGCATTGCAGCTGTTATAGATTCTTTATCATATACTCGCAAAATAATTTAAATGATCATGATAGTTAAAATTAAATGTTTACAATAGTTAAAATTAAATGTTTTCCTCTATATTGACTAGATTAACTTTGCCTTATCCAATACTGTTTGGTCAATAAGAGAAACACACATACTACGGATTAAATCTGCTAAAGGATATACGATTTGAGTCGAGAAATCAAAGTGAACCATTGCTTTGACTGCTGATTTTCCCAAGCGGCATTATTGCCAAATCATTTGTAGTAAAGGTTACCTAATGGATGGATTTGTATTGGACCGTCGCCATTTCAGCATGCAATTCAATGGAATTCTCGTTAACGTAAATACTTGCGGTTTAATGAATTAATAAACTTTGTAAATATTACAAATAAATCTGTTTTTTAACGAAGTATGTATTAAAATAATTTAAAAAAGTAATTAAAATAAATATTTTTAATTACGAATTATCAAAAATTATTACGTGATGATGGTTTTAAATACCATGAATTGCTTCTTACTTTGACAAATTCCAGAAACTTACAGACTCCTATGTTTAAATCCTAAACTCAATCATTTTTAATTATACACAACTTTAAATAAACTGAATATCTATGCAGTCACTATTTTTTTACAATATACAAATAGCTCCAATATTTTATTTTATAAATTACACAGTTCAAACTTTAGCATTTTTATTTAATATTACTTTAAATATAACGCTTAATTTAATTAGTTTAACTTTATATTATCCTTTGGTACATATAAAAAAATCTCAAACAGTGACAATATAAAACCAAATAATAAATATCCTAGCAAAAAATAATAGTATTCATTTGAAAAAACTCACTTAAAAGAAATCATAATTATAATGTTGATTTTATGTTGATTATACAATATCAAATAAATTAACATGTAATCATCAGTTTAATCGTTATTTATTGTTTAATTGTTTGCTATACTTAAGCCCAATAGTAAATTGTAAAATAACACTTCTCTGTAATTTTTGTATCTTTCTCAGATTGTCATTAGTAATTGATTATTCGTTGTCTCAGTCTAGCATAAGTTTTTGCACAAAAAGCGCCCAAAAAAGTATATGAATAAATGTTAAAAAAAAATTGCGTGCTTTAATTGTCTATTTAAGTTCTTTATGTATGTTTAATTAAAAAGGTTATATTTACTTTAGCACACATTATGGTACTATTAATGTTCTTAAATAGCAATAATTCTACTTAAGTGAAAATTAAAAAAATATTTATTATGTTATAGATATTAGCTTCAAAAAATTTGTTTTCCATAATAGTTAAATGTGAAATCGTTGATTAAAGCGTTTTTTGAGATGTTTGAGTTTGAGATTTTATAAAACATATCTAGAGACAACCCTACAGTATATAATATTAGCATTTGTTAAGAAATTCAATCCATATTTAAACCCTTATTTTAATAAGTCTCTAGTATAATATTTATGTATTTATTAAACTAAAAATATAAGTTGCTTTAAAATATATAATATAAGCACACAGCTTACAAACGCATTTTGCGACTAAATGTAACATATTTTTACAATATTGTAATTCAATAACTAATTTTAGTGCATATAGTATATTAAGTATATATTTTAGGGTTTAGAAATCACTCTAAGTTATTTGGGTAATCGGAAAATACTAATATATGTATACAAAATTGTACATAATATTATTGCTGACAATTTAAGAATATATCCTATTTATAATTATATGTTAACCTAATAATATATGTGTATCATAAAAATACTAAATATATATGGATAAATTTAGTATTTTTAACGAATTAATGCATACATATTTGCACCTTTTAGTTTATTTTATGTATACCATAGTTTTTAAACTTTGCCAATCGTTGTTTTGACTAGTAAAGGAAGTAAAATATATTAAAATCATTCGACTAAAATTATTCTAGACACTACGATGCCAGAAATACTAAACAGTAACATTGTATTCTATCAGCAGTTAAAGGCACTGTAAATTAAAATCGTCAGCTGACTAAAATATTAATGTATTGATTTCAGGTAGTTCATTTTAACTAGTCGGAAATCATAGGATAAAATATAAAAAAAGCACTATACCTCTTCGAAAAAACTGATTAAATTATGCATTCTATCTGCCACAAAGATTCAACTTATTTTATTTTTAAATCAACAAGTAGAAATTTTGAATTACTACAACTCATGTTCTCAGTCCTATTCTGTCCATTGAATGGCCGTAATTAGTATTTCTTATCTTCTCATGAATTTTTAGAGAAAAATGCCAAATCGATAATTCTCATTGGAAGTTTTAAACCCGCTGTATAAGACAGGATAGATTTGTGCCAGATGTTCAAAAATATTCGTGCTTTTTAGAAGCTTTTAATAGAGGTGAATATTTGAATGGTAATTTTTTTACGATTATCTTAATTATTTTGATAATGTAAGAACTATGTACATTCACAATCAAATAAAAAGACACGGCTTCAACGTCAAGCACAAAGACGACGGCAGAGAGCCCGAACGCCACGGATGCAAAAAATGACTTGCGGCATTTTTGATTTCTGGCAGACAATAAACTAGGCATGTGAATTGGTATTAAATGAAACTTTATCATGCAGTTCTTAAAGTATTTATTGACAAAAAAAATTATCATTTTTTGTGAATGGTTAATATTATATAAGAATGGCAAGTTATAGGACTATCGAACTCTAACAAATTTACGATTGTATATATATATTGTATAAATACATATTGTTTGTATATACGATTGCGTATAATCAAAAGCGATGTTCGTTACGGTCGATTTGCGAATGTTTATATAAAGGTACATATAAACAAGACCCAGAAATTTTGTTTATAATCAATCATTGAAAATGGATCTCGCTTGCTGCACATAATGGGCATGAGTTGATATCGGTGCCGCTTTTTTCACAAATGATTTTTGATTAAAATTATTTTTCGTGTGCAAAATTGTATTTGACGTGTGAAATTGATTTAAAATATTACACGGCACATGTGTCACACGGCGGTGATTTACGACTTTTAACGCTACGTGCGTTTCTTAATTTCAGTCCGTTTACGGAATATTTAATATAATAATAAAAATATGTCATAAAAATAATATTAAAATTTAGAAGTAGTTTGAGGATGATAAATTCAAAGTAAACGTGCTAAAAAGGTAACGACGATAAAATAATAACCATTAAGTGAAGTAATTAAGATTTGTATAGTATTTTTTATTTAAATTAAAATTAAATGCTACAAAATATTCTCTATTTTTACTTTCCAATTATCCTTTGTATGTTAACAGTTATTATCTGATCGCTTCAGTTTATTAGCAAGTACCTTTTTTCACATATTTTAAATCTTCACGATCGAACGACGTGTTTTAAAATTGATTACAAGTTGAAATTAATTCCGCAAAACCTTTTTGAAATTTTGGTGCGTGTATGTGGATGTATGAAACCGTAAACCGGGGATTAGTAAGATTAATTATGTGCCGGAAAAACTCTGTGAGGATTAAAAATGTGATTAAATATGAAATGAACCAGACACGATTCAGTAACAAATCCTTTTAACCCACATAGTTAAATGCGGGCACACCCTCGCGATAAAAACGACAATTCTTTGGTACGCATAATTCATTTTTTTCGAATTGGACAATGTTTTTTTTTTATTGTATTATTACTGTTTCATTTTACGTTGTTATTTTTTCCCTGACAAACGTGTCGCGAAAACAAGAAATACTCAGACGTTTAAGATAAAATGTATGGCGTGTTTGCCCGCGTACCATGTGTTCATCGTCTCGAGTTTAAGTGCCTTTTACAAGAAACAACACAAAGGAATTGAGTGCCCTTATTTAGATACGTTCGTATCTCACGAGAGTTAACACTGATAAACACGACGAGAGTAAATAAGAATCAATTAAAGTATTAATCTTTCGATCGACTGATTGTAGATAATATGTTCATGCCCTATATACTATATAAAAGGTTTTGTATTGTGTCCGCGTAAATTGTATTTTATGTTTATTTTTTTAAGTACGAAGATCGTAGATTTACGCTGTAAATTTTATATTACGATTTTAAGAAACTTGTGCGAGATAGAAGCTTTAATAAAATATTATGTAAAATATACAGTACATAAAAAAACGAGCCGAGAGAAATATTGCCCTGAACAATACGACGTCTTCGCCAACAGAGATTTAACGTTATATAATAGTATTTTTTTCTTTACACTTAAAAATAAAAAAGGTACAGACTTATGAGATATAAAAACTAAAAAAGCAGAAGATTTAAAGCATATTCAATATACTAGTTAGGTATAAAAAATATTTGAATAGTTGTAATAAATTGCATATTTTTTTTCTTATAGTTTAAGTAAAAAGTTTTAGTAAGACTTTTATCATTTTCAGAATATTGCAAAAAAAGAAGTTTATATTTATTATGAATCTAAAAATATATATTTATATATTATATAATTGATATGCGTTGTATGCTGGCATTTCATAAAAATGCAAATAGTTCCTTGATCTTATTTTTTATAATTTTTAATTATATATATACTACTTTGTGCAAATTAAAATAAAATACTATAATATTATATATTGCAAATTTTGGAATTGGCGCAATTATATAAGCATATATATTATGAATAGTTCGGTATTAGAATAATAAAATTTAAATACTTATTAAGACATTTTTAATAATGTTTTTCTGATATGCTACTTGTAAATCATAATAAAATTGAAGCTGCACCGCGAGATTTTCTATTTTTCAGTTTTCTATTATTTAAACCAGTATATTCCTATATTTGTTTTTAATAAAAAAAATATTTTCTTTATATTAAATGGACCAAATTGTACAGCAAAAATTTCATAAATCAAATTTGTGTTAAAATATGAAGCAATGTTTTTTTAATTTTTTCAGGACCACCCATAATCGTTACGACAAAATTATACGCCAAAACTTGATTTTTTTTATTAGATTTATAATATCAAATCTATGCAGACATTTATTGAACGGTACCTAGTAAGAGTTTTAAAGCACTTGAATTAAAACCATTAAAAACAGAGCTAAGGAAAACAGATCGGAGATTTGTATGCCATAGACTACTAACATTTGAATAGTTTTATCTACCATTGCACAGATGCACGTCAACGCTTCATATAAGTTATATTTCAGACAACAAATAGTCTGGTTTAGCCCTAAATTATCAGAATAAGAACTGAATAAGACGATTGACTTTTACTGAATTAAAAGGATAAATAAGCAAGATAACAGTCATACTAAATTAATCCCGTCATTCCAACATTTTTTTGACACTCCAGTTAAAAACATTTTAAAATCTACTATTAGTCAAACTCACACAAAGCTAAATTATGTTACACTTCTTGAACGAAAATAAATTACAGAGTCAAACTTTCTGGCTAGGTAAACATAAAAGCAATCCAATCAAAAGAAATCGAAACATCCTGATAATACATCAATTACCAAAGCTTTCCAATTTAAAATTCTGTATGTTATGGCAAAATTAAAAAATAAAATCGTTACAGTGTATGTAGATAAATTAAATACCACAGTAATCAAAGAACTTAAAAACAATATCATCTATTAACTTATCAACATTTTTTTCTGGGTGTTTGTTATTTTATAATTTCCTAATAAATTTCCTATAAGCCAATGGGAAAGAGTTACAATTCAGATAAATTTTTGACGTATTGGTTTATTGCCCTCATTAAGAAAAATAATTTAAAAAAAAATATTATTGCACTTAAAAGGATTTCTGAGGAATAAAATCATGAACGAATAAATATGTATTTTCCATTCCTAATATTTTGTTTAAAATTGAAAATGGTTGCAATGGTTACACACCAGTTATTTATAACCTAATAATATGTATGTTTAAATGCTACTATAAATGTTTGTATAAACGATTTGTTAAAAATATCCGTTTATAATATAATATAATTTGCACTCACCAAAATTTTCGACGTCCTTTTTCTGCTTACAACTGCCACGGACACGTTGATTTTCATCATTACACTTATAAACCGCACTATATCACTATTTATATTTATTTTTATTATTAACCTTTTTTTACACTATTCACATTTTTGATTTATTTTTATCATTACACTTATGAACCACTCTACATCACTATTTATATTTATTTTTATTATTTGCACATTTTTTTATTTACACTATTCACATTTTTTAATACGTATAAAAACACTCGTCAATATGAAGAGGAATTTCACAACTTCTGCACATGTATGCTATATTTTTCCTTATTCCATGTGCAGAACAAACACGAAATTTTCTTCTTATATATTTCACTTCACTTTTTATTTGTACTGGCTGATGGTCTTTCAGTATATCTGAAAGCTTTCTGGTGGACCGACAACACGGGCACGGTAAGATGTGGTAGAAACTGGTGAAATCTGTTCAGAATCGATAGATTCGACTGAATTTTGGCATCCATACTTTAGCCTTACCCGAAAAAAAATCTTTGAATTCAATTTCGCTGTTACGATTTAAATTTTGATAGACACTGAACGAATAAAACAATGCGTATTGAATTAAATGAAAAAACAAAAAAAAATGTTTTTTCCTTTGTTTTTCAAAATATTATTTAACTATGTATATTTATTACAGTAAATTAAATATTGAGATTTATATTATTGTATGGCCGATCGTTTTGGTTCAAAAAAGTTAAAAGTTGGCTATATCTATTTCTTGACATAGTTTTTCGAAATATCAGCGTCTCAATTATGGGGTTTGTTGAACTTATGAGCTATACCCATTATAATAAGTAAACTAAACTACTTTTGCAGTGCATTTACTGTCACATGATTACACTCTGTAATGTTTTTTTTTTTATATTTTTGTATTTGTGAGACGTTTGCCGATGATATAAATTTGCTTCCGAAACTATTATTTCGAACAAAGCATTGCCAATAAATAAATTTGCCACTTTTTCGATGCTTTCATTATGATTGGGAAAAACTTGTTTCCCTGGAATACCTTCGAAATCTTGATTATCGCTTGTTGGAGCAAATTCACTCCAGTATTCTGGTATAATATCGATATCACATCACAAGTAAATTCATCACACGCGGTCCATGTTCACGTACACTTGAATTAAAATCACTTTCGCACATATCACTATATTCACAAGCACTGGGGGTCTTAAAAATAAAGCTGGTATACTCTTGACATATATTAAAAAATCTCAATATAAATTGATATAGAACACCACCAGAAGACAAAAACAATATGCACGGTAGAATAAACTGGGTATTTGAAGCTGCTAACTAAAGTCAATTCGGGGTGGAAAGCCTTTCGTGGAGGTGGAATAGTCCCACCCTATGACGTCTTTGGATATCCTGCGCGTTAATCGTTGGCAACAAAGTTGCATAATAATAACTTATTTATCTAAAATTCACTATCTAATTGATCCCACGAGATTTTAAACATTGTTTATTTATATTTTTAACAACATCATAAGTGGGCACCATACATCATTAGAGCGGTTAATAGACCATCTGAGAGTTATCCCAAATCCGGGATTTGTCGATCCCCCGACGAGATTTGCGTTGCGAAATTATCCTTTGATTATTTCCTTCCGAACAAAGTGGCTCAACCGTGACGAGAAATATGACCGACCGAACATTGGCATTTTCCGATTAGCGTCGCGGAAAAGTCTCGGAAAATTTTCGGGTATTTTGTTGTTTTTCCACCCCCCGACTCGATTTTTCGCATCATTTTCTTCGATCGATCCGACGTTTGCCCGACAGTTGCTGCCAACCCACGTACGAGAGTAAAGTGAAAGTAGAGAATAGGAAACTGTTATCACAATACCGCTGTTATTTCTGAAAAGACGCACGAATGTGTTTGTGTATTTTTTAGGAGTAATTTTATAAGACGCACGTACGCAAGTAAGAATAATATACATATGTGTTATTTAGTAAACCTTTAAAAAATTTGACTTGGTATATATTTGAATATTAGTGTTACGATTAAATACATCTGCTTATGTGTAACTGTGCCTTAAAAAAGCTTAAGCAATATTTGTCATTGGGTAGAAAAAATACTTAATGAAACATATACTAAGCTGTATTTTTTATTTACGCCAAATAAAAAAAACATATAAGATGTGCAAATTTGATCTTAAAACTACTTATATAATTTAAATCTTAAAGATAAAAAATAATTTATTATTCCATAAATATAGTATTATATGATTGAGATGAGTTATCTTTTACTTTTTAGATATTATATAGCACCTTTTTATAGCTCAATTAAATTAAGTCGCAAAACCCTTTTATATTTTGAACCCCTAAAATATTTTTAGCGTGGTTCATAAAAAGTGATTTTTTATAACTGTCGCTACGTTTGTGGTGATGTGTTTCTTTTCCGCAATATTTAACAAGCAATAACTTTTTAAATCGAGCAATATTATTGAAATTTATAATATTTTAGCATTACTCAAAATCATAGATGTAAAACTTTCGTCTGTACTGATAAATACTGATAAAATCTATACATGTATAGATTTTAAATATTCTGATACACTCACTAATATATGCATTAGACAAAAAAAGTCTGGTTCTACCCTAAATTATTGGCATTGGTTAGAGGATCGAAAATTAAATGGGCCGTTAGACTCTTACTAAATTTTCGATGGTATATAAGGCAGATTATTGCCGTACTAAATCAGTTTTTTGTCACTTTCGTCAGACTGTTTAGACACTTTTAGCAAAGATTTTGATCAGATCTTTATAAGACAAAAACAAAAAGTCTGGTTTTGCTGTAAATTATCGGCATTAACTAGATAATCAAGAACTGAAAAATACGTTGAAGTACCACTTAATTCTCAATGTACTAAAAAGTAATCTTCGCCATTTTTATCATAGACATTTTTTGTTAAAAAGTTTTATTAAATCACCATTCCACAAAAACAAAAAATCTGATTTTGCCTTAAATTATCAGCATTAGTCAGATGATCGAGAATTGGAAAAGATGTTGAATTTATATAAAACAGAACACTGCCTTTCAGAATTTTTTTTGCTACTTCTATTAGAAATTTCATCTAAAATACTACTTTTGTACTAAGTAGAGCTACGCCGAATCGACCAAGGCGACCCCAAACCATATCAGTAGCTCGATCTTCGATATGACTTGAAAATTACGTGCCGCATTACTACGGCGAAAATACACATTTTAATATGTGAATTATATCAATAATATTCAATCACATATTTTTTATTTTAGCATATCTTAAATATTATTATATGAAATACAATGCTTCAAAAGTACCAATTTTCGCTGAAACGAAATTTGAAGCGGATAATGCTTTTTTCGCGGAACCATTAATTTTACCTCAGAAAACCACAAAGCTTCACGAAACCAGATCTGGGTGACGCTAATCTAGGATAATAGATACACCTAATCTAAGTTGATCGATCGTTTGTATATTAATTACCAATTACAATCTCCTATACAACAACAAAAACTTTGATTTAAATAAATATATATTGATTACTTTAAAAAATTGCTATATTAAGATTTAACTTTAAACCGCAATTAGAGGTAGAACACAAATTAAATGGTATGTAATGTACAATCATTTATCTAAAATGTATGTCTTCTTAAGTTTAAGTGGTTCGAAATATTACCATGTATCTAAAGTAAGAAACATTGTTTAACAGTATCTTAAACTTTACTTTAAATATACGTATTAGGTATGTGCTTAATTAATTCATGATATAATTTTAATATGCATGTAAAAAATCTAAAAAAGGACAATATGTTTAATAATTAAATAATTAAGGCTTAGGATATTATTTTAATCAAACGTATAAATTATAAGTTTGATTATTGCGATTTTTTGGTATATAAAAAGCTAAAACAAAATAAACTACACTTAAATAATATATATTCTTTATTATTTAATAGTAAAAGCTAAGTTTTTAATCATAGAGGAACATAGTTAAACCTTGGCTTTTTTATGCTTATGTATCTAAATATATCTAATTTATAATATACAACAAATTTTATTTATTTATGTATGTATCTAAATAGTTATGGTAATAAGACTTAAAGTTGTAAATGTAGTTTAGTGTGAATGCCTTTCTAAATAGATGATGAACCGAGCGAAATGTTTACAATTAGCATTTCCATGATTGTCTAGTTCAAAACTTAGATTACTAACACTGTTCAAATTTAATATTATAGCAACACTTGCATAATGCATATATTTCCATAGCAAAGTACGAAACTGTTTCTGGATTTTGTTGATTGTCGAATTATTTGCAGACAACGAGAAGACGAAGAGACGCTAAACACAAAATGGCACTACCGAGTTCCAAAGCGACAACAAGGGATTCCTTTCCGATGGATCTGTCCTGAAAATGGGACTATAGCTTCATTAGCATACACCGGACTTTGTTTTACGTCACCGACCGACGCTGACGTGTCCGAAAAAAAAACAATGTTAAAGATGGTTTCGCTGTTAAACCGAATGGCATTAACTCGGACTGAATACTAATCGAGACGAGGGTGAAGCAACAATGGAAATACACCACGGAATCTAGGACGTGGCTCTGTTTATAATTTGCTATTATAATAAGCCCTGCGATCTAATACTAATAATATTATGTATTATTCAAGTCAAGGTTTGTCAGAAACAATACGTTATATTTTATATTTTCACTATCGCATTTAGCTACATATATAAAAACATATACTAAAACCCACGATATATCGTCTCAATTTTGCATTTTTGTAATCGTTGTCCGCAGACACGATACACAATTTGTTTTACTTTCAGCTCAGTGAACTAGAATAAACGCACAGTGTGCGAGCATTACGCGTGCGTATTTAATACATAACGCATACAGGTGGATGGGTTTTCTGGTATTATTATCATCTCAGAGATTAGCATAAGTTAAAGGTTTTGGTATTAGCATAAAAATCAAATTTTATAACCGACATCAAAATTTAGTAGTAAAATTTTACCAAAGGCGCGCATACCTTTCACCTTGAGTCGTAAATCAGGGCCATAGGCCATCGAACCGTTAAAAGTTTTATTACCATTGTGGCAAATTTCAATGACGACCCCTGTACCTATTAAAAACCATTCTCCGGTCAGTGTTAATTAATGAGCGTTTGATGAACTCTAATAATGTGCGTAATTTCAGTAATGAATTGTATATTACAATGAGTATAACTTAACACTAGAATAATATAAACGTTTTGTGTTTTGGACAAACTTTTGATATATATAATATATATAAGATAAACAATCTAAGATATATAAAATATATAGTTACATTCTCTTACACTTGTTTATGGCCTATTTATTAATCACATATATAGTTTAAGAATGATGTCTAAGAAATAGCAATTTTGAAAAAAATATATAAAATATTATTGAACCAGTTAATTTGATTTATAAACGACATTTGAAATGATAGATAAAGACCTTTGATAAATATTAAAAAATAATGGGTGTAATGTGAAAACTAATAAAATAAATACATTTTTTTTAAGTGAAAATATAACATATTTATCAAAGAAGTAAAGCAGGAAAAATAAAATGTAACTGGCAATTACTACTATTTAATACGGTATTAATACATAATAGATAATTTAATAAACAAAAATTTAAGAGACATTAAATAGTAGTTTATTAAAAATAAATTAAAGATAAAAACAATAAAGATAAAAATATAAATTTAAAATATGCAAATGAGATTTTTTTATAATAACGTTTATTAAAAAATATATTTTATTGAATAGTACATACTTTGGTATTTAATAAAAATTGCGAGCTTTTAACCATTTTCAAGTTCCAAAAGGAAATTAAAAGGATAAAATAACACTAATAGTAATAAATATAATACAAAAACCATAATATAAAGGTAATAAAAATATAAAAACCTTTAAAAAAGATGTAGTCAGTAATTTTATGTTTATACCTAAATTTACGTTTTGTCATGTAGTAGTCACCGATTGTGAAGATTCGGCGATTAATATGATCTATTGTAATATCTTAAAGTATTTTTCGGTATGTTTATGACAATATTTTTTGTTTATAATAAATCCACTATAGCGTTATCAATCACCTATACAATTTGTTTTAATTTAGAGGTTATAAAAAAACATAACATAAATTAATGAAAAATACAAAAGCATTTCAAAAGTAAGATAAATAAATAAATAATTTATTAAACCATGATGTAGTCAGTAATTTTATATTATTTAACTTCTAAATTTAAGTTTTGTCTTGTAGTAGTCACCGATTGTAAAGATTAGTGTGTTAATATGGCCTTTTATAATATTTTACAATATTTTTAGGAATATTTATACCAATGTTTTTTTCTATAAAAAAAATCTGCCATGTGGATTTTAATCACCTGCATAGATTATTTTAATTTAGAGGTCATTCTAATGACAAACACCTTGAAAGCCACACCACACACAATTTTATTTTTATTTTCTACGACAATGTAAAAGGAATCTCGTGACCAAGTAATTGAGTTAATAATTATAAATATGTGACGGATCAACCAAGAACACATATATCCCCACGTTAATTATTCATAAGTAACTCAAAAAAA